>NW_028135794.1:0-303053 GCF_964662115.1 Mustela nivalis
GAGACGTGCCTCAGGCTAGAGTTCTTGTGCAGCATGGCCTCTTCCTGAAGGGTGTGGGGGCTTCATGAGGCCAGAAAGTTTTGCCTACGATGGGATTTGTGAACTGCTCCAAAACTGAAGGTTACCTTCTGCACGACAGTCGAGTCCTATTGGATGGTTCCAAGAGGCCCCATATGGAAAGACTCGAGGGCAGGTGTCTAAGCATGGATGCCTGGGAACGCCACCTCATATTCCCACTCTTTAGTCAGGACAAGGCAGGCTCAATCTGCGGGCTCCTGGGTGAGCTACCCAGAGGGGAGAGTTGAAATGGACTCTCCTGAAGATGAGTCCTACTGTGGCTTGGTGGCCTGGGAGACCTTGGAATGTGGAGGTGGCTCAGGGACTCTGCAGGATTCTCCAACATGAGGTGTTTGACACGGCTCCAACAAGGAAACTTCCCATGTGGAGACGAGAGGAGTTCTGTTCCGTGCCTCAGGAAAGCCCCATACCCTGTTCTTCGAACCAAAGCCTCTGAGGAGTGACACCTGGAAACCAAAGCAAGAGTTGAGACTACGGCCTAAAGGCCTGTCCGGCTCAACCTTCTATCTCTGTTGACATCTGTGTGCATGCATTCATGGAGGTAGCTGCTCAGCTTGTGTCCGAATGCCCCTGTGAGTCCAGTGAGGCTCCCAGTAGTGGGATGTCCTCGGAGGCCTTGAGGTTTCTCATATTCTGGAGGTGTGTGGCCAAAGGAATGGACACAGTGTCCCAGGAGAGAGCAGGCACGGTCCTGTGGTATGGCTCCAGAGGACCCAGCCTAGAGGCTGTGTTTGCCAGGGCTGTGGGGACAGATGTCTGAAAAAGCAAACTTGGCTCAGCTAGGGGCCAATGTAATGGCAGGCCTGATCTCTAGTCCGTGAGGGGAGATCCTCTGGAAATCAAAGTAGGGCAAGTGGGAGGCAGTCACTCAGGATTTTGTCTCTGGGTGTTGCGTTTACAGTGTCCGGTCAGGGTAGGGGTTGTCTCAGAGGCCGAGGAAGAGCCTTCCTCTCGGGGGATTGTCCAAGCTCCCAAGTGTTTGTGTTCATTCTGTGGGAATGAAGAGTACTGTTTTCTGCCACAGGGGACCCCCCAGGAGAGGGACTCTAGAGCACAGCAGTGGGTTCCCTCAACTGGAATACACACCATCTAGTTAGTCCTGGGTGCCTATGGGCATGGCAAGCCACATATGCGGGCTCTTGGTCCAGTCACTGAGAGGCGTTACTTGAATAAGGTACTCACGCTGAGGGTCACAATGTGTGTTTGTGCCCAAGGCGGCCCTCACGCTTGGGCGTGGCCTCATGGGCCATGCCGTTTTCTCCTACACTGAAGGATTGACTCACTGCCAGCAGCAAGGTTTCTTGCCAGGGGGAAGGAGGGGTTCTGACTTGTGCATCAGGTTCCCCCCTGTGCAGGGATTGGAGATAAGGTCTAGGTTCCGATGACTGAAAACCCAGGTTGGGAATGGATGGTGGCCTAAGGCAGTGGCGGGTCCAATGTGCTGGGTGTGCAGCCAGCTGTGTCGGTGTCTGTTGGAAGGTCTGGGCTCAGGCTATTTGCGACAGAGCATCACTGTTTAAGGTAGCCTATGCAATTGGGGTGTTGCCGAGGGCCAAGCAGTTTGATCCTCATTTGGGGTTTCTGGGCAGCGCCATAGACAAGGTTTTTCTCCTGGGAGGCAGGCACAGTGCTTCATTGTGGCCCCAGAATTCCCAGTAGGGAGGGTTTGTGGGCCAGGAGTGTGAGGACGGAAGTCTGAAAACACAAGCTAGTGTGAGGATTGGAGCCAAGGGCAGAGCAGGCCCACTCTGCAGAGGCTGAATCAAAATCTCCTGCATCTGAAGTCAGGCTGAGGATCAGACGTTGGCTGAGGCTGGAGTATGTGTCCATGATGGCACCTTCATGAAGTGGGGGCCTCATGAGGCCAAGGAAGTTTTCCCACGCTGAGTTTGGAGGTTGCCCCAAACCACAAGGTTTCCTTCTGCGGGACATTCGAGTCCTGTTGCACGGCTCCAGGACATACCATATGGAAGGACTGGAGAGCAGGGTTCGAGGATGGATCCCTGTACTGCATGCCTCGCATTCCCATTGGCTATTAGCGACAAGATATGTTTGATCTGCTGCCTCTGGAACACGCGACCCAGGGGGCTGAGATGAAATGGCCTCTCCTGAGGATGCGTCATAATGTGCGTTTGGGTCCATGGAGACCTTGGAATGTGCTGGTTGTTCAGTGGCCCTGCGGAACTCTCCTACCTGAAGTGTTTGATACATCCCAGTAAGAAAGCTGCCCATGTGGAGATGAGAGATGTTTGGTTTGGTGCCTCAGAAAAGCCCCATGTGCTGGTCTACGAAAACAGTCCTCTGAGAACGGAAACATGGAAACCAAAGCTAAGGTTCAGATTAGGGCCTGGGGGCCTGTCCATTTCAACCTTCTGTCTCTGGGGACACTGTCTGAGAGTCTAAGTGGAGATAGTTGCTCCGCTGGTGTCAGAGAGCCCCTCTTAGTCCAGGGTGGCCTATACTATTGATGGCCTCAGGGACCTTGGAGCTTTTCCCTAACCTGTAGGGTTGTGGTCAATGGATTGGGCACACTTTCCTTGGAGAGGGCAGGCACAATCTTTCGCTGTTTGGTCCAGAGGCCCTAGCCTGGATGTTGTGTGGGTCCAGGCTGTGGGCACAGAAGTCTGAATACACAAACTCAGCTTATGAGTGGCGCCTAGGGTATGGCAGGCCGGATGTACAGCCCGAGAGGGAGCTCCTGGGCCTCTGAAACAAGGGCGAGTGGGAGGCGTTCCTTCAGGCTTTTGTCTCTGGATGTTGTGTCCGGGATAGCCGTGGATTGGAGCGGATGGCCTCAGGTACTGTGGACGAGTATCCCTCTCTGGGGATTTGTCCCAGCTCCCAAGAGTTTGGGGTCATTTTGTGGGAAGGGTGGAGTCGTGTTGTCTGGCTCATGGGTCTCTCCAAGAAAGGGATTCCAGAGCAGAGCTCCAGGGACGGGCGGGGCGACTGGAAAATTCAAACCGTGGTGAGGATTGTGTGCATAGGGGCTTGGCAAGCCCCATATGTGGGCTCTTGGTCCAGGCCCTGACAGGCCTTTCTTTGACATGGGGCTCATGCTGAGGGTCACAGTGTGAATTTGTGCCCAAGCAGCACTCACGTTTGGGCGTGGCATCAGGGGCCATGAAGGTTTCTCCCACCCTGAAGGTGTGACTCCATGCCAAGAGCAAGCTTGACAGCCATGGGGAAGGAGGAGTTCTGTTTTGTGCTTGCTATACCCAGCTGTGTGGAGAATTGATATAATGTCTAGGTTCAGATATCTGAAAACCAAGGTTAGGATGAGGTGACGGCATAAGACCATGGCGTGTCCGAAGTGCTGGGTGTGCGGCCAGCTGTCTCCTTGTCTGTCTGGACGTCTGGATCAGGCTGTGTCAGGCAGAGCATGAGTGCCCAGAGCAGCCTATCCAGTTCGGGTACCGTCGAGGCCCGAGCAGGTTGATCCTCATCTGGGTTTTCTGGAGAGCCCCACAGGGAAAGGTTTTTCTTCCGTTGGGCAGACACTGGGCTGGGTTTTGGTTCTGGAGTTCCTAGTCCGGAGGGCTTGTTTGCCAGGAGTGTGAGGAAGGAAGTCTGAAAACACAAGCTAGCGTGAGGTTTGGGACCGAGGGCACGGCAGGCCCACTCTGCAGAGGCTGAATCGAGATCTCCTGCACTGAGGTCATGTCAACTATGAGACGTGCCTCAGGCTAGAGTTCTTGTGCAGCATGGCCTCTTCCTGAAGGGTGTGGGGGCTTCATGAGGCCAGAAAGTTTTGCCTACGATGGGATTTGTGAACTGCTCCAAAACTGAAGGTTACCTTCTGCACGACAGTCGAGTCCTATTGGATGGTTCCAAGAGGCCCCATATGGAAAGACTCGAGGGCAGGTGTCTAAGCATGGATGCCTGGGAACGCCACCTCATATTCCCACTCTTTAGTCAGGACAAGGCAGGCTCAATCTGCGGGCTCCTGGGTGAGCTACCCAGAGGGGAGAGTTGAAATGGACTCTCCTGAAGATGAGTCCTACTGTGGCTTGGTGGCCTGGGAGACCTTGGAATGTGGAGGTGGCTCAGGGACTCTGCAGGATTCTCCAACATGAGGTGTTTGACACGGCTCCAACAAGGAAACTTCCCATGTGGAGACGAGAGGAGTTCTGTTCCGTGCCTCAGGAAAGCCCCATACCCTGTTCTTCGAACCAAAGCCTCTGAGGAGTGACACCTGGAAACCAAAGCAAGAGTTGAGACTACGGCCTAAAGGCCTGTCCGGCTCAACCTTCTATCTCTGTTGACATCTGTGTGCATGCATTCATGGAGGTAGCTGCTCAGCTTGTGTCCGAATGCCCCTGTGAGTCCAGTGAGGCTCCCAGTAGTGGGATGTCCTCGGAGGCCTTGAGGTTTCTCATATTCTGGAGGTGTGTGGCCAAAGGAATGGACACAGTGTCCCAGGAGAGAGCAGGCACGGTCCTGTGGTATGGCTCCAGAGGACCCAGCCTAGAGGCTGTGTTTGCCAGGGCTGTGGGGACAGATGTCTGAAAAAGCAAACTTGGCTCAGCTAGGGGCCAATGTAATGGCAGGCCTGATCTCTAGTCCGTGAGGGGAGATCCTCTGGAAATCAAAGTAGGGCAAGTGGGAGGCAGTCACTCAGGATTTTGTCTCTGGGTGTTGCGTTTACAGTGTCCGGTCAGGGTAGGGGTTGTCTCAGAGGCCGAGGAAGAGCCTTCCTCTCGGGGGATTGTCCAAGCTCCCAAGTGTTTGTGTTCATTCTGTGGGAATGAAGAGTACTGTTTTCTGCCACAGGGGACCCCCCAGGAGAGGGACTCTAGAGCACAGCAGTGGGTTCCCTCAACTGGAATACACACCATCTAGTTAGTCCTGGGTGCCTATGGGCATGGCAAGCCACATATGCGGGCTCTTGGTCCAGTCACTGAGAGGCGTTACTTGAATAAGGTACTCACGCTGAGGGTCACAATGTGTGTTTGTGCCCAAGGCGGCCCTCACGCTTGGGCGTGGCCTCATGGGCCATGCCGTTTTCTCCTACACTGAAGGATTGACTCACTGCCAGCAGCAAGGTTTCTTGCCAGGGGGAAGGAGGGGTTCTGACTTGTGCATCAGGTTCCCCCCTGTGCAGGGATTGGAGATAAGGTCTAGGTTCCGATGACTGAAAACCCAGGTTGGGAATGGATGGTGGCCTAAGGCAGTGGCGGGTCCAATGTGCTGGGTGTGCAGCCAGCTGTGTCGGTGTCTGTTGGAAGGTCTGGGCTCAGGCTATTTGCGACAGAGCATCACTGTTTAAGGTAGCCTATGCAATTGGGGTGTTGCCGAGGGCCAAGCAGTTTGATCCTCATTTGGGGTTTCTGGGCAGCGCCATAGACAAGGTTTTTCTCCTGGGAGGCAGGCACAGTGCTTCATTGTGGCCCCAGAATTCCCAGTAGGGAGGGTTTGTGGGCCAGGAGTGTGAGGACGGAAGTCTGAAAACACAAGCTAGTGTGAGGATTGGAGCCAAGGGCAGAGCAGGCCCACTCTGCAGAGGCTGAATCAAAATCTCCTGCATCTGAAGTCAGGCTGAGGATCAGACGTTGGCTGAGGCTGGAGTATGTGTCCATGATGGCACCTTCATGAAGTGGGGGCCTCATGAGGCCAAGGAAGTTTTCCCACGCTGAGTTTGGAGGTTGCCCCAAACCACAAGGTTTCCTTCTGCGGGACATTCGAGTCCTGTTGCACGGCTCCAGGACATACCATATGGAAGGACTGGAGAGCAGGGTTCGAGGATGGATCCCTGTACTGCATGCCTCGCATTCCCATTGGCTATTAGCGACAAGATATGTTTGATCTGCTGCCTCTGGAACACGCGACCCAGGGGGCTGAGATGAAATGGCCTCTCCTGAGGATGCGTCATAATGTGCGTTTGGGTCCATGGAGACCTTGGAATGTGCTGGTTGTTCAGTGGCCCTGCGGAACTCTCCTACCTGAAGTGTTTGATACATCCCAGTAAGAAAGCTGCCCATGTGGAGATGAGAGATGTTTGGTTTGGTGCCTCAGAAAAGCCCCATGTGCTGGTCTACGAAAACAGTCCTCTGAGAACGGAAACATGGAAACCAAAGCTAAGGTTCAGATTAGGGCCTGGGGGCCTGTCCATTTCAACCTTCTGTCTCTGGGGACACTGTCTGAGAGTCTAAGTGGAGATAGTTGCTCCACTGGTGTCAGAGAGCCCCTCTTAGTCCAGGGTGGCCTATACTATTGATGGCCTCAGGGACCTTGGAGCTTTTCCCTAACCTGTAGGGTTGTGGTCAATGGATTGGGCACACTTTCCTTGGAGAGGGCAGGCACAATCTTTCGCTGTTTGGTCCAGAGGCCCTAGCCTGGATGTTGTGTGGGTCCAGGCTGTGGGCACAGAAGTCTGAATACACAAACTCAGCTTATGAGTGGCGCCTAGGGTATGGCAGGCCGGATGTACAGCCCGAGAGTGAGCTCCTGGGCCTCTGAAACAAGGGCGAGTGGGAGGCGTTCCTTCAGGCTTTTGTCTCTGGATGTTGTGTCCGGGATAGCCGTGGATTGGAGCGGATGGCCTCAGGTACTGTGGACGAGTATCCCTCTCTGGGGATTTGTCCCAGCTCCCAAGAGTTTGGGGTCATTTTGTGGGAAGGGTGGAGTCGTGTTGTCTGGCTCATGGGTCTCTCCAAGAAAGGGATTCCAGAGCAGAGCTCCAGGGACGGGCGGGGCGACTGGAAAATTCAAACCGTGGTGAGGATTGTGTGCATAGGGGCTTGGCAAGCCCCATATGTGGGCTCTTGGTCCAGGCCCTGACAGGCCTTTCTTTGACATGGGGCTCATGCTGAGGGTCACAGTGTGAATTTGTGCCCAAGCAGCACTCACGTTTGGGCGTGGCATCAGGGGCCATGAAGGTTTCTCCCACCCTGAAGGTGTGACTCCATGCCAAGAGCAAGCTTGACAGCCATGGGGAAGGAGGAGTTCTGTTTTGTGCTTGCTATACCCAGCTGTGTGGAGAATTGATATAATGTCTAGGTTCAGATATCTGAAAACCAAGGTTAGGATGAGGTGACGGCATAAGACCATGGCGTGTCCGAAGTGCTGGGTGTGCGGCCAGCTGTCTCCTTGTCTGTCTGGACGTCTGGATCAGGCTGTGTCAGGCAGAGCATGAGTGCCCAGAGCAGCCTATCCAGTTCGGGTACCGTCGAGGCCCGAGCAGGTTGATCCTCATCTGGGTTTTCTGGAGAGCCCCACAGGGAAAGGTTTTTCTTCCGTTGGGCAGACACTGGGCTGGGTTTTGGTTCTGGAGTTCCTAGTCCGGAGGGCTTGTTTGCCAGGAGTGTGAGGAAGGAAGTCTGAAAACACAAGCTAGCGTGAGGTTTGGGACCGAGGGCACGGCAGGCCCACTCTGCAGAGGCTGAATCGAGATCTCCTGCACTGAGGTCATGTCAACTATGAGACGTGCCTCAGGCTAGAGTTCTTGTGCAGCATGGCCTCTTCCTGAAGGGTGTGGGGGCTTCATGAGGCCAGAAAGTTTTGCCTACGATGGGATTTGTGAACTGCTCCAAAACTGAAGGTTACCTTCTGCACGACAGTCGAGTCCTATTGGATGGTTCCAAGAGGCCCCATATGGAAAGACTCGAGGGCAGGTGTCTAAGCATGGATGCCTGGGAACGCCACCTCATATTCCCACTCTTTAGTCCGGACAAGGCAGGCTCAATCTGCGGGCTCCTGGGTGAGCTACCCAGAGGGGAGAGTTGAAATGGACTCTCCTGAAGATGAGTCCTACTGTGGCTTGGTGGCCTGGGAGACCTTGGAATGTGGAGGTGGCTCAGGGACTCTGCAGGATTCTCCAACATGAGGTGTTTGACACGGCTCCAACAAGGAAACTTCCCATGTGGAGACGAGAGGAGTTCTGTTCCGTGCCTCAGGAAAGCCCCATACCCTGTTCTTCGAACCAAAGCCTCTGAGGAGTGACACCTGGAAACCAAAGCAAGAGTTGAGACTACGGCCTAAAGGCCTGTCCGGCTCAACCTTCTATCTCTGTTGACATCTGTGTGCATGCATTCATGGAGGTAGCTGCTCAGCTTGTGTCCGAATGCCCCTGTGAGTCCAGTGAGGCTCCCAGTAGTGGGATGTCCTCGGAGGCCTTGAGGTTTCTCATATTCTGGAGGTGTGTGGCCAAAGGAATGGACACAGTGTCCCAGGAGAGAGCAGGCACGGTCCTGTGGTATGGCTCCAGAGGACCCAGCCTAGAGGCTGTGTTTGCCAGGGCTGTGGGGACAGATGTCTGAAAAAGCAAACTTGGCTCAGCTAGGGGCCAATGTAATGGCAGGCCTGATCTCTAGTCCGTGAGGGGAGATCCTCTGGAAATTAAAGTAGGGCAAGTGGGAGGCAGTCACTCAGGATTTTGTCTCTGGGTGTTGCGTTTACAGTGTCCGGTCAGGGTAGGGGTTGTCTCAGAGGCCGAGGAAGAGCCTTCCTCTCGGGGGATTGTCCAAGCTCCCAAGTGTTTGTGTTCATTCTGTGGGAATGAAGAGTACTGTTTTCTGCCACAGGGGACGCCCCAGGAGAGGAACTCTAGAGCACAGCAGTGGGTTCCCTCAACTGGAATACACACCATCTAGTTAGTCCTGGGTGCCTATGGGCATGGCAAGCCACATATGCGGGCTCTTGGTCCAGTCACTGAGAGGCGTTACTTGAATAAGGTACTCACGCTGAGGGTCACAATGTGTGTTTGTGCCCAAGGCGGCCCTCACGCTTGGGCGTGGCCTCATGGGCCATGCCGTTTTCTCCTACACTGAAGGATTGACTCACTGCCAGCAGCAAGGTTTCTTGCCAGGGGGAAGGAGGGGTTCTGACTTGTGCATCAGGTTCCCCCCTGTGCAGGGATTGGAGATAAGGTCTAGGTTCCGATGACTGAAAACCCAGGTTGGGAATGGATGGTGGCCTAAGGCAGTGGCGGGTCCAATGTGCTGGGTGTGCAGCCAGCTGTGTCGGTGTCTGTTGGAAGGTCTGGGCTCAGGCTATTTGCGACAGAGCATCACTGTTTAAGGTAGCCTATGCAATTGGGGTGTTGCCGAGGGCCAAGCAGTTTGATCCTCATTTGGGGTTTCTGGGCAGCGCCATAGACAAGGTTTTTCTCCTGGGAGGCAGGCACAGTGCTTCATTGTGGCCCCAGAATTCCCAGTAGGGAGGGTTTGTGGGCCAGGAGTGTGAGGACGGAAGTCTGAAAACACAAGCTAGTGTGAGGATTGGAGCCAAGGGCAGAGCAGTCCCACTCTGCAGAGGCTGAATCAAAATCTCCTGCATCTGAAGTCAGGCTGAGGATCAGACGTTGGCTGAGGCTGGAGTATGTGTCCATGATGGCACCTTCATGAAGTGGGGGCCTCATGAGGCCAAGGAAGTTTTCCCACGCTGAGTTTGGAGGTTGCCCCAAACCACAAGGTTTCCTTCTGCGGGACATTCGAGTCCTGTTGCACGGCTCCAGGACATACCATATGGAAGGACTGGAGAGCAGGGTTCGAGGATGGATCCCTGTACTGCATGCCTCGCATTCCCATTGGCTATTAGCGACAAGATATGTTTGATCTGCTGCCTCTGGAACACGCGACCCAGGGGGCTGAGATGAAATGGCCTCTCCTGAGAATGAGTCATAATGTGCGTTTGGGTCCATGGAGACCTTGGAATGTGCTGGTTGTTCAGTGGCCCTGCGGAACTCTCCTACCTGAAGTGTTTGATACATCCCAGTAAGAAAGCTGCCCATGTGGAGATGAGAGATGTTTGGTTTGGTGCTTCAGAAAAGCCCCATGTGCTGGTCTACGAAAACAGTCCTCTGAGAACGGAAACATGGAAACCAAAGCTAAGGTTCAGATTAGGGCCTGGGGGCCTGTCCATTTCAACCTTCTGTCTCTGGGGACACTGTCTGAGAGTCTAAGTGGAGATAGTTGCTCCGGTGGTGTCAGAGAGCCCCTCTTAGTCCAGGGTGGCCTATACTATTGATGGCCTCAGGGACCTTGGAGCTTTTCCCTAACCTGTAGGGTTGTGGTCAATGGATTGGGCACACTTTCCTTGGAGAGGGCAGGCACAATCTTTCGCTGTTTGGTCCAGAGGCCCTAGCCTGGATGTTGTGTGGGTCCAGGCTGTGGGCACAGAAGTCTGAATACACAAACTCAGCTTATGAGTGGCGCCTAGGGTATGGCAGGCCGGATGTACAGCCCGAGAGGGAGCTCCTGGGCCTCTGAAACAAGGGCGAGTGGGAGGCGTTCCTTCAGGCTTTTGTCTCTGGATGTTGTGTCCGGGATAGCCGTGGATTGGAGCGGATGGCCTCAGGTACTGTGGACGAGTATCCCTCTCTGGGGATTTGTCCCAGCTCCCAAGAGTTTGGGGTCATTTTGTGGGAAGGGTGGAGTCGTGTTGTCTGGCTCATGGGTCTCTCCAAGAAAGGGATTCCAGAGCAGAGCTCCAGGGACGGGCGGGGCGACTGGAAAATTCAAACCGTGGTGAGGATTGTGTGCATAGGGGCTTGGCAAGCCCCATATGTGGGCTCTTGGTCCAGGCCCTGACAGGCCTTTCTTTGACATGGGGCTCATGCTGAGGGTCACAGTGTGAATTTGTGCCCAAGCAGCACTCACGTTTGGGCGTGGCATCAGGGGCCATGAAGGTTTCTCCCACCCTGAAGGTGTGACTCCATGCCAAGAGCAAGCTTGACAGCCATGGGGAAGGAGGAGTTCTGTTTTGTGCTTGCTATACCCAGCTGTGTGGAGAATTGATATAATGTCTAGGTTCAGATATCTGAAAACCAAGGTTAGGATGAGGTGACGGCATAAGACCGTGGCGTGTCCGAAGTGCTGGCTGTGCGGCCAGCTGTCTCCTTGTCTGTCTGGACGTCTGGATCAGGCTGTGTCAGGCAGAGCATGAGTGCCCAGAGCAGCCTATCCAGTTCGGGTACCGTCGAGGCCCGAGCAGGTTGATCCTCATCTGGGTTTTCTGGAGAGCCCCACAGGGAAAGGTTTTTCTTCCGTTGGGCAGACACTGGGCTGGGTTTTGGTTCTGGAGTTCCTAGTCCGGAGGGCTTGTTTGCCAGGAGTGTGAGGAAGGAAGTCTGAAAACACAAGCTAGCGTGAGGTTTGGGACCGAGGGCACGGCAGGCCCACTCTGCAGAGGCTGAATCGAGATCTCCTGCACTGAGGTCATGTCAACTATGAGACGTGCCTCAGGCTAGAGTTCTTGTGCAGCATGGCCTCTTCCTGAAGGGTGTGGGGGCTTCATGAGGCCAGAAAGTTTTGCCTACGATGGGATTTGTGAACTGCTCCAAAACTGAAGGTTACCTTCTGCACGACAGTCGAGTCCTATTGGATGGTTCCAAGAGGCCCCATATGGAAAGACTCGAGGGCAGGTGTCTAAGCATGGATGCCTGGGAACGCCACCTCATATTCCCACTCTTTAGTCAGGACAAGGCAGGCTCAATCTGCGGGCTCCTGGGTGAGCTACCCAGAGGGGAGAGTTGAAATGGACTCTCCTGAAGATGAGTCCTACTGTGGCTTGGTGGCCTGGGAGACCTTGGAATGTGGAGGTGGCTCAGGGACTCTGCAGGATTCTCCAACATGAGGTGTTTGACACGGCTCCAACAAGGAAACTTCCCATGTGGAGACGAGAGGAGTTCTGTTCCGTGCCTCAGGAAAGCCCCATACCCTGTTCTTCGAACCAAAGCCTCTGAGGAGTGACACCTGGAAACCAAAGCAAGAGTTGAGACTACGGCCTAAAGGCCTGTCCGGCTCAACCTTCTATCTCTGTTGACATCTGTGTGCATGCATTCATGGAGGTAGCTGCTCAGCTTGTGTCCGAATGCCCCTGTGAGTCCAGTGAGGCTCCCAGTAGTGGGATGTCCTCGGAGGCCTTGAGGTTTCTCATATTCTGGAGGTGTGTGGCCAAAGGAATGGACACAGTTTCCCAGGAGAGAGCAGGCACGGTCCTGTGGTATGGCTCCAGAGGACCCAGCCTAGAGGCTGTGTTTGCCAGGGCTGTGGGGACAGATGTCTGAAAAAGCAAACTTGGCTCAGCTAGGGGCCAATGTAATGGCAGGCCTGATCTCTAGTCCGTGAGGGGAGATCCTCTGGAAATCAAAGTAGGGCAAGTGGGAGGCAGTCACTCAGGATTTTGTCTCTGGGTGTTGCGTTTACAGTGTCCGGTCAGGGTAGGGGTTGTCTCAGAGGCCGAGGAAGAGCCTTCCTCTCGGGGGATTGTCCAAGCTCCCAAGTGTTTGTGTTCATTCTGTGGGAATGAAGAGTACTGTTTTCTGCCACAGGGGACGCCCCAGGAGAGGAACTCTAGAGCACAGCAGTGGGTTCCCTCAACTGGAATACACACCATCTAGTTAGTCCTGGGTGCCTATGGGCATGGCAAGCCACATATGCGGGCTCTTGGTCCAGTCACTGAGAGGCGTTACTTGAATAAGGTACTCACGCTGAGGGTCACAATGTGTGTTTGTGCCCAAGGCGGCCCTCACGCTTGGGCGTGGCCTCATGGGCCATGCCGTTTTCTCCTACACTGAAGGATTGACTCACTGCCAGCAGCAAGGTTTCTTGCCAGGGGGAAGGAGGGGTTCTGACTTGTGCATCAGGTTCCCCCCTGTGCAGGGATTGGAGATAAGGTCTAGGTTCCGATGACTGAAAACCCAGGTTGGGAATGGATGGTGGCCTAAGGCAGTGGCGGGTCCAATGTGCTGGGTGTGCAGCCAGCTGTGTCGGTGTCTGTTGGAAGGTCTGGGCTCAGGCTATTTGCGACAGAGCATCACTGTTTAAGGTAGCCTATGCAATTGGGGTGTTGCCGAGGGCCAAGCAGTTTGATCCTCATTTGGGGTTTCTGGGCAGCGCCATAGACAAGGTTTTTCTCCTGGGAGGCAGGCACAGTGCTTCATTGTGGCCCCAGAATTCCCAGTAGGGAGGGTTTGTGGGCCAGGAGTGTGAGGACGGAAGTCTGAAAACACAAGCTAGTGTGAGGATTGGATCCAAGGGCAGAGCAGTCCCACTCTGCAGAGGCTGAATCAAAATCTCCTGCATCTGAAGTCAGGCTGAGGATCAGACGTTGGCTGAGGCTGGAGTATGTGTCCATGATGGCACCTTCATGAAGTGGGGGCCTCATGAGGCCAAGGAAGTTTTCCCACGCTGAGTTTGGAGGTTGCCCCAAACCACAAGGTTTCCTTCTGCGGGACATTCGAGTCCTGTTGCACGGCTCCAGGACATACCATATGGAAGGACTGGAGAGCAGGGTTCGAGGATGGATCCCTGTACTGCATGCCTCGCATTCCCATTGGCTATTAGCGACAAGATATGTTTGATCTGCTGCCTCTGGAACACGCGACCCAGGGGGCTGAGATGAAATGGCCTCTCCTGAGAATGAGTCATAATGTGCGTTTGGGTCCATGGAGACCTTGGAATGTGCTGGTTGTTCAGTGGCCCTGCGGAACTCTCCTACCTGAAGTGTTTGATACATCCCAGTAAGAAAGCTGCCCATGTGGAGATGAGAGATGTTTGGTTTGGTGCTTCAGAAAAGCCCCATGTGCTGGTCTACGAAAACAGTCCTCTGAGAACGGAAACATGGAAACCAAAGCTAAGGTTCAGATTAGGGCCTGGGGGCCTGTCCATTTCAACCTTCTGTCTCTGGGGACACTGTCTGAGAGTCTAAGTGGAGATAGTTGCTCCGCTGGTGTCAGAGAGCCCCTCTTAGTCCAGGGTGGCCTATACTATTGATGGCCTCAGGGACCTTGGAGCTTTTCCCTAACCTGTAGGGTTGTGGTCAATGGATTGGGCACACTTTCCTTGGAGAGGGCAGGCACAATCTTTCGCTGTTTGGTCCAGAGGCCCTAGCCTGGATGTTGTGTGGGTCCAGGCTGTGGGCACAGAAGTCTGAATACACAAACTCAGCTTATGAGTGGCGCCTAGGGTATGGCAGGCCGGATGTACAGCCCGAGAGGGAGCTCCTGGGCCTCTGAAACAAGGGCGAGTGGGAGGCGTTCCTTCAGGCTTTTGTCTCTGGATGTTGTGTCCGGGATAGCCGTGGATTGGAGCGGATGGCCTCAGGTACTGTGGACGAGTATCCCTCTCTGGGGATTTGTCCCAGCTCCCAAGAGTTTGGGGTCATTTTGTGGGAAGGGTGGAGTCGTGTTGTCTGGCTCATGGGTCTCTCCAAGAAAGGGATTCCAGAGCAGAGCTCCAGGGACGGGCGGGGCGACTGGAAAATTCAAACCGTGGTGAGGATTGTGTGCATAGGGGCTTGGCAAGCCCCATATGTGGGCTCTTGGTCCAGGCCCTGACAGGCCTTTCTTTGACATGGGGCTCATGCTGAGGGTCACAGTGTGAATTTGTGCCCAAGCAGCACTCACGTTTGGGCGTGGCATCAGGGGCCATGAAGGTTTCTCCCACCCTGAAGGTGTGACTCCATGCCAAGAGCAAGCTTGACAGCCATGGGGAAGGACGAGTTCTGTTTTGTGCTTGCTATACCCAGCTGTGTGGAGAATTGATATAATGTCTAGGTTCAGATATCTGAAAACCAAGGTTAGGATGAGGTGACGGCATAAGACCGTGGCGTGTCCGAAGTGCTGGCTGTGCGGCCAGCTGTCTCCTTGTCTGTCTGGACGTCTGGATCAGGCTGTGTCAGGCAGAGCATGAGTGCCCAGAGCAGCCTATCCAGTTCGGGTACCGTCGAGGCCCGAGCAGGTTGATCCTCATCTGGGTTTTCTGGAGAGCCCCACAGGGAAAGGTTTTTCTTCCGTTGGGCAGACACTGGGCTGGGTTTTGGTTCTGGAGTTCCTAGTCCGGAGGGCTTGTTTGCCAGGAGTGTGAGGAAGGAAGTCTGAAAACACAAGCTAGCGTGAGGTTTGGGACCGAGGGCACGGCAGGCCCACTCTGCAGAGGCTGAATCGAGATCTCCTGCACTGAGGTCATGTCAACTATGAGACGTGCCTCAGGCTAGAGTTCTTGTGCAGCATGGCCTCTTCCTGAAGGGTGTGGGGGCTTCATGAGGCCAGAAAGTTTTGCCTACGATGGGATTTGTGAACTGCTCCAAAACTGAAGGTTACCTTCTGCACGACAGTCGAGTCCTATTGGATGGTTCCAAGAGGCCCCATATGGAAAGACTCGAGGGCAGGTGTCTAAGCATGGATGCCTGGGAACGCCACCTCATATTCCCACTCTTTAGTCAGGACAAGGCAGGCTCAATCTGCGGGCTCCTGGGTGAGCTACCCAGAGGGGAGAGTTGAAATGGACTCTCCTGAAGATGAGTCCTACTGTGGCTTGGTGGCCTGGGAGACCTTGGAATGTGGAGGTGGCTCAGGGACTCTGCAGGATTCTCCAACATGAGGTGTTTGACACGGCTCCAACAAGGAAACTTCCCATGTGGAGACGAGAGGAGTTCTGTTCCGTGCCTCAGGAAAGCCCCATACCCTGTTCTTCGAACCAAAGCCTCTGAGGAGTGACACCTGGAAACCAAAGCAAGAGTTGAGACTACGGCCTAAAGGCCTGTCCGGCTCAACCTTCTATCTCTGTTGATATCTGTGTGCATGCATTCATGGAGGTAGCTGCTCAGCTTGTGTCCGAATGCCCCTGTGAGTCCAGTGAGGCTCCCAGTAGTGGGATGTCCTCGGAGGCCTTGAGGTTTCTCATATTCTGGAGGTGTGTGGCCAAAGGAATGGACACAGTTTCCCAGGAGAGAGCAGGCACGGTCCTGTGGTATGGCTCCAGAGGACCCAGCCTAGAGGCTGTGTTTGCCAGGGCTGTGGGGACAGATGTCTGAAAAAGCAAACTTGGCTCAGCTAGGGGCCAATGTAATGGCAGGCCTGATCTCTAGTCCGTGAGGGGAGATCCTCTGGAAATCAAAGTAGGGCAAGTGGGAGGCAGTCACTCAGGATTTTGTCTCTGGGTGTTGCGTTTACAGTGTCCGGTCAGGGTAGGGGTTGTCTCAGAGGCCGAGGAAGAGCCTTCCTCTCGGGGGATTGTCCAAGCTCCCAAGTGTTTGTGTTCATTCTGTGGGAATGAAGAGTACTGTTTTCTGCCACAGGGGACGCCCCAGGAGAGGAACTCTAGAGCACAGCAGTGGGTTCCCTCAACTGGAATACACACCATCTAGTTAGTCCTGGGTGCCTATGGGCATGGCAAGCCACATATGCGGGCTCTTGGTCCAGTCACTGAGAGGCGTTACTTGAATAAGGTACTCACGCTGAGGGTCACAATGTGTGTTTGTGCCCAAGGCGGCCCTCACGCTTGGGCGTGGCCTCATGGGCCATGCCGTTTTCTCCTACACTGAAGGATTGACTCACTGCCAGCAGCAAGGTTTCTTGCCAGGGGGAAGGAGGGGTTCTGACTTGTGCATCAGGTTCCCCCCTGTGCAGGGATTGGAGATAAGGTCTAGGTTCCGATGACTGAAAACCCAGGTTGGGAATGGATGGTGGCCTAAGGCAGTGGCGGGTCCAATGTGCTGGGTGTGCAGCCAGCTGTGTCGGTGTCTGTTGGAAGGTCTGGGCTCAGGCTATTTGCGACAGAGCATCACTGTTTAAGGTAGCCTATGCAATTGGGGTGTTGCCGAGGGCCAAGCAGTTTGATCCTCATTTGGGGTTTCTGGGCAGCGCCATAGACAAGGTTTTTCTCCTGGGAGGCAGGCACAGTGCTTCATTGTGGCCCCAGAATTCCCAGTAGGGAGGGTTTGTGGGCCAGGAGTGTGAGGACGGAAGTCTGAAAACACAAGCTAGTGTGAGGATTGGAGCCAAGGGCAGAGGAGGCCCACTCTGCAGAGGCTGAATCAAAATCTCCTGCATCTGAAGTCAGGCTGAGGATCAGACGTTGGCTGAGGCTGGAGTATGTGTCCATGATGGCACCTTCATGAAGTGGGGGCCTCATGAGGCCAAGGAATTTTTCCCACGCTGAGTTTGGAGGTTGCCCCAAACCACAAGGTTTCCTTCTGCGGGACATTCGAGTCCTGTTGCATGGCTCCAGGACATACCATATGGAAGGACTGGAGAGCAGGGTTCGAGGATGGATCCCTGTACTGCATGCCTCGCATTCCCATTGGCTATTAGCGACAAGATATGTTTGATCTGCTGCCTCTGGAACACGCGACCCAGGGGGCTGAGATGAAATGGCCTCTCCTGAGGATGCGTCATAATGTGCGTTTGGGTCCATGGAGACCTTGGAATGTGCTGGTTGTTCAGTGGCCCTGCGGAACTCTCCTACCTGAAGTGTTTGATACATCCCAGTAAGAAAGCTGCCCATGTGGAGATGAGAGATGTTTGGTTTGGTGCCTCAGAAAAGCCCCATGTGCTGGTCTACGAAAACAGTCCTCTGAGAACGGAAACATGGAAACCAAAGCTAAGGTTCAGATTAGGGCCTGGGGGCCTGTCCATTTCAACCTTCTGTCTCTGGGGACACTGTCTGAGAGTCTAAGTGGAGATAGTTGCTCCGCTGGTGTCAGAGAGCCCCTCTTAGTCCAGGGTGGCCTATACTATTGATGGCCTCAGGGACCTTGGAGCTTTTCCCTAACCTGTAGGGTTGTGGTCAATGGATTGGGCACACTTTCCTTGGAGAGGGCAGGCACAATCTTTCGCTGTTTGGTCCAGAGGCCCTAGCCTGGATGTTGTGTGGGTCCAGGCTGTGGGCACAGAAGTCTGAATACACAAACTCAGCTTATGAGTGGCGCCTAGGGTATGGCAGGCCGGATGTACAGCCCGAGAGGGAGCTCCTGGTCCTCTGAAACAAGAGCGAGTGGGAGGCGTTCCTTCAGGCTTTTGTCTCTGGATGTTGTGTCCGGGATAGCCGTGGATTGGAGCGGATGGCCTCAGGTACTGTGGACGAGTATCCCTCTCTGGGGATTTGTCCCAGCTCCCAAGAGTTTGGGGTCATTTTGTGGGAAGGGTGGAGTCGTGTTGTCTGGCTCATGGGTCTCTCCAAGAAAGGGATTCCAGAGCAGAGCTCCAGGGACGGGCGGGGCGACTGGAAAATTCAAACCGTGGTGAGGATTGTGTGCATAGGGGCTTGGCAAGCCCCATATGTGGGCTCTTGGTCCAGGCCCTGACAGGCCTATCTTTGACATGGGGCTCATGCTGAGGGTCACAGTGTGAATTTGTGCCCAAGCAGCACTCACGTTTGGGCGTGGCATCAGGGGCCATGAAGGTATCTCCCACCCTGAAGGTGTGACTCCATGCCAAGAGCAAGCTTGACAGCCATGGGGAAGGAGGAGTTCTGTTTTGTGCTTGCTATACCCAGCTGTGTGGAGAATTGATATAATGTCTAGGTTCAGATATCTGAAAACCAAGGTTAGGATGAGGTGACGGCATAAGACCATGGCGTGTCCGAAGTGCTGGGTGTGCGGCCAGCTGTCTCCTTGTCTGTCTGGACGTCTGGATCAGGCTGTGTCAGGCAGAGCATGAGTGCCCAGAGCAGCCTATCCAGTTCGGGTACCGTCGAGGCCCGAGCAGGTTGATCCTCATCTGGGTTTTCTGGAGAGCCCCACAGGGAAAGGTTTTTCTTCCGTTGGGTAGACACTGGGCTGGGTTTTGGTTCTGGAGTTCCTAGTCCGGAGGGCTTGTTTGCCAGGAGTGTGAGGAAGGAAGTCTGAAAACACAAGCTAGCGTGAGGTTTGGGACTGAGGGCACGGCAGGCCCTCTCTGCAGAGGCTGAATCGAGATCTCCTGCACTGAGGTCATGTCAACTATGAGACGTGCCTCAGGCTAGAGTTCTTGTGCAGCATGGCCTCTTCCTGAAGGGTGTGGGGGCTTCATGAGGCCAAAGTTTTGCCTACGATGGGATTTCTGAACTGCTCCAAAACTGAAGGATACCTTCTGCCCGACAGTCGAGTCCTATTGGATGGTTCCAAGAGGCCCCATATGGAAAGACTCGAGAGCAGGTGTCTAAGCATGGATGCCTGGGAACGCCATCTCATATTCCCACTCTTTAGTCAGGACAAGGCAGGCTCAATCTGCGGGCTCCTGGGTGAGCTACCCAGAGGGGAGAGTTGAAATGGACTCTCCTGAAGATGAGTCCTACTGTGGCTTGGTGGCCTGGCAGACCTTGGAATGTGGAGGTGGCTCAGGGACTCTGCAGGATTCTCCCACATGAGGTGTTTGACACGGCTCCAACAAGGAAACTTCCCATGTGGAGACGAGAGGAGTTCTGTTCCGTGCCTCAGGAAAGCCCCATACCCTGTTCTTCGAACCAAAGCCTCTGAGGAGTGACACCTGGAAACCAAAGCAAGAGTTGAGACTACGGCCTAAAGGCCTGTCCGGCTCAACCTTCTATCTCTGTTGACATCTGTGTGCATGCATTCATGGAGGTAGCTGCTCAGCTTGTGTCCGAATGCCCCTGTGAGTCCAGTGAGGCTCCCAGTAGTGGGATGTCCTCGGAGGCCTTGAGGTTTCTCATATTCTGGAGGTGTGTGGCCAAAGGAATGGACACAGTTTCCCAGGAGAGAGCAGGCACGGTCCTGTGGTATGGCTCCAGAGGACCCAGCCTAGAGGCTGTGTTTGCCAGGGCTGTGGGGACAGATGTCTGAAAAAGCAAACTTGGCTCAGCTAGGGGCCAATGTAATGGCAGGCCTGATCTCTAGTCCGTGAGGGGAGATCCTCTGGAAATCAAAGTAGGGCAAGTGGAAGGCAGTCACTCAGGATTTTGTCTCTGGGTGTTGCGTTTACAGTGTCCGGTCAGGGTAGGGGTTGTCTCAGAGGCCGAGGAAGAGCCTTCCTCTCGGGGGATTGTCCAAGCTCCCAAGTGTTTGTGTTCATTCTGTGGGAATGAAGAGTACTGTTTTCTGCCACAGGGGACCCCCCAGGAGAGGGACTCTAGAGCACAGCAGTGGGTTCCCTCAACTGGAATACACACCATCTAGTTAGTCCTGGGTGCCTATGGGCATGGCAAGCCACATATGCGGGCTCTTGGTCCAGTCACTGAGAGGCGTTACTTGAATAAGGTACTCACGCTGAGGGTCACAATGTGTGTTTGTGCCAAAGGCGGCCCTCACGCTTGGGCGTGGCCTCATGGGCCATGCCCTTTTCTCCTACACTGAAGGATTGACTCACTGCCAGCAGCAAGGTTTCTTGCCAGGGGGAAGGAGGGGTTCTGACTTGTGCATCAGGTTCACCCCTGTGCAGGGATTGGAGATAAGGTCTAGGTTCCGATGACTGAAAACCCAGGTTGGGAATGGATGGTGGCCTAAGGCAGTGGCGGGTCCAATGTGCTGGGTGTGCAGCCAGCTGTGTCGGTGTCTGTTGGAAGGTCTGGGCTCAGGCTATTTGCGACAGAGCATCACTGTTTAAGGTAGCCTATGCAATTGGGGTGTTGCCGAGGGCCAAGCAGTTTGATCCTCATTTGGGGTTTCTGGGCAGCGCCATAGACAAGGTTTTTCTCCTGGGAGGCAGGCACAGTGCATCATTGTGGCCCCAGAATTCCCAGTAGGGAGGGTTTGTGGGCCAGGAGTGTGAGGACGGAAGTCTGAAAACACAAGCTAGTGTGAGGATTGGAGCCAAGGGCAGAGCAGGCCCACTCTGCAGAGGCTGAATCAAAATCTCCTGCATCTGAAGTCAGGCTGAGGATCAGACGTTGGCTGAGGCTGGAGTATGTGTCCATGATGGCACCTTCATGAAGTGGGGGCCTCATGAGGCCAAGGAAGTTTTCCCACGCTGAGTTTGGAGGTTGCCCCAAACCACAAGGTTTCCTTCTGCGGGACATTCGAGTCCTGTTGCATGGCTCCAGGACATACCATATGGAAGGACTGGAGAGCAGGGTTCGAGGATGGATCCCTGTACTGCATGCCTCGCATTCCCATTGGCTATTAGCGACAAGATATGTTTGATCTGCTGCCTCTGGAACACGCGACCCAGGGGGCTGAGATGAAATGGCCTCTCCTGAGGATGCGTCATAATGTGCGTTTGGGTCCATGGAGACCTTGGAATGTGCTGGTTGTTCAGTGGCCCTGCGGAACTCTCCTACCTGAAGTGTTTGATACATCCCAGTAAGAAAGCTGCCCATGTGGAGATGAGAGATGTTTGGTTTGGTGCCTCAGAAAAGCCCCATGTGCTGGTCTACGAAAACAGTCCTCTGAGAACGGAAACATGGAAACCAAAGCTAAGGTTCAGATTAGGGCCTGGGGGCCTGTCCATTTCAACCTTCTGTCTCTGGGGACACTGTCTGAGAGTCTAAGTGGAGATAGTTGCTCCGCTGGTGTCAGAGAGCCCCTCTTAGTCCAGGGTGGCCTATACTATTGATGGCCTCAGGGACCTTGGAGCTTTTCCCTAACCTGTAGGGTTGTGGTCAATGGATTGGGCACACTTTCCTTGGAGAGGGCAGGCACAATCTTTCGCTGTTTGGTCCAGAGGCCCTAGCCTGGATGTTGTGTGGGTCCAGGCTGTGGGCACAGAAGTCTGAATACACAAACTCAGCTTATGAGTGGCGCCTAGGGTATGGCAGGCCGGATGTACAGCCCGAGAGGGAGCTCCTGGGCCTCTGAAACAAGGGCGAGTGGGAGGCGTTCCTTCAGGCTTTTGTCTCTGGATGTTGTGTCCGGGATAGCCGTGGATTGGAGCGGATGGCCTCAGGTACTGTGGACGAGTATCCCTCTCTGGGGATTTGTCCCAGCTCCCAAGAGTTTGGGGTCATTTTGTGGGAAGGGTGGAGTCGTGTTGTCTGGCTCATGGGTCTCTCCAAGAAAGGGATTCCAGAGCAGAGCTCCAGGGATGGGCGGGGCGACTGGAAAATTCAAACCGTGGTGAGGATTGTGTGCATAGGGGCTTGGCAAGCCCCATATGTGGGCTCTTGGTCCAGGCCCTGACAGGCCTTTCTTTGACATGGGGCTCATGCTGAGGGTCACAGTGTGAATTTGTGCCCAAGCAGCACTCACGTTTGGGCGTGGCATCAGGGGCCATGAAGGTTTCTCCCACCCTGAAGGTGTGACTCCATGCCAAGAGCCAGCTTGACAGCCATGGGGAAGGAGGAGTTCTGTTTTGTGCTTGCTATACCCAGCTGTGTGGAGAATTGATATAATGTCTAGGTTCAGATATCTGAAAACCAAGGTTAGGATGAGGTGACGGCATAAGACCATGGCGTGTCCGAAGTGCTGGGTGTGCGGCCAGCTGTCTCCTTGTCTGTCTGGACGTCTGGATCAGGCTGTGTCAGGCAGAGCATGAGTGCCCAGAGCAGCCTATCCAGTTCGGGTACCGTCGAGGCCCGAGCAGGTTGATCCTCATCTGGGTTTTCTGGAGAGCCCCACAGGGAAAGGTTTTTCTTCCGTTGGGCAGACACTGGGCTGGGTTTTGGTTCTGGAGTTCCTAGTCCGGAGGGCTTGTTTGCCAGGAGTGTGAGGAAGGAAGTCTGAAAACACAAGCTAGCGTGAGGTTTGGGACCGAGGGCACGGCAGGCCCACTCTGCAGAGGCTGAATCGAGATCTCCTGCACTGAGGTCATGTCAACTATGAGACGTGCCTCAGGCTAGAGTTCTTGTGCAGCATGGCCTCTTTCTGAAGGGTGTGGGGGCTTCATGAGGCCAGAAAGTTTTGCCTACGATGGGATTTCTGAACTGCTCCAAAACTGAAGGTTACCTTCTGCACGACAGTCGAGTCCTATTGGATGGTTCCAAGAGGCCCCATATGGAAAGACTCGAGGGCAGGTGTCTAAGCATGGATGCCTGGGAACGCCACCTCATATTCCCACTCTTTAGTCAGGACAAGGCAGGCTCAATCTGCGGGCTCCTGGGTGAGCTACCCAGAGGGGAGAGTTGAAATGGACTCTCCTGAAGATGAGTCCTACTGTGGCTTGGTGGCCTGGCAGACCTTGGAATGTGGAGGTGGCTCAGGGACTCTGCAGGATTCTCCAACATGAGGTGTTTGACACGGCTCCAACAAGGAAACTTCCCATGTGGAGACAAGAGGAGTTCTGTTCCGTGCCTCAGGAAAGCCCCATAACCTGTTCTTCGAACCAAAGCCTCTGAGGAGTGACACCTGGAAACCAAAGCAAGAGTTGTGACTACGGCCTAAAGGCCTGTCCGGCTCAACCTTCTATCTCTGTTGACATCTGTGTGCATGCATTCATGGAGGTAGCTGCTCAGCTTGTGTCCGAATGCCCCTGTGAGTCCAGTGAGGCTCCCAGTAGTGGGATGTCTTCGGAGGCCTTGAGGTTTCTCATATTCTGGAGGTGTGTGGCCAAAGGAATGGACACAGTGTCCCAGGAGAGAGCAGGCACGGTCCTGTGGTATGGCTCCAGAGGACCCAGCCTAGAGGCTGTGTTTGCCAGGGCTGTGGGGACAGATGTCTGAAAAAGCAAACTTGGCTCAGCTAGGGGCCAATGTAATGGCAGGCCTGATCTCTAGTCCGTGAGGGGAGATCCTCTGGAAATCAAAGTAGGGCAAGTGGGAGGCAGTCACTCAGGATTTTGTCTCTGGGTGTTGCGTTTACAGTGTCCGGTCAGGGTAGGGGTTGTCTCAGAGGCCGAGGAAGAGCCTTCCTCTCGGGGGATTGTCCAAGCTCCCAAGTGTTTGTGTTCATTCTGTGGGAATGAAGAGTACTGTTTTCTGCCACAGGGGACCCCCCAGGAGAGGGACTCTAGAGCACAGCAGTGGGTTCCCTCAACTGGAATACACACCATCTAGTTAGTCCTGGGTGCCTATGGGCATGGCAAGCCACATATGCGGGCTCTTGGTCCAGTCACTGAGAGGCGTTACTTGAATAAGGTACTCACGCTGAGGGTCACAATGTGTGTTTGTGCCCAAGGCGGCCCTCACGCTTGGGCGTGGCCTCATGGGCCATGCCGTTTTCTCCTACACTGAAGGATTGACTCACTGCCAGCAGCAAGGTTTCTTGCCAGGGGGAAGGAGGGGTTCTGACTTGTGCATCAGGTTCCCCCCTGTGCAGGGATTGGAGATAAGGTCTAGGTTCCGATGACTGAAAACCCAGGTTGGGAATGGATGGTGGCCTAAGGCAGTGGCGGGTCCAATGTGCTGGGTGTGCAGCCAGCTGTGTCGGTGTCTGTTGGAAGGTCTGGGCTCAGGCTATTTGCGACAGAGCATCACTGTTTAAGGTAGCCTATGCAATTGGGGTGTTGCCGAGGGCCAAGCAGTTTGATCCTCATTTGGGGTTTCTGGGCAGCGCCATAGACAAGGTTTTTCTCCTGGGAGGCAGGCACAGTGCTTCATTGTGGCCCCAGAATTCCCAGTAGGGAGGGTTTGTGGGCCAGGAGTGTGAGGACGGAAGTCTGAAAACACAAGCTAGTGTGAGGATTGGAGCCAAGGGCAGAGCAGGCCCACTCTGCAGAGGCTGAATCAAAATCTCCTGCATCTGAAGTCAGGCTGAGGATCAGACGTTGGCTGAGGCTGGAGTATGTGTCCATGATGGCACCTTCATGAAGTGGGGGCCTCATGAGGCCAAGGAAGTTTTCCCACGCTGAGTTTGGAGGTTGCCCCAAACCACAAGGTTTCCTTCTGCGGGACATTCGAGTCCTGTTGCACGGCTCCAGGACATACCATATGGAAGGACTGGAGAGCAGGGTTCGAGGATGGATCCCTGTACTGCATGCCTCGCATTCCCATTGGCTATTAGCGACAAGATATGTTTGATCTGCTGCCTCTGGAACACGCGACCCAGGGGGCTGAGATGAAATGGCCTCTCCTGAGGATGCGTCATAATGTGCGTTTGGGTCCATGGAGACCTTGGAATGTGCTGGTTGTTCAGTGGCCCTGCGGAACTCTCCTACCTGAAGTGTTTGATACATCCCAGTAAGAAAGCTGCCCATGTGGAGATGAGAGATGTTTGGTTTGGTGCCTCAGAAAAGCCCCATGTGCTGGTCTACGAAAACAGTCCTCTGAGAACGGAAACATGGAAACCAAAGCTAAGGTTCAGATTAGGGCCTGGGGGCCTGTCCATTTCAACCTTCTGTCTCTGGGGACACTGTCTGAGAGTCTAAGTGGAGATAGTTGCTCCGCTGGTGTCAGAGAGCCCCTCTTAGTCCAGGGTGGCCTATACTATTGATGGCCTCAGGGACCTTGGAGCTTTTCCCTAACCTGTAGGGTTGTGGTCAATGGATTGGGCACACTTTCCTTGGAGAGGGCAGGCACAATCTTTCGCTGTTTGGTCCAGAGGCCCTAGCCTGGATGTTGTGTGGGTCCAGGCTGTGGGCACAGAAGTCTGAATACACAAACTCAGCTTATGAGTGGCGCCTAGGGTATGGCAGGCCGGATGTACAGCCCGAGAGTGAGCTCCTGGGCCTCTGAAACAAGGGCGAGTGGGAGGCGTTCCTTCAGGCTTTTGTCTCTGGATGTTGTGTCCGGGATAGCCGTGGATTGGAGCGGATGGCCTCAGGTACTGTGGACGAGTATCCCTCTCTGGGGATTTGTCCCAGCTCCCAAGAGTTTGGGGTCATTTTGTGGGAAGGGTGGAGTCGTGTTGTCTGGCTCATGGGTCTCTCCAAGAAAGGGATTCCAGAGCAGAGCTCCAGGGACGGGCGGGGCGACTGGAAAATTCAAACCGTGGTGAGGATTGTGTGCACAGGGGCTTGGCAAGCCCCATATGTGGGCTCTTGGTCCAGGCCCTGACAGGCCTTTCTTTGACATGGGGCTCATGCTGAGGGTCACAGTGTGAATTTGTGCCCAAGCAGCACTCACGTTTGGGCGTGGCATCAGGGGCCATGAAGGTTTCTCCCACCCTGAAGGTGTGACTCCATGCCAAGAGCCAGCTAGACAGCCATGGGGAAGGAGGAGTTCTGTTTTGTGCTTGCTATACCCAGCTGTGTGGAGAATTGATATAATGTCTAGGTTCAGATATCTGAAAACCAAGGTTAGGATGAGGTGACGGCATAAGACCATGGCGTGTCCGAAGTGCTGGGTGTGCGGCCAGCTGTCTCCTTGTCTGTCTGGACGTCTGGATCAGGCTGTGTCAGGCAGAGCATGAGTGCCCAGATCAGCCTATCCAGTTCGGGTACCGTTGAGGCCCGAGCAGGTTGATCCTCATCTGGGTTTTCTGGAGAGCCCCACAGGGAAAGGTTTTTCTTCCGTTGGGCAGACACTGGGCTGGGTTTTGGTTCTGGAGTTCCTAGTCCGGAGGGCTTGTTTGCCAGGAGTGTGAGGAAGGAAGTCTGAAAACACAAGCTAGCGTGAGGTTTGGGACCGAGGGCACGGCAGGCCCACTCTGCAGAGGCTGAATCGAGATCTCCTGCACTGAGGTCATGTCAACTATGAGACGTGCCTCAGGCTAGAGTTTTTGTCCAGCATGGCCTCTTCCTGAAGGGTGTGGGGGCTTCATGAAGCCAGGGTCGTTTGCCTACGATGGGATGTGAACTACTCCAAACCTCAAGATTTCCTTCTTCACGACAGTCGAGTCCTATTGGATGGTTCCAGGAGGCCCCATACGGAAAGACTCGAGAGCAGGTGTCTAAGCATGGATGCCTGGGAACGCCACCTCATATTCCCACTCTTTAGTCAGGACAAGGCAGGCTCAATCTGCAAGTTCCTGGGTGAGCTACCTAGAGGGGAGAGTTGAAATGGACTCTCCTGAAGATGAGTTCTACTGTGGCTTGGTGGCCTGGGAGACCTTGGAATGTGGAGGTGGCTCGGGGACTCTGCACGGTTTTCCAAACTGAGGTGTTCGACACAGCTCCAACAAGGATGCTTCCCATGTGGAGACGAGAGGAGTTCTGTTCAGTGCCTCAGGAAAGCCCCATATCCTGTTCTTCGAACCAAAGCCTCTGAGGATTAACACCTGGAACCCAAAGCAAGAGTTGAGATTATTGCCTAAGGGCCTGTCCGGCTCAACCTTCTATCTCTGTTGACATCTGTGTGCATCCCTTAGTGGAGGAAGCTGCTCAGCTTGTGTCCGAATGCCCCTGTGTGTCCAGGGAGGCTCCCAGTAGTGGGATGACCTCGGGGGCCTTGAGGTTTCTCATATTCTGAAGGTGTGTGGCCAAAGGAATGGACACAGTTTCCCAGGAGAGAACAGGCACGGTCCTGTGGTATGGCTCCAGAGGACCCAGCCTAGAGGCTATGTTTGCCAGGGCTGTGGGGACTGATGTCTGAAAGAGCAAACTTGTCTCAGGTAGGAGCCAAGGTAATGGCAGGCCTGATCTCCAGTCCGTGAGGGGAGATCCTCTGGATATCAAAGGAGGGCAAGTGGGAGGCAGTCGCTCAGGCTTTTGTCTCTGGGTGGTGCGTTCACAGTGTCCGGTCAGGGTAGGGGTTGCCTCAGGGTCCGAGGAAGTTCCTTCCTCTCGGGGGATTGTCCAAGCTCCCAATGTTTGGGTTCATTCTGTGGGAAGTGAAGAGTACTGTTTTCTGCCACAAAGGACCTCCCAGGAGAGGGACTCTAGAGCACAGAAGTGGGTTCCCTCAACTGGAATACACACCATCTAGTTAGTCCTGGGTGACTATGGGCATGGAAAGGACTATATGCAGGATCTTCGTCCCGAACCTGACAGGCCTTTCTTTGTCATGGGGCTCATGCTAGGGTCACAGTGTGAATTTGTCCCCAAGCAGCACTCATGTTGGGCGTGGCATCAGGGGCCATGAAGGGTTCCCCACGTGAAGGTGTGACTCCATGCGAAGAACAAGCATTACAGCCATGTGGAAGGCAGAGTTCTGATTGTGATTCCGATACTCCATCTCAGCTTTGTTTGGGGACATCGGTATGGCAGGCCCAATCTACAAACCATGAGAAGAACTCATGAAGATTTGAATATAGAGTGAGTCTGAGGCGCTTGCTCAGGCATTTGTCTCTAGAATTTGTATCAGCGATCTCCGTGGATTGTCGGGGATGCCGGATGGGCCATGGAAGAATCTACCTCTATGATGATTTCGCCCACTTCCCAATTATTTTTCGTCAAACTGTGGGATGGGAGGACTCCTTTCAGTTTTGTTACCTCAGGTGTCCCACGAAAAGAGGAATTCCAAAGCAAAGCCGTGGGGAAGACTGAAGGGACAACCCGAACTATGGTTAAAAATTGGGGCCTAGGGGCATGGCAAGCCCAATATGCTATCTCTTCATCCAGCCACTGAGAGGCCTTACTTGAGGACTTTGGTCAGGCTGAGGGTCACAATGTGTGTTTGTGACCAATGTAGCCTGCGAGCATGGAGGGGCCTCATGGGCAACACTGGATTCAACTACACTGAAAGTTGGACAACATGCCAACCACAAGGTTTCTTGCCATGGGGAAGGAGTTCTGATTTCTGCATCACCTTCAACCCTGGGCAGTGATTGGAGATAAGGTCTAGAATCTAAAGCCTGAAAACCGAGGCTGGGAAGAGATGACAACCTAAGGCAATGGCGGCTCGATGTGCTCAGTGTGCGGCAAGCTGTCTTGTTGGGGCCAGGAAGTCCAGGCTCAGGCTGTGTCAGAAAGGGCATTAGTGCCCTGGTCAGCCTATATGTTCGGGGTACAGCCAAGGTAGGTGCAGGTTGATCCTCACTTGGGGTTACTGGGTAGCCCCAGAGGGCAATGTTTTTCTTCTGGAGGGCAGGCAGAGTGCTGCTTTGTAGTTCTCTATTGCCAAAATGGAGGGCTTGTGGGCCAGTAGTCTGAGGACAGAAGTCTGAGAACACAAGCTCGGCTTAGGTTTCTGGTTGAGGACATGGCAGGCAGAATCTACAGACCGGAATCAAGATCTCGTGCATCTGAAGTCAGGGCGAGGATCAGACGATCTCTCAGGTTGGAGTTTCTGACCCTTATGGCCCCTTCATGAAGGGGGAGCATCACAAGGCCATGGGGGTTGTCCCACGATGGGATTTGTGAGAAGCTCCAAACTGCAAAGTGTCTTCTGCAGGACAATTGAGACCTGTTGTTTGGCTCCAGGCCAATGATTCTGAGCAGGGTTCTAAGGATGGATCGCTGGTTAGCCCACCTCGCATTCCAATTGTCTCCTAGCAACAAGACAGGTTAGATCTGTTGGATCTGGGGGAGCAACCGAGGAGGCTGAGTTGAAATGGACTCTCCTGGGGTTGGGTCCTAGCGTGCTTTTGTGTGTATCGAGACCTTGGAATGAAGCGGTGGCACTGGGGCCCTGACGGGTTCTCAAAAACAGAGGCTTTGACAGAGCTCCAACGTGCTAGTTTCCCATGTTTAGATGAGATTTTTTCTGATGGGTGCATCAAGAAAAAGCCAGTGCTGGTTTTGAAATCCAGGCGTCTGAGGAGAGACCCTGGACACCAAAGCAATGGATCTGATTAGTGCCTAGGGTCCTGTTCTTTCCTTTTTACCTCTGGGGACATCTGTCTATGGGTCTGAGTGCAGGTAGGTGCACAGATGGGCTCAGATTGCCCCTGTTTTTCCTGGGAAGCCAGCCCTAGTGAGATGGGTCAGGTATTGGGTGTTTATTCTATTAGAAGGGTTGTGGCCATTGGAAATGGCAATCACATTTCCCTTACAGAGGGCAAGTACAGTCCTCAGGCTTGGCTCCAGGGGCCTGAGCCTGTAGGTTGTGTAGGCCAGGGCTGTTTGGACAGTTGTCTGAAAACACAAACTCGGCTTATGTTTCGGGTCATAGGTATGGCAAGACTGATCTACAGACCATGAGGAGAACTCTTCGGGATTTGAAAGAAGGGCGAGTGTGAGGCTCCTGCTCAAGTTTTTGACTCTGGATATCGTGTCACTCATGGTCGTGGAATTTCTGGGTGACTTCATGGGAAATGGACGAGTCTTACTCTCTGGTGGTTTGGCCCCGTCCAAAGAGTTTTGGGTCATTCTGTGGGCTGGAAGAAGTCCGTTTTTTTTTTTTTTATTCTTGTTTTTTTCTTTTTTATCCTCTGGTGTCCCACCAAATGAGGGATTCCAGAATAGAGCCCTGGGGAGGGGCGCCTGGACCATCAGAAATTTGGTTAAAAATTGGGGCCTAGGGACATGTCAAGCCCATTATGACATCTAATGGTCCAGCAACTGAGAGGACTTACTAGAGGACAGGACTCATGCTGAGGGTCACAACGCGTTTGTATGCCCTCGTCGCACTCAAGAATGGGCGGGGCTTCAGGGTGAATGCTGGTTTCTCCTACACTGAACGTTGGACAACCTGCCAACGACAGGGTTCTTGCCATGGGAAAGGAGGAGTTCTGATTTCTGCATCACACTCACCCCTGGGAAGTGATTGGAGATAAGGTCTCGGTTCTGAAGCTTGAAAACTGAGGTAGGGAAGAGATGATGACTTAAGGCCATGGCGGGTTTTATGTGCTCAGTGTGCGGTCAGCTTTCTGGGTGTTGGTCAGGAGGTCCGGGCTCAGGTTGTGTTCGACAGTGCATTAGTGCCCAGGTTAGACTATATAATTTGGGTAAAGTCGAGTGCTGTGTAGGTTTACCCTCATTTAAGGTGCCTGGGCAGCTCATGAGGCAATAATTTTTATTTTCTAGAGGGCAGGCAGAGTGCTGCATTGTGGGTCCGGAATTGCCAAACTTGAGGGCTTCGGGGACAGGAGTGTGAGGACGGAAGTCTGAGAAGACAAGCTAGACTTGGGTTTCAGGGCGAGGGCACGGCAGGTACCCCCTGCAGATCTGAACCAATATCTCATGCATCTGAAGTCAGGGCGAGGATCAGACGTTGGCTCAGGTTGGAGTTTCTGAGCATGACGGCCGCTTCATGAAGGGAGCGGAATCTCGAGGCCATTTAGGTTTTCCCTCGTTGGGAGTTGTGGGATGCCCCCTTCATGGATTCCTTCTGCGAGACAATTGAGACCTGTTGGACAGCTCCAGGACATCCCATATGGAATGACTCCAGAACACCGTTCGCGGATGGATGCCTGGGAAGCCCGCCTCGCATTCCAATTGTCTCCTAGCAACAAGACAGTTTAGATCTGATGGCTCTGCGGGAGCAACCGGGGTGGCTGAGTTGAAATGGACTGTCCTGAGGATGGGTCCTAATGTGTTTTTGTGTCCATGAGGGCCTTGGAATGGGGCGGTGGCACCGGGACCCTGAAGTACTCTCCTAAGCTTTGGACATGGCTCCCATGCACAGGTTTCCTTGTGGAGACGAGATGAGTTCTGATGGGTGCCTCAGGAAAACCCCTATGCTCGTATTGGAATCAGGCTTTTGAGGACACATGCCTGTAACCCAAAGCAATGGATCCTATTATGGCCTAGGGTCCTGTCTGGTTCAATCTTCTTCTCTGGGGACATCCATCTATGGTATGAGTGGAGGTCGATTATCAGCTGGTGTCAGACAGCCCTTGTTTGTTCCGGGCGACCTACACTATTGGGATGGCCTCAGGGACTTTGGAGATTTCTCCTAATTTGTACGATTTTGGACCATGGAATGGGCAGAATTCCCATGGATTGGTAGGCACAGTCCTAATGTGTGGCTCCAGGGGCCCAGCCTGGAGGGTGTGTGGCCCAAGACTTTGAGGACAGAAGTCTGAAAACACAAACTCAGCTTAGGTTTGGGGACGTAGGTATGGCAGGCCCGATCTACAAACCATGAGAAGAACTCTTCAGGATATGAAGAAAGTGCGAGTCTGAGGCTCTTGCTCAGGCTTTTGTCTCTGGATTTTGTATCAGCGATGGCCGTGGAATGTCGGGGACGCCTCATGGGCCATGGACGAATCTTCCTCTCTGAGGATTTGGCCCGATTCCCAATTGCTTTTCGTCAATCTGTGGGATGGGAGGACTCATTTCAGTTTTGATACCTCAGGTGTCCCACCAAAAGAGGAATTCCAAAGCCAAGCCGTGGGGAACACTGAAGGGACAACCCGAACTATGGTTAAAAATTGGGGCCTAGGGGCATGGCAAGCCCAATATGATATCTCTTCATCCAGCCACTGAGTGGCCTTACTTGAGGACTGGGCTCAGCCTGAGCGTCACAATGTGTGTTTGTGACCAATGTGGCCCGCGAGCATGGGCGGGGCCTCATGGGCCACACTGGTTTCAACTACACTGAACGTTGGACAACATGCCAACCACAAGGTTTCTTGCCATGGGGAAGGAGTTCTGATTTCTGCATCACCTTCAACCATGGGCAGTGATTGGATATAAGGTCTAGGTTCTGAAACCTGAAAACTGATGATGGGAAGATATGACGACCTAAGGCAATGGCGGCTCGATGTGCTCAGAGTGTGGCCAGCTTTCTGGGAGGGGCCAGGGGGTCCAGGCTCAGTCTGTGTCGGAAAGGGCATTAGTGCCTTGGTCAGCCTATGTTTTTGGGGTACAGCCAAGGTCGGTGCAGGTTGATCCTCATTTGGGATTACTGGGTAGCACCAGAGGACAATGTTTTTCTTCTGGAGGGCCGGCAGAGTGCTGCATTGTAGTTCTGGATTGCCAAACTGGAGGGCTTGTGGGCCAGTAGTCTGACGACAAAAGTCTGAGAACACAAGCTAGGCTTAGGTTTCTGGGTGAGGCCATGGCACGCACAATCTACAGACCTGAATCGAGATCTCGTGCATCTGAAGTCAGGGCGAGGATCAGACGATCGCTCAGGTTGGAGTTTCTGTCCCTGATGGCCCCTTCATGAATGGGCGGGGGCATCACGAGGCCATGGGTGTTTCCCCACGATGGGAGTTGTGAGAAGCTCCAAACTGCAGAGAGTCTTCTGCAGGACAATTGAGACCTGTTGTTTGGCTCCAGGCCAATGATTCTGAGCAGGGTTCTAAGGATGGATGGCTGGTTAGCCCACCTCGCATTCCAATTGTCTCAGAGCAACAAGACAGGTTAGATCTCCGGGATCTGTGGGGAGCAACCGAGGACGCTGAGTTGAAATGGACACCCCTGGGGATGGGTCCTATCGTGCTTTTGTGTCTATGGAGACCTTGGAATGAAGCGGTGGCACTGGGGCCCTAAAAAGTTCTCCTAAACAGAGGCTTTGACACAGCTCCAATGTGCAAGTTTCCCATGTGTAGATGAGATGTTTTCTGATGGGTGAGTCAAGAAACAGCTATATGCTGCTTTTGAAATCCAGGCCTCTGAGGAGTGATGCCTGGAAACCAAAGCAATGGATCTGATTAGTGCCTAGGGGCCTTTTATTTCCTTTTTACCTCTGGGGATATCTGTCTTGGGTCTGAGTGCAGGTAGGTGCTCATTTGGGCTCAAATTGCCCCTGTTTTTCCTGGGAAGCCACCACTATTGAGATGGATCAGGGACTTTGGAGGTTTATCCTATTAGAAGGGTTGTGGCCATTGGATGGGCACACACAATTCCCTTGGAGAGGGCAAGTACAGTCCTCAGGTTTGGCTCCAGGGGCCTGAGCCTTTAGGTTGTGTAGGCCAGGGCTGTTTGGACAGTTGTCTGAAAACACAAACTCGGCTTATGTTTCGGGTCATAGGTATGGCAGGACTGATCTACAGACCATGAGGAGAACTCTTCGGGATTTGAAAGAAGGGCGAGTGTGAGGCTCCTGCTCAAGTTTTTGTCTCTGGATATCGTGTCACTCATGGTCGTGGAATTTCTGGGTGACTTCATGGGAAATGGACGAGTCTTACTCTCTGGTGGTTTGGCCCCGTCCAAAGAGTTTGGGGTCATTCTGTGGGCTGGAAGAAGTCCGTTTTTTTTTTTTTATTCTTGTTTTTTTCTTTTTTATCGTCAGGTGTCCCACCAAATGAGTGATTACAGAGTAGAGCCCTGGGGAGGGGCGACTGGACCATCAGAAATTTGGTTAAAAATTGGGGCCTAGGGACATGTCAAGCCCATTATGACATCTAATGGTCCAGCAACTGAGAGGACTTACTAGAGGACAGGACTCATGCTGAGGGTCACAATGCGTGTGTATGCCCTCGTCGCACTCAAGAATGGGCGGGGCCTCAGGGTGAATGCTGGTTTCTCCTACACTGAACGTTGGACAACGTGCCAACCACAGGGTTCTTGCCATGGGTAAGGAGGAGTTCTGATTTCTGCATCACACTCACCCCTGGGAAGTGATTGGAGATAAGGTCTCGGTTCTGAAGCCTGAAAACTGAGGTAGGGAAGAGATGATGACCTAAGGCCATGGCGGGTTTTATGTGCTCAGTGTGCGGTCAGCTTTCTGGGTGTTGGTCAGGAGGTCCGGGCTCAGGTTGTGTTCGACAGTGCATTAGTGCCCAGGTTAGACTATATAATTTGGGTAAAGTCGAGTGCTGTGTAGGTTTACCCTCATTTAAGGTGCCTGGGCAGCTCATGAGGCAATCATTTTTTTTCTAGAGGGCAGGCAGAGTGCTGCATTGTGGGTCCGGAATTGCCAAACTTGAGGGCTTCGGGGCCAGGAGAGTGAGGACGGAAGTCTGAGAAGACAAGCTAGACTTGGGTTTCAGGGCGAGGGCACGGCAGGTACCCCCTGCAGATCTGAACCAATATCTCATGCATCTGAAGTCAGGGCGAGGATCAGACGTTGGCTCAGGTTGGAGTTTCTGAGCATGACGGCTGCTTCATGAAGGGAGCGGAATCTCGAGGCCATTGAGGTTTTCCCACGTTGGGAGTTGTGGGATGCCCCCTTCATGGATTCCTTCTGCGGGACAATTGAGACCTGTTGGACAGCTCCAGGACATCCCATATGGAATGACTCCAGAGCACCGTTCGCGGATGGATGCCTGGGAAGCCCGCCTCGCATTCCAATTGTCTCCTAGCAACAAGACAGTTTAGATCTGATGGCTCTGCGGGAGCAACCGGGGTGGCTGAGTTGAAATGGACTTTCCTGAGGATGGGTCCTAATGTGTTTTTGTGTCCATGAGGGCCTTGGAATGGGGCGGTGGCACCGGGACCCTGAAGTACTCTCCTAAGCTTTGGACATGGCTCCCATGCACAGGTTTCCTTGTGGAGACGAGATGAGTTCTGATGGGTGCCTCAGGAAAACCCCTATGCTCGTATTGGAATCAGGCTTTTGAGGACACATGCCTGTAACCCAAAGCAATGGATCCTATTATGGCCTAGGATCCTGTCTGGTTCAATCTTCTTCTCTGGGGACATCCATCTATGGTATGAGTGGAGGTCGATTATCAGCTGGTGTCAGACAGCCCTTGTTTGTTCCGGGCGACCTACACTATTGGGATGGCCTCAGGGACTTTGGAGATTTCTCCTAATTTGTACGATTTTGGACCATGGAATGGGCAGAATTCCCATGGATTGGTAGGCACAGTCCTAATGTGTGGCTCCAGGGGCCCAGCCTGGAGGGTGTGTGGCCCAAGACTTTGAGGACAGAAGTCTGAAAACACAAACTCAGCTTAGGTTTGGGGACGTAGGTATGGCAGGCCCGATCTACAAACCATGAGAAGAACTCTTCAGGATATGAAGAAAGTGCGAGTCTGAGGCTCTTGCTCAGGCTTTTGTCTCTGGATTTTGTATCAGCGATGGCCATGGAATGTCGGGGACGCCTCATGGGCCATGAACGAATCTTCCTCTCTGAGGATTTGGCCCGATTCCCAATTGCTTTTCGTCAATCTGTGGGATGGGAGGACTCATTTCAGTTTTGTTACCTCAGGTGTCCCACCAAAAGAGGAATTCCAAAGCCAAGCCGTGGGGAAGACTGAAGGGACAACCCGAACTATGGTTAAAAATTGGGGCCTAGGGGCATGGCAAGCCCAATATGATATCTCTTCATCCAGCCACTGAGTGGCCTTACTTGAGGACTGGGCTCAGCCTGAGCGTCACAATGTGTGTTTGTGACCAATGTGGCCCGCGAGCATGGGCGGGGCCTCATGGGCCACACTGGTTTCAACTACACTGAACGTTGGACAACATGCCAACCACAAGGTTTCTTGCCATGGGGAAGGAGTTCTGATTTCTGCATCACCTTCAACCCTGGGCAGTGATTGGATATAAGGTCTAGGTTCTGAAACCTGAAAACTGATTTTGGGAAGAGATGATGACCTAAGGCCATGGCGGCTCGATGTGCTCAGTGTGCGGCCAGCTGTCTGGGAGGGGCCAGGGGGTCCAGGCTCAGACTCTGTCAGAAAGGGCATTAGTGCCCTGGTCAGCCTATGTATTTGGGGTACAGCCAAGGTCGGTGCAGGTTGATCCTCATTTGGGATTACTGGGTAGCCCCAGAGGACAATGTTTTTCTTCTGGAGGGCCGGCAGAGTGCTGCATTGTAGTTCTGGATTGCCAAACTGGAGGGCTTGTGGGCCAGTAGTCTGACGACAAAAGTCTGAGAACACAAGCTAGGCTTAGGTTTCTGGGTGAGGCCATGGCACGCACAATCTACAGACCTGAATCGAGATCTCGTGCATCTGAAGTCAGGGCGAGGATCAGACGATCGCTCAGGTTGGAGTTTCTGTCCCTGATGGCCCCTTCATGAATGGGCGGGGGCATCACGAGGCCATGGGTGTTTCCCCACGATGGGAGTTGTGAGAAGCTCCAAACTGCAGAGAGTCTTCTGCAGGACAATTGAGACCTGTTGTTTGGCTCCAGGCCAATGATTCTGAGCAGGGTTCTAAGGATGGATGGCTGGTTAGCCCACCTCGCATTCCAATTGTCTCAGAGCAACAAGACAGGTTAGATCTCCGGGATCTGTGGGGAGCAACCGAGGACGCTCAGTTGAAATGGACACCCCTGGGGATGGGTCCTATCGTGCTTTTGTGTCTATGGAGACCTTGGAATGAAGCGGTGGCACTGGGGCCCTAAAAAGTTCTCCTAAACAGAGGCTTTGACACAGCTCCAATGTGCAAGTTTCCCATGTGTAGATGAGATGTTTTCTGATGGGTGAGTCAAGAAACAGCTATATGCTGCTTTTGAAATCCAGGCCTCTGAGGAGTGATGCCTGGAAACCAAAGCAATGGATCTGATTAGTGCCTAGGGGCCTTTTATTTCCTTTTTACCTCTGGGGATATCTGTCTTGGGTCTGAGTGCAGGTAGGTGCTCATTTGGGCTCAAATTGCCCCTGTTTTTCCTGGGAAGCCACCACTATTGAGATGGATCAGGGACTTTGGAGGTTTATCCTATTAGAAGGGTTGTGGCCATTGGATGGGCACACACAATTCCCTTGGAGAGGGCAAGTACAGTCCTCAGGTTTGGCTCCAGGGGCCTGAGCCTTTAGGTTGTGTAGGCCAGGGCTGTTTGGACAGTTGTCTGAAAACACAAACTCGGCTTATGTTTCGGGTCATAGGTATGGCAGGACTGATCTACAGACCATGAGGAGAACTCTTCGGGATTTGAAAGAAGGGCGAGTGTGAGGCTCCTGCTCAAGTTTTTGTCTCTGGATATCGTGTCACTCATGGTCGTGGATTTTCTGGGTGACTTCATGGGAAATGGACGAGTCTTACTCTCTGGTGGTTTGGCCCCGTCCAAAGAGTTTGGGGTCATTCTGTGGGCTGGAAGAAGTCCGTTTTTTTTTTTATTCTTGTTTTTTTCTTTTTTATCCTCAGGTGTCCCACCAAATGAGGGATTACAGAGTAGAGCCCTGGGGAGGGGCGACTGGACCATCAGAAATTTGGTTAAAAATTGGGGCCTAGGGACATGTCAAGCCCATTATGACATCTAATGGTCCAGCAACTGAGAGGACTTACTAGAGGACAGGACTCATGCTGAGGGTCACAATGCGTGTGTATGCCCTCGTCGCACTCAAGAATGGGCGGGGCCTCAGGGTGAATGCTGGTTTCTCCTACACTGAACGTTGGACAACCTGCCAACGACAGGGTTCTTGCCATGGGTAAGGAGGAGTTCTGATTTCTGCATCACACTCACCCCTGGGAAGTGATTGGAGATAAGGTCTCGGTTCTGAAGCCTGAAAACTGAGGTAGGGAAGAGATGATGACCTAAGGCCATGGCGGGTTTTATGTGCTCAGTGTGCGGTCAGCTTTCTGGGTGTTGGTCAGGAGGTCCGGGCTCAGGTTGTGTTCGACAGTGCATTAGTGCCCAGGTTAGACTATATAATTTGGGTAAAGTCGAGTGCTGTGTAGGTTTACCCTCATTTAAGGTGCCTGGGCAGCTCATGAGGCAATCATTTTTTTTCTAGAGGGCAGGCAGAGTGCTGCATTGTGGGTCCGGAATTGCCAAACTTGAGGGCTTCGGGGCCAGGAGAGTGAGGACGGAAGTCTGAGAAGACAAGCTAGACTTGGGTTTCAGGGCGAGGGCACGGCAGGTACCCCCTGCAGATCTGAACCAATATCTCATGCATCTGAAGTCAGGGCGAGGATCAGACGTTGCTCAGGTTGGAGTTTCTGAGCATGACGGCTGCTTCATGAAGGGAGCGGAATCTCGAGGCCATTGAGGTTTTGCCACGTTGGGAGTTGTGGGATGCCCCCTTCATGGATTCCTTCTGCGGGACAATTGAGACCTGTTGGACAGCTCCAGGACATCCCATATGGAATGACTCCAGAGCACCGTTCGCGGATGGATGCCTGGGAAGCCCGCCTCGCATTCCAATTGTCTCCTAGCAACAAGACAGTTTAGATCTGATGGCTCTGCGGGAGCAACCGGGGTGGCTGAGTTGAAATGGACTTTCCTGAGGATGGGTCCTAATGTGTTTTTGTGTCCATGAGGGCCTTGGAATGGGGCGGTGGCACCGGGACCCTGAAGTACTCTCCTAAGCTTTGGACATGGCTCCCATGCACAGGTTTCCTTGTGGAGACGAGATGAGTTCTGATGGGTGCCTCAGGAAAACCCCTATGCTCGTATTGGAATCAGGCTTCTGAGGACACATGCCTGTAACCCAAAGCAATGGATCCTATTATGGCCTAGGATCCTGTCTGGTTCAATCTTCTTCTCTGGGGACATCCATCTATGGTATGAGTGGAGGTCGATTATCAGCTGGTGTCAGACAGCCCTTGTTTGTTCCGGGCGACCTACACTATTGGGATGGCCTCAGGGACTTTGGAGATTTCTCCTAATTTGTACGATTTTGGACCATGGAATGGGCAGAATTCCCATGGATTGGTAGGCACAGTCCTAATGTGTGGCTCCAGGGGCCCAGCCTGGAGGGTGTGTGGCCCAAGACTTTGAGGACAGAAGTCTGAAAACACAAACTCAGCTTAGGTTTGGGGACGTAGGTATGGCAGGCCCGATCTACAAACCATGAGAAGAACTCTTCAGGATATGAAGAAAGTGCGAGTCTGAGGCTCTTGCTCAGGCTTTTGTCTCTGGATTTTGTATCAGCGATGGCCATGGAATGTCGGGGACGCCTCATGGGCCATGAACGAATCTTCCTCTCTGAGGATTTGGCCCGATTCCCAATTGCTTTTCGTCAATCTGTGGGATGGGAGGACTCATTTCAGTTTTGTTACCTCAGGTGTCCCACCAAAAGAGGAATTCCAAAGCCAAGCCGTGGGGAAGACTGAAGGGACAACCCGAACTATGGTTAAAAATTGGGGCCTAGGGGCATGGCAAGCCCAATATGATATCTCTTCATCCAGCCACTGAGTGGCCTTACTTGAGGACTGGGCTCAGCCTGAGCGTCACAATGTGTGTTTGTGACCAATGTGGCCCGCGAGCATGGGCGGGGCCTCATGGGCCACACTGGTTTCAACTACACTGAACGTTGGACAACATGCCAACCACAAGGTTTCTTGCCATGGGGAAGGAGTTCTGATTTCTGCATCACCTTCAACCCTGGGCAGTGATTGGATATAAGGTCTAGGTTCTGAAACCTGAAAACTGATTTTGGGAAGAGATGATGACCTAAGGCCATGGCGGCTCGATGTGCTCAGTGTGCGGCCAGCTGTCTGGGAGGGGCCAGGGGGTCCAGGCTCAGGCTCTGTCAGAAAGGGCATTAGTGCCCTGGTCAGCCTATGTATTTGGGGTACAGCCAAGGTCGGTGCAGGTTGATCCTCATTTGGGATTACTGGGTAGCCCCAGAGGACAATGTTTTTCTTCTGGAGGGCCGGCAGAGTGCTGCATTGTAGTTCTGGATTGCCAAACTGGAGGGCTTGTGGGCCAGTAGTCTGACGACAAAAGTCTGAGAACACAAGCTAGGCTTAGGTTTCTGGGTGAGGCCATGGCACGCACAATCTACAGACCTGAATCGAGATCTCGTGCATCTGAAGTCAGGGCGAGGATCAGACGATCGCTCAGGTTGGAGTTTCTGTCCCTGATGGCCCCTTCATGAATGGGCGGGGGCATCACGAGGCCATGGGTGTTTCCCCACGATGGGAGTTGTGAGAAGCTCCAAACTGCAGAGAGTCTTCTGCAGGACAATTGAGACCTGTTGTTTGGCTCCAGGCCAATGATTCTGAGCAGGGTTCTAAGGATGGATGGCTGGTTAGCCCACCTCGCATTCCAATTGTCTCAGAGCAACAAGACAGGTTAGATCTCCGGGATCTGTGGGGAGCAACCGAGGACGCTGAGTTGAAATGGACACCCCTGGGGATGGGTCCTATCGTGCTTTTGTGTCTATGGAGACCTTGGAATGAAGCGGTGGCACTGGGGCCCTAAAAAGTTCTCCTAAACAGAGGCTTTGACACAGCTCCAATGTGCAAGTTTCCCATGTGTAGATGAGATGTTTTCTGATGGGTGAGTCAAGAAACAGCTATATGCTGCTTTTGAAATCCAGGCCTCTGAGGAGTGATGCCTGGAAACCAAAGCAATGGATCTGATTAGTGCCTAGGGGCCTTTTATTTCCTTTTTACCTCTGGGGATATCTGTCTTGGGTCTGAGTGCAGGTAGGTGCTCATTTGGGCTCAAATTGCCCCTGTTTTTCCTGGGAAGCCACCACTATTGAGATGGATCAGGGACTTTGGAGGTTTATCCTATTAGAAGGGTTGTGGCCATTGGATGGGCACACACAATTCCCTTGGAGAGGGCAAGTACAGTCCTCAGGTTTGGCTCCAGGGGCCTGAGCCTTTAGGTTGTGTAGGCCAGGGCTGTTTGGACAGTTGTCTGAAAACACAAACTCGGCTTATGTTTCGGGTCATAGGTATGGCAGGACTGATCTACAGACCATGAGGAGAACTCTTCGGGATTTGAAAGAAGGGCGAGTGTGAGGCTCCTGCTCAAGTTTTTGTCTCTGGATATCGTGTCACTCATGGTCGTGGAATTTCTGGGTGACTTCATGGGAAATGGACGAGTCTTACTCTCTGGTGGTTTGGCCCAGTCCAAAGAGTTTTGGGTCATTCTGTGGGCTGGAAGAAGTCCGTTTTTTTTTTTTTATTCTTGTTTTTTTCTTTTTTATCCTCAGGTGTCCCACCAAATGAGGGATTCCAGAGTAGAGCCCTGGGGAGGGGCGACTGGACCATCAGAAATTTGGTTAAAAATTGGGGCCTAGGGACATGTCAAGCCCATTATGACATCTAATGGTCCAGCAACTGAGAGGACTTACTAGAGGACAGGACTCATGCTGAGGGTCACAATGCGTGTGTATGCCCTCGTCGCACTCAAGAATGGGCGGGGCCTCAGGGTGAATGCTGGTTTCTCCTACACTGAACGTTGGACAACCTGCCAACGACAGGGTTCTTGCCATGGGTAAGGAGGAGTTCTGATTTCTGCATCACACTCACCCCTGGGAAGTGATTGGAGATAAGGTCTCGGTTCTGAAGCCTGAAAACTGAGGTAGGGAAGAGATGATGACCTAAGGCCATGGCGGGTTTTATGTGCTCAGTGTGCGGTCAGCTTTCTGGGTGTTGGTCAGGAGGTCCGGGCTCAGGTTGTGTTCGACAGTGCATTAGTGCCCAGGTTAGACTATATAATTTGGGTAAAGTCGAGTGCTGTGTAGGTTTACCCTCATTTAAGGTGCCTGGGCAGCTCATGAGGCAATCATTTTTTTTCTAGAGGGCAGGCAGAGTGCTGCATTGTGGGTCCGGAATTGCCAAACTTGAGGGCTTCGGGGCCAGGAGAGTGAGGACGGAAGTCTGAGAAGACAAGCTAGACTTGGGTTTCAGGGCGAGGGCACGGCAGGTACCCCCTGCAGATCTGAACCAATATCTCATGCATCTGAAGTCAGGGCGAGGATCAGACGTGGCTCAGGTTGGAGTTTCTGAGCATGACGGCTGCTTCATGAAGGGAGCGGAATCTCGAGGCCATTGAGGTTTTGCCACGTTGGGAGTTGTGGGATGCCCCCTTCATGGATTCCTTCTGCGGGACAATTGAGACCTGTTGGACAGCTCCAGGACATCCCATATGGAATGACTCCAGAGCACCGTTCGCGGATGGATGCCTGGGAAGCCCGCCTCGCATTCCAATTGTCTCCTAGCAACAAGACAGTTTAGATCTGATGGCTCTGCGGGAGCAACCGGGGTGGCTGAGTTGAAATGGACTTTCCTGAGGATGGGTCCTAATGTGTTTTTGTGTCCATGAGGGCCTTGGAATGGGGCGGTGGCACCGGGACCCTGAAGTACTCTCCTAAGCTTTGGACATGGCTCCCATGCACAGGTTTCCTTGTGGAGACGAGATGAGTTCTGATGGGTGCCTCAGGAAAACCCCTATGCTCGTATTGGAATCAGGCTTTTGAGGACACATGCCTGTAACCCAAAGCAATGGATCCTATTATGGCCTAGGATCCTGTCTGGTTCAATCTTCTTCTCTGGGGACATCCATCTATGGTATGAGTGGAGGTCGATTATCAGCTGGTGTCAGACAGCCCTTGTTTGTTCCGGGCGACCTACACTATTGGGATGGCCTCAGGGACTTTGGAGATTTCTCCTAATTTGTACGATTTTGGACCATGGAATGGGCAGAATTCCCATGGATTGGTAGGCACAGTCCTAATGTGTGGCTCCAGGGGCCCAGCCTGGAGGGTGTGTGGCCCAAGACTTTGAGGACAGAAGTCTGAAAACACAAACTCAGCTTAGGTTTGGGGACGTAGGTATGGCAGGCCCGATCTACAAACCATGAGAAGAACTCTTCAGGATATGAAGAAAGTGCGAGTCTGAGGCTCTTGCTCAGGCTTTTGTCTCTGGATTTTGTATCAGCGATGGCCGTGGAATGTCGGGGACGCCTCATGGGCCATGAACGAATCTTCCTCTCTGAGGATTTGGCCCGATTCCCAATTGCTTTTCGTCAATCTGTGGGATGGGAGGACTCATTTCAGTTTTGTTACCTCAGGTGTCCCACCAAAAGAGGAATTCCAAAGCCAAGCCGTGGGGAAGACTGAAGGGACAACCCGAACTATGGTTAAAAATTGGGGCCTAGGGGCATGGCAAGCCCAATATGATATCTCTTCATCCAGCCACTGAGTGGCCTTACTTGAGGACTGGGCTCAGCCTGAGCGTCACAATGTGTGTTTGTGACCAATGTGGCCCGCGAGCATGGGCGGGGCCTCATGGGCCACACTGGTTTCAACTACACTGAACGTTGGACAACATGCCAACCACAAGGTTTCTTGCCATGGGGAAGGAGTTCTGATTTCTGCATCACCTTCAACCCTGGGCAGTGATTGGATATAAGGTCTAGGTTCTGAAACCTGAAAACTGATTTTGGGAAGAGATGATGACCTAAGGCCATGGCGGCTCGATGTGCTCAGTGTGCGGCCAGCTGTCTGGGAGGGGCCAGGGGGTCCAGGCTCAGGCTCTGTCAGAAAGGGCATTAGTGCCCTGGTCAGCCTATGTATTTGGGGTACAGCCAAGGTCGGTGCAGGTTGATCCTCATTTGGGATTACTGGGTAGCCCCAGAGGACAATGTTTTTCTTCTGGAGGGCCGGCAGAGTGCTGCATTGTAGTTCTGGATTGCCAAACTGGAGGGCTTGTGGGCCAGTAGTCTGACGACAAAAGTCTGAGAACACAAGCTAGGCTTAGGTTTCTGGGTGAGGCCATGGCACGCACAATCTACAGACCTGAATCGAGATCTCGTGCATCTGAAGTCAGGGCGAGGATCAGACGATCGCTCAGGTTGGAGTTTCTGTCCCTGATGGCCCCTTCATGAATGGGCGGGGGCATCACGAGGCCATGGGTGTTTCCCCACGATGGGAGTTGTGAGAAGCTCCAAACTGCAGAGAGTCTTCTGCAGGACAATTGAGACCTGTTGTTTGGCTCCAGGCCAATGATTCTGAGCAGGGTTCTAAGGATGGATGGCTGGTTAGCCCACCTCGCATTCCAATTGTCTCAGAGCAACAAGACAGGTTAGATCTCCGGGATCTGTGGGGAGCAACCGAGGACGCTGAGTTGAAATGGACACCCCTGGGGATGGGTCCTATCGTGCTTTTGTGTCTATGGAGACCTTGGAATGAAGCGGTGGCACTGGGGCCCTAAAAAGTTCTCCTAAACAGAGGCTTTGACACAGCTCCAATGTGCAAGTTTCCCATGTGTAGATGAGATGTTTTCTGATGGGTGAGTCAAGAAACAGCTATATGCTGCTTTTGAAATCCAGGCCTCTGAGGAGTGATGCCTGGAAACCAAAGCAATGGATCTGATTAGTGCCTAGGGGCCTTTTATTTCCTTTTTACCTCTGGGGATATCTGTCTTGGGTCTGAGTGCAGGTAGGTGCTCATTTGGGCTCAAATTGCCCCTGTTTTTCCTGGGAAGCCACCACTATTGAGATGGATCAGGGACTTTGGAGGTTTATCCTATTAGAAGGGTTGTGGCCATTGGATGGGCACACACAATTCCCTTGGAGAGGGCAAGTACAGTCCTCAGGTTTGGCTCCAGGGGCCTGAGCCTTTAGGTTGTGTAGGCCAGGGCTGTTTGGACAGTTGTCTGAAAACACAAACTCGGCTTATGTTTCGGGTCATAGGTATGGCAGGACTGATCTACAGACCATGAGGAGAACTCTTCGGGATTTGAAAGAAGGGCGAGTGTGAGGCTCCTGCTCAAGTTTTTGTCTCTGGATATCGTGTCACTCATGGTCGTGGAATTTCTGGGTGACTTCATGGGAAATGGACGAGTCTTACTCTCTGGTGGTTTGGCCCAGTCCAAAGAGTTTTGGGTCATTCTGTGGGCTGGAAGAAGTCCGTTTTTTTTTTTTTATTCTTGTTTTTTTCTTTTTTATCCTCAGGTGTCCCACCAAATGAGGGATTCCAGAGTAGAGCCCTGGGGAGGGGCGACTGGACCATCAGAAATTTGGTTAAAAATTGGGGCCTAGGGACATGTCAAGCCCATTATGACATCTAATGGTCCAGCAACTGAGAGGACTTACTAGAGGACAGGACTCATGCTGAGGGTCACAATGCGTGTGTATGCCCTCGTCGCACTCAAGAATGGGCGGGGCCTCAGGGTGAATGCTGGTTTCTCCTACACTGAACGTTGGACAACCTGCCAACGACAGGGTTCTTGCCATGGGTAAGGAGGAGTTCTGATTTCTGCATCACACTCACCCCTGGGAAGTGATTGGAGATAAGGTCTCGGTTCTGAAGCCTGAAAACTGAGGTAGGGAAGAGATGATGACCTAAGGCCATGGCGGGTTTTATGTGCTCAGTGTGCGGTCAGCTTTCTGGGTGTTGGTCAGGAGGTCCGGGCTCAGGTTGTGTTCGACAGTGCATTAGTGCCCAGGTTAGACTATATAATTTGGGTAAAGTCGAGTGCTGTGTAGGTTTACCCTCATTTAAGGTGCCTGGGCAGCTCATGAGGCAATCATTTTTTTTCTAGAGGGCAGGCAGAGTGCTGCATTGTGGGTCCGGAATTGCCAAACTTGAGGGCTTCGGGGCCAGGAGAGTGAGGACGGAAGTCTGAGAAGACAAGCTAGACTTGGGTTTCAGGGCGAGGGCACGGCAGGTACCCCCTGCAGATCTGAACCAATATCTCATGCATCTGAAGTCAGGGCGAGGATCAGACGTGGCTCAGGTTGGAGTTTCTGAGCATGACGGCTGCTTCATGAAGGGAGCGGAATCTCGAGGCCATTGAGGTTTTGCCACGTTGGGAGTTGTGGGATGCCCCCTTCATGGATTCCTTCTGCGGGACAATTGAGACCTGTTGGACAGCTCCAGGACATCCCATATGGAATGACTCCAGAGCACCGTTCGCGGATGGATGCCTGGGAAGCCCGCCTCGCATTCCAATTGTCTCCTAGCAACAAGACAGTTTAGATCTGATGGCTCTGCGGGAGCAACCGGGGTGGCTGAGTTGAAATGGACTTTCCTGAGGATGGGTCCTAATGTGTTTTTGTGTCCATGAGGGCCTTGGAATGGGGCGGTGGCACCGGGACCCTGAAGTACTCTCCTAAGCTTTGGACATGGCTCCCATGCACAGGTTTCCTTGTGGAGACGAGATGAGTTCTGATGGGTGCCTCAGGAAAACCCCTATGCTCGTATTGGAATCAGGCTTCTGAGGACACATGCCTGTAACCCAAAGCAATGGATCCTATTATGGCCTAGGGTCCTGTCTGGTTCAATCTTCTTCTCTGGGGACATCCATCTATGGTATGAGTGGAGGTCGATTATCAGCTGGTGTCAGACAGCCCTTGTTTGTTCCGGGCGACCTACACTATTGGGATGGCCTCAGGGACTTTGGAGATTTCTCCTAATTTGTACGATTTTGGACCATGGAATGGGCAGAATTCCCATGGATTGGTAGGCACAGTCCTAATGTGTGGCTCCAGGGGCCCAGCCTGGAGGGTGTGTGGCCCAAGACTTTGAGGACAGAAGTCTGAAAACACAAACTCAGCTTAGGTTTGGGGACGTAGGTATGGCAGGCCCGATCTACAAACCATGAGAAGAACTCTTCAGGATATGAAGAAAGTGCGAGTCTGAGGCTCTTGCTCAGGCTTTTGTCTCTGGATTTTGTATCAGCGATGGCCGTGGAATGTCGGGGACGCCTCATGGGCCATGAACGAATCTTCCTCTCTGAGGATTTGGCCCGATTCCCAATTGCTTTTCGTCAATCTGTGGGATGGGAGGACTCATTTCAGTTTTGTTACCTCAGGTGTCCCACCAAAAGAGGAATTCCAAAGCCAAGCCGTGGGGAAGACTGAAGGGACAACCCGAACTATGGTTAAAAATTGGGGCCTAAGGGCATGGCAAGCCCAATATGATATCTCTTCATCCAGCCACTGAGTGGCCTTACTTGAGGACTGGGCTCAGCCTGAGCGTCACAATGTGTGTTTGTGACCAATGTGGCCCGCGAGCATGGGCGGGGCCTCATGGGCCACACTGGTTTCAACTACACTGAACGTTGGACAACATGCCAACCACAAGGTTTCTTGCCATGGGGAAGGAGTTCTGATTTCTGCATCACCTTCAACCCTGGGCAGTGATTGGATATAAGGTCTAGGTTCTGAAACCTGAAAACTGATTTTGGGAAGAGATGATGACCTAAGGCCATGGCGGCTCGATGTGCTCAGTGTGCGGCCAGCTGTCTGGGAGGGGCCAGGGTGTCCAGGCTCAGGCTCTGTCAGAAAGGGCATTAGTGCCCTGGTCAGCCTATGTATTTGGGGTACAGCCAAGGTCGGTGCAGGTTGATCCTCATTTGGGATTACTGGGTAGCCCCAGAGGACAATGTTTTTCTTCTGGAGGGCCGGCAGAGTGCTGCATTGTAGTTCTGGATTGCCAAACTGGAGGGCTTGTGGGCCAGTAGTCTGACGACAAAAGTCTGAGAACACAAGCTAGGCTTAGGTTTCTGGGTGAGGCCATGGCACGCACAATCTACAGACCTGAATCGAGATCTCGTGCATCTGAAGTCAGGGCGAGGATCAGACGATCGCTCAGGTTGGAGTTTCTGTCCCTGATGGCCCCTTCATGAATGGGCGGGGGCATCACGAGGCCATGGGTGTTTCCCCACGATGGGAGTTGTGAGAAGCTCCAAACTGCAGAGAGTCTTCTGCAGGACAATTGAGACCTGTTGTTTGGCTCCAGGCCAATGATTCTGAGCAGGGTTCTAAGGATGGATGGCTGGTTAGCCCACCTCGCATTCCAATTGTCTCAGAGCAACAAGACAGGTTAGATCTCCGGGATCTGTGGGGAGCAACCGAGGACGCTGAGTTGAAATGGACACCCCTGGGGATGGGTCCTATCGTGCTTTTGTGTCTATGGAGACCTTGGAATGAAGCGGTGGCACTGGGGCCCTAAAAAGTTCTCCTAAACAGAGGCTTTGACACAGCTCCAATGTGCAAGTTTCCCATGTGTAGATGAGATGTTTTCTGATGGGTGAGTCAAGAAACAGCTATATGCTGCTTTTGAAATCCAGGCCTCTGAGGAGTGATGCCTGGAAACCAAAGCAATGGATCTGATTAGTGCCTAGGGGCCTTTTATTTCCTTTTTACCTCTGGGGATATCTGTCTTGGGTCTGAGTGCAGGTAGGTGCTCATTTGGGCTCAAATTGCCCCTGTTTTTCCTGGGAAGCCACCACTATTGAGATGGATCAGGGACTTTGGAGGTTTATCCTATTAGAAGGGTTGTGGCCATTGGATGGGCACACACAATTCCCTTGGAGAGGGCAAGTACAGTCCTCAGGTTTGGCTCCAGGGGCCTGAGCCTTTAGGTTGTGTAGGCCAGGGCTGTTTGGACAGTTGTCTGAAAACACAAACTCGGCTTATGTTTCGGGTCATAGGTATGGCAGGACTGATCTACAGACCATGAGGAGAACTCTTCGGGATTTGAAAGAAGGGCGAGTGTGAGGCTCCTGCTCAAGTTTTTGTCTCTGGATATCGTGTCACTCATGGTCGTGGAATTTCTGGGTGACTTCATGGGAAATGGACGAGTCTTACTCTCTGGTGGTTTGGCCCCGTCCAAAGAGTTTGGGGTCATTCTGTGGGCTGGAAGAAGTCCGTTTTTTTTTTTTTATTCTTGTTTTTTTCTTTTTTATCCTCAGGTGTCCCACCAAATGAGGGATTCCAGAGTAGAGCCCTGGGGAGGGGCGACTGGACCATCAGAAATTTGGTTAAAAATTGGGGCCTAGGGACATGTCAAGCCCATTATGACATCTAATGGTCCAGCAACTGAGAGGACTTACTAGAGGACAGGACTCATGCTGAGGGTCACAATGCGTGTGTATGCCCTCGTCGCACTCAAGAATGGGCGGGGCCTCAGGGTGAATGCTGGTTTCTCCTACACTGAACGTTGGACAACCTGCCAACGACAGGGTTCTTGCCATGGGTAAGGAGGAGTTCTGATTTCTGCATCACACTCACCCCTGGGAAGTGATTGGAGATAAGGTCTCGGTTCTGAAGCTTGAAAACTGAGGTAGGGAAGAGATGATGACTTAAGGCCATGGCGGGTTTTATGTGCTCAGTGTGCGGTCAGCTTTCTGGGTGTTGGTCAGGAGGTCCGGGCTCAGGTTGTGTTCGACAGTGCATTAGTGCCCAGGTTAGACTATATAATTTGGGTAAAGTCGAGTGCTGTGTAGGTTTACCCTCATTTAAGGTGCCTGGGCAGCTCATGAGGCAATCATTTTTTTTCTAGAGGGCAGGCAGAGTGCTGCATTGTGGGTCCGGAATTGCCAAACTTGAGGGCTTCGGGGACAGGAGTGTGAGGACGGAAGTCTGAGAAGACAAGCTAGACTTGGGTTTCAGGGCGAGGGCACGGCAGGTACCCCCTGCAGATCTGAACCAATATCTCATGCATCTGAAGTCAGGGCGAGGATCAGACGTTGGCTCAGGTTGGAGTTTCTGAGCATGACGGCCACTTCATGAAGGGAGCGGAATCTCGAGGCCATTGAGGTTTTCCCACGTTGGGAGTTGTGGGATGCCCCCTTCATGGATTCCTTCTGCGGGACAATTGAGACCTGTTGGACAGCTCCAGGACATCCCATATGGAATGACTCCAGAGCACCGTTCGCGGATGGATGCCTGGGAAGCCCGCCTCGCATTCCAATTGTCTCCTAGCAACAAGACAGTTTAGATCTGATGGCTCTGCGGGAGCAACCGGGGTGGCTGAGTTGAAATGGACTTTCCTGAGGATGGGTCCTAATGTGTTTTTGTGTCCATGAGGGCCTTGGAATGGGGCGGTGGCACCGGGACCCTGAAGTACTCTCCTAAGCTTTGGACATGGCTCCCATGCACAGGTTTCCTTGTGGAGACGAGATGAGTTCTGATGGGTGCCTCAGGAAAACCCCTATGCTCGTATTGGAATCAGGCTTTTGAGGACACTGCCTGTAACCCAAAGCAATGGATCCTATTATGGCCTAGGGTCCTGTCTGGTTCAATCTTCTTCTCTGGGGACATCCATCTATGGTATGAGTGGAGGTCGATTATCAGCTGGTGTCAGACAGCCCTTGTTTGTTCCGGGCGACCTACACTATTGGGATGGCCTCAGGGACTTTGGAGATTTCTCCTAATTTGTACGATTTTGGACCATGGAATGGGCAGAATTCCCATGGATTGGTAGGCACAGTCCTAATGTGTGGCTCCAGGGGCCCAGCCTGGAGGGTGTGTGGCCCAAGACTTTGAGGACAGAAGTCTGAAAACACAAACTCAGCTTAGGTTTGGGGACGTAGGTATGGCAGGCCCGATCTACAAACCATGAGAAGAACTCTTCAGGATATGAAGAAAGTGCGAGTCTGAGGCTCTTGCTCAGGCTTTTGTCTCTGGATTTTGTATCAGCGATGGCCGTGGAATGTCGGGGACGCCTCATGGGCCATGGACGAATCTTCCTCTCTGAGGATTTGGCCCGATTCCCAATTGCTTTTCGTCAATCTGTGGGATGGGAGGACTCATTTCAGTTTTGTTACCTCAGGTGTCCCACCAAAAGAGGAATTCCAAAGCCAAGCCGTGGGAAAGACTGAAGGGACAACCCGAACTATGGTTAAAAATTGGGGCCTAGGGGCATGGCAAGCCCAATATGATATCTCTTCATCCAGCCACTGAGTGGCCTTACTTGAGGACTGGGCTCAGCCTGAGCGTCACAATGTGTGTTTGTGACCAATGTGGCCCGCGAGCATGGGCGGGGCCTCATGGGCCACACTGGTTTCAACTACACTGAACGTTGGACAACATGCCAACCACAAGTTTTCTTGCCATGGGGAAGGAGTTCTGATTTCTGCATCACCTTCAACCATGGGCAGTGATTGGATATAAGGTCTAGGTTCTGAAACCTGAAAACTGATGTTGGGAAGAGATGACGACCTAAGGCCATGGCGGCTCGATGTGCTCAGTGTGCGGCCAGCTTTCTGGGAGGGGCCAGGGGGTCCAGGCTCAGTCTGTGTCGGAAAGGGCATTAGTGCCCTGGTCAGCCTATGTTTTTGGGGTACAGCCAAGGTCGGTGCAGGTTGATCCTCATTTGGGATTACTGGGTAGCACCAGAGGACAATGTTTTTCTTCTGGAGGGCCGGCAGAGTGCTGCATTGTAGTTCTGGATTGCCAAACTGGAGGGCTTGTGGGCCAGTAGTCTGACGACAAAAGTCTGAGAACACAAGCTAGGCTTAGGTTTCTGGGTGAGGCCATGGCACGCACAATCTACAGACCTGAATCGAGATCTCGTGCATCTGAAGTCAGGGCGAGGATCAGACGATCGCTCAGGTTGGAGTTTCTGTCCCTGATGGCCCCTTCATGAATGGGCGGGGGCATCACGAGGCCATGGGTGTTTCCCCACGATGGGAGTTGTGAGAAGCTCCAAACTGCAGAGAGTCTTCTGCAGGACAATTGAGACCTGTTGTTTGGCTCCAGGCCAATGATTCTGAGCAGGGTTCTAAGGATGGATGGCTGGTTAGCCCACCTCGCATTCCAATTGTCTCAGAGCAACAAGACAGGTTAGATCTCCGGGATCTGTGGGGAGCAACCGAGGACGCTGAGTTGAAATGGACACCCCTGGGGATGGGTCCTATCGTGCTTTTGTGTCTATGGAGACCTTGGAATGAAGCGGTGGCACTGGGGCCCTAAAAAGTTCTCCTAAACAGAGGCTTTGACACAGCTCCAATGTGCAAGTTTCCCATGTGTAGATGAGATGTTTTCTGATGGGTGAGTCAAGAAACAGCTATATGCTGCTTTTGAAATCCAGGCCTCTGAGGAGTGATGCCTGGAAACCAAAGCAATGGATCTGATTAGTGCCTAGGGGCCTTTTATTTCCTTTTTACCTCTGGGGATATCTGTCTTGGGTCTGAGTGCAGGTAGGTGCTCATTTGGGCTCAAATTGCCCCTGTTTTTCCTGGGAAGCCACCACTATTGAGATGGATCAGGGACTTTGGAGGTTTATCCTATTAGAAGGGTTGTGGCCATTGGATGGGCACACACAATTCCCTTGGAGAGGGCAAGTACAGTCCTCAGGTTTGGCTCCAGGGGCCTGAGCCTTTAGGTTGTGTAGGCCAGGGCTGTTTGGACAGTTGTCTGAAAACACAAACTCGGCTTATGTTTCGGGTCATAGGTATGGCAGGACTGATCTACAGACCATGAGGAGAACTCTTCGGGATTTGAAAGAAGGGCGAGTGTGAGGCTCCTGCTCAAGTTTTTGTCTCTGGATATCGTGTCACTCATGGTCGTGGAATTTCTGGGTGACTTCATGGGAAATGGACGAGTCTTACTCTCTGGTGGTTTGGCCCCGTCCAAAGAGTTTGGGGTCATTCTGTGGGCTGGAAGAAGTCCGTTTTTTTTTTTTTTTATTCTTGTTTTTTTCTTTTTTATCCTCAGGTGTCCCACCAAATGAGGGATTCCAGAGTAGAGCCCTGGGGAGGGGCGACTGGACCATCAGAAATTTGGTTAAAAATTGGGGCCTAGGGACATGTCAAGCCCATTATGACATCTAATGGTCCAGCAACTGAGAGGACTTACTAGAGGACAGGACTCATGCTGAGGGTCACAATGCGTGTGTATGCCCTCGTCGCACTCAAGAATGGGCGGGGCTTCAGGGTGAATGCTGGTTTCTCCTACACTGAACGTTGGACAACCTGCCAACGACAGGGTTCTTGCCATGGGTAAGGAGGAGTTCTGATTTCTGCATCACACTCACCCCTGGGAAGTGATTGGAGATAAGGTCTCGGTTCTGAAGCGTGAAAACTGAGGTAGGGAAGAGATGATGACTTAAGGCCATGGCGGGTTTTATGTGCTCAGTGTGCGGTCAGCTTTCTGGGTGTTGGTCAGGAGGTCCGGGCTCAGGTTGTGTTCGACAGTGCATTAGTGCCCAGGTTAGACTATATAATTTGGGTAAAGTCGAGTGCTGTGTAGGTTTACCCTCATTTAAGGTGCCTGGGCAGCTCATGAGGCAATCATTTTTTTTCTAGAGGGCAGGCAGAGTGCTGCATTGTGGGTCCGGAATTGCCAAACTTGAGGGCTTCGGGGCCAGGAGTGTGAGGACGGAAGTCTGAGAAGACAAGCTAGACTTGGGTTTCAGGGCGAGGCCACGGCAGATACCCCCTGCAGATCTGAACCAATATCTCATGCATCTGAAGTCAGGGCGAGGATCAGATGTTGGCTCAGGTTGGAGTTTCTGAGCATGACGGCCGCTTCATGAAGGGAGCGGAATCTCGAGGCCATTGAGGTTTTCCCACGTTGGGAGTTGTGGGATGCCCCCTTCATGGATTCCTTCTGCGGGACAATTGAGACCTGTTGGACAGCTCCAGGACATCCCATATGGAATGACTCCAGAGCACCGTTCGCGGATGGATGCCTGGGAAGCCCGCCTCGCATTCCAATTGTCTCCTAGCAACAAGACAGTTTAGATCTGTTGGCTCTGCGGGAGCAACCGGGGTGGCTGAGTTGAAATGGACTTTCCTGAGGATGGGTCCTAATGTGTTTTTGTGTCCATGAGGGCCTTGGAATGGGGCGGTGGCACCGGGACCCTGAAGTACTCTCCTAAGCTTTGGACATGGCTCCCATGCACAGGTTTCCTTGTGGAGACGAGATGAGTTCTGATGGGTGCCTCAGGAAAACCCCTATGCTCGTATTGGAATCAGGCTTTTGAGGACACATGCCTGTAACCCAAAGCAATGGATCCTATTATGGCCTAGGGTCCTGTCTGGTTCAATCTTCTTCTCTGGGGACATCCATCTATGGTATGAGTGGAGGTCGATTATCAGCTGGTGTCAGACAGCCCTTGTTTGTTCCGGGCGACCTACACTATTGGGATGGCCTCAGGGACTTTGGAGATTTCTCCTAATTTGTACGATTTTGGACCATGGAATGGGCAGAATTCCCATGGATTGGTAGGCACAGTCCTAATGTGTGGCTCCAGGGGCCCAGCCTGGAGGGTGTGTGGCCCAAGACTTTGAGGACAGAAGTCTGAAAACACAAACTCAGCTTAGGTTTGGGGACGTAGGTATGGCAGGCCCGATCTACAAACCATGAGAAGAACTCTTCAGGATATGAAGAAAGTGCGAGTCTGAGGCTCTTGCTCAGGCTTTTGTCTCTGGATTTTGTATCAGCGATGGCCGTGGAATGTCGGGGACGCCTCATGGGCCATGGACGAATCTTCCTCTCTGAGGATTTGGCCCGATTCCCAATTGCTTTTCGTCAATCTGTGGGATGGGAGGACTCATTTCAGTTTTGTTACCTCAGGTGTCCCACCAAAAGAGGAATTCCAAAGCCAAGCCGTGGGGAAGACTGAAGGGACAACCCGAACTATGGTTAAAAATTGGGGCCTAGGGGCATGGCAAGCCCAATATGATATCTCTTCATCCAGCCACTGAGTGGCCTTACTTGAGGACTGGGCTCAGCCTGAGCGTCACAATGTGTGTTTGTGACCAATGTGGCCCGCGAGCATGGGCGGGGCCTCATGGGCCACACTGGTTTCAACTACACTGAACGTTGGACAACATGCCAACCACAAGGTTTCTTGCCATGGGGAAGGAGTTCTGATTTCTGCATCACCTTCAACCCTGGGCAGTGATTGGATATAAGGTCTAGGTTCTGAAACCTGAAAACTGATGTTGGGAAGAGATGACGACCTAAGGCCATGGCGGCTCGATGTGCTCAGTGTGCGGCCAGCTTTCTGGGAGGGGCCAGGGGGTCCAGGCTCAGTCTGTGTCGGAAAGGGCATTAGTGCCCTGGTCAGCCTATGTTTTTGGGGTACAGCCAAGGTCGGTGCAGGTTGATCCTCATTTGGGATTACTGGGTAGCCCCAGAGGACAATGTTTTTCTTCTGGAGGGCCGGCAGAGTGCTGCATTGTAGTTCTGGATTGCCAAACTGGAGGGCTTGTGGGCCAGTAGTCTGACGACAAAAGTCTGAGAACACAAGCTAGGCTTAGGTTTCTGGGTGAGGCCATGGCACGCACAATCTACAGACCTGAATCGAGATCTCGTGCATCTGAAGTCAGGGCGAGGATCAGACGATCGCTCAGGTTGGAGTTTCTGTCCCTGATGGCCCCTTCATGAATGGGCGGGGGCATCACGAGGCCATGGGTGTTTCCCCACGATGGGAGTTGTGAGAAGCTCCAAACTGCAGAGAGTCTTCTGCAGGAAAATTGAGACCTGTTGTTTGGCTCCAGGCCAATGATTCTGAGCAGGGTTCTAAGGATGGATGGCTGGTTAGCCCACCTCGCATTCCAATTGTCTCAGAGCAACAAGACAGGTTAGATCTCCGGGATCTGTGGGGAGCAACCGAGGACGCTGAGTTAAAATGGACACCCCTGGGGATGGGTCCTATCGTGCTTTTGTGTCTATGGAGACCTTGGAATGAAGCGGTGGCACTGGGGCCCTAAAAAGTTCTCCTAAACAGAGGCTTTGACACAGCTCCAATGTGCAAGTTTCCCATGTGTAGATGAGATGTTTTTTGATGGGTGAGTCAAGAAACAGCTATATGCTGCTTTTGAAATCCAGGCCTCTGAGGAGTGATGCCTGGAAACCAAAGCAATGGATCTGATTAGTGCCTAGGGGCCTTTTATTTCCTTTTTACCTCTGGGGATATCTGTCTTGGGTCTGAGTGCAGGTAGGTGCTCATTTGGGCTCAAATTGCCCCTGTTTTTCCTGGGAAGCCACCACTATTGAGATGGATCAGGGACTTTGGAGGTTTATCCTATTAGAAGGGTTGTGGCCATTGGATGGGCACACACAATTCCCTTGGAGAGGGCAAGTACAGTCCTCAGGTTTGGCTCCAGGGGCCTGAGCCTTTAGGTTGTGTAGGCCAGGGCTGTTTGGACAGTTGTCTGAAAACACAAACTCGGCTTATGTTTCGGGTCATAGGTATGGCAGGACTGATCTACAGACCATGAGGAGAACTCTTCGGGATTTGAAAGAAGGGCGAGTGTGAGGCTCCTGCTCAAGTTTTTGTCTCTGGATATCGTGTCACTCATGGTCGTGGAATTTCTGGGTGACTTCATGGGAAATGGACGAGTCTTACTCTCTGGTGGTTTGGCCCCGTCCAAAGAGTTTGGGGTCATTCTGTGGGCTGGAAGAAGTCCGTTTTTTTTTTTTTATTCTTGTTTTTTTCTTTTTTATCCTCAGGTGTCCCACCAAATGAGGGATTCCAGAGTAGAGCCCTGGGGAGGGGCGACTGGACCATCAGAAATTTGGTTAAAAATTGGGGCCTAGGGACATGTCAAGCCCATTATGACATCTAATGGTCCAGCAACTGAGAGGACTTACTAGAGGACAGGACTCATGCTGAGGGTCACAATGCGTGTGTATGCCCTCGTCGCACTCAAGAATGGGCGGGGCCTCAGGGTGAATGCTGGTTTCTCCTACACTGAACGTTGGACAACCTGCCAACGACAGGGTTCTTGCCATGGGTAAGGAGGAGTTCTGATTTCTGCATCACACTCACCCCTGGGAAGTGATTGGAGATAAGGTCTCGGTTCTGAAGCTTGAAAACTGAGGTAGGGAAGAGATGATGACTTAAGGCCATGGCGGGTTTTATGTGCTCAGTGTGCGGTCAGCTTTCTGGGTGTTGGTCAGGAGGTCCGGGCTCAGGTTGTGTTCGACAGTGCATTAGTGCCCAGGTTAGACTATATAATTTGGGTAAAGTCGAGTGCTGTGTAGGTTTACCCTCATTTAAGGTGCCTGGGCAGCTCATGAGGCAATCATTTTTTTTCTAGAGGGCAGGCAGAGTGCTGCATTGTGGGTCCGGAATTGCCAAACTTGAGGGCTTCGGGGACAGGAGTGTGAGGACGGAAGTCTGAGAAGACAAGCTAGACTTGGGTTTCAGGGCGAGGGCACGGCAGGTACCCCCTGCAGATCTGAACCAATATCTCATGCATCTGAAGTCAGGGCGAGGATCAGACGTTAGCTCAGGTTGGAGTTTCTGAGCATGACGGCCGCTTCATGAAGGGAGCGGAATCTCGAGGCCATTGAGGTTTTCCCACGTTGGGAGTTGTGGGATGCCCCCTTCATGGATTCCTTCTGCGGGACAATTGAGACCTGTTGGACAGCTCCAGGACATCCCATATGGAATGACTCCAGAGCACCGTTCGCGGATGGATGCCTGGGAAGCCCGCCTCGCATTCCAATTGTCTCCTAGCAACAAGACAGTTTAGATCTGATGGCTCTGCGGGAGCAACCGGGGTGGCTGAGTTGAAATGGACTTTCCTGAGGATGGGTCCTAATGTGTTTTTGTGTCCATGAGGGCCTTGGAATGGGGCGGTGGCACCGGGACCCTGAAGTACTCTCCTAAGCTTTGGACATGGCTCCCATGCACAGGTTTCCTTGTGGAGACGAGATGAGTTCTGATGGGTGCCTCAGGAAAACCCCTATGCTCGTATTGGAATCAGGCTTTTGAGGACACATGCCTGTAACCCAAAGCAATGGATCCTATTATGGCCTAGGGTCCTGTCTGGTTCAATCTTCTTCTCTGGGGACATCCATCTATGGTATGAGTGGAGGTCGATTATCAGCTGGTGTCAGACAGCCCTTGTTTGTTCCGGGCGACCTACACTATTGGGATGGCCTCAGGGACTTTGGAGATTTCTCCTAATTTGTACGATTTTGGACCATGGAATGGGCAGAATTCCCATGGATTGGTAGGCACAGTCCTAATGTGTGGCTCCAGGGGCCCAGCCTGGAGGGTGTGTGGCCCAAGACTTTGAGGACAGAAGTCTGAAAACACAAACTCAGCTTAGGTTTGGGGACGTAGGTATGGCAGGCCCGATCTACAAACCATGAGAAGAACTCTTCAGGATATGAAGAAAGTGCGAGTCTGAGGCTCTTGCTCAGGCTTTTGTCTCTGGATTTTGTATCAGCGATGGCCGTGGAATGTCGGGGACGCCTCATGGGCCATGGACGAATCTTCCTCTCTGAGGATTTGGCCCGATTCCCAATTGCTTTTCGTCAATCTGTGGGATGGGAGGACTCATTTCAGTTTTGTTACCTCAGGTGTCCCACCAAAAGAGGAATTCCAAAGCCAAGCCGTGGGAAAGACTGAAGGGACAACCCGAACTATGGTTAAAAATTGGGGCCTAGGGGCATGGCAAGCCCAATATGATATCTCTTCATCCAGCCACTGAGTGGCCTTACTTGAGGACTGGGCTCAGCCTGAGCGTCACAATGTGTGTTTGTGACCAATGTGGCCCGCGAGCATGGGCGGGGCCTCATGGGCCACACTGGTTTCAACTACACTGAACGTTGGACAACATGCCAACCACAAGGTTTCTTGCCATGGGGAAGGAGTTCTGATTTCTGCATCACCTTCAACCATGGGCAGTGATTGGATATAAGGTCTAGGTTCTGAAACCTGAAAACTGATGTTGGGAAGAGATGACGACCTAAGGCCATGGCGGCTCGATGTGCTCAGTGTGCGGCCAGCTTTCTGGGAGGGGCCAGGGGGTCCAGGCTCAGTCTGTGTCGGAAAGGGCATTAGTGCCCTGGTCAGCCTATGTTTTTGGGGTACAGCCAAGGTCGGTGCAGGTTGATCCTCATTTGGGATTACTGGGTAGCACCAGAGGACAATGTTTTTCTTCTGGAGGGCCGGCAGAGTGCTGCATTGTAGTTCTGGATTGCCAAACTGGAGGGCTTGTGGGCCAGTAGTCTGACGACAAAAGTCTGAGAACACAAGCTAGGCTTAGGTTTCTGGGTGAGGCCATGGCACGCACAATCTACAGACCTGAATCGAGATCTCGTGCATCTGAAGTCAGGGCGAGGATCAGACGATCGCTCAGGTTGGAGTTTCTGTCCCTGATGGCCCCTTCATGAATGGGCGGGGGCATCACGAGGCCATGGGTGTTTCCCCACGATGGGAGTTGTGAGAAGCTCCAAACTGCAGAGAGTCTTCTGCAGGACAATTGAGACCTGTTGTTTGGCTCCAGGCCAATGATTCTGAGCAGGGTTCTAAGGATGGATGGCTGGTTAGCCCACCTCGCATTCCAATTGTCTCAGAGCAACAAGACAGGTTAGATCTCCGGGATCTGTGGGGAGCAACCGAGGACGCTGAGTTGAAATGGACACCCCTGGGGATGGGTCCTATCGTGCTTTTGTGTCTATGGAGACCTTGGAATGAAGCGGTGGCACTGGGGCCCTAAAAAGTTCTCCTAAACAGAGGCTTTGACACAGCTCCAATGTGCAAGTTTCCCATGTGTAGATGAGATGTTTTCTGATGGGTGAGTCAAGAAACAGCTATATGCTGCTTTTGAAATCCAGGCCTCTGAGGAGTGATGCCTGGAAACCAAAGCAATGGATCTGATTAGTGCCTAGGGGCCTTTTATTTCCTTTTTACCTCTGGGGATATCTGTCTTGGGTCTGAGTGCAGGTAGGTGCTCATTTGGGCTCAAATTGCCCCTGTTTTTCCTGGGAAGCCACCACTATTGAGATGGATCAGGGACTTTGGAGGTTTATCCTATTAGAAGGGTTGTGGCCATTGGATGGGCACACACAATTCCCTTGGAGAGGGCAAGTACAGTCCTCAGGTTTGGCTCCAGGGGCCTGAGCCTTTAGGTTGTGTAGGCCAGGGCTGTTTGGACAGTTGTCTGAAAACACAAACTCGGCTTATGTTTCGGGTCATAGGTATGGCAGGACTGATCTACAGACCATGAGGAGAACTCTTCGGGATTTGAAAGAAGGGCGAGTGTGAGGCTCCTGCTCAAGTTTTTGTCTCTGGATATCGTGTCACTCATGGTCGTGGAATTTCTGGGTGACTTCATGGGAAATGGACGAGTCTTACTCTCTGGTGGTTTGGCCCCGTCCAAAGAGTTTGGGGTCATTCTGTGGGCTGGAAGAAGTCCGTTTTTTTTTTTTTTTATTCTTGTTTTTTTCTTTTTTATCCTCAGGTGTCCCACCAAATGAGGGATTCCAGAGTAGAGCCCTGGGGAGGGGCGACTGGACCATCAGAAATTTGGTTAAAAATTGGGGCCTAGGGACATGTCAAGCCCATTATGACATCTAATGGTCCAGCAACTGAGAGGACTTACTAGAGGACAGGACTCATGCTGAGGGTCACAATGCGTGTGTATGCCCTCGTCGCACTCAAGAATGGGCGGGGCTTCAGGGTGAATGCTGGTTTCTCCTACACTGAACGTTGGACAACCTGCCAACGACAGGGTTCTTGCCATGGGTAAGGAGGAGTTCTGATTTCTGCATCACACTCACCCCTGGGAAGTGATTGGAGATAAGGTCTCGGTTCTGAAGCGTGAAAACTGAGGTAGGGAAGAGATGATGACTTAAGGCCATGGCGGGTTTTATGTGCTCAGTGTGCGGTCAGCTTTCTGGGTGTTGGTCAGGAGGTCCGGGCTCAGGTTGTGTTCGACAGTGCATTAGTGCCCAGGTTAGACTATATAATTTGGGTAAAGTCGAGTGCTGTGTAGGTTTACCCTCATTTAAGGTGCCTGGGCAGCTCATGAGGCAATCATTTTTTTTCTAGAGGGCAGGCAGAGTGCTGCATTGTGGGTCCGGAATTGCCAAACTTGAGGGCTTCGGGGCCAGGAGTGTGAGGACGGAAGTCTGAGAAGACAAGCTAGACTTGGGTTTCAGGGCGAGGCCACGGCAGATACCCCCTGCAGATCTGAACCAATATCTCATGCATCTGAAGTCAGGGCGAGGATCAGACGTTGGCTCAGGTTGGAGTTTCTGAGCATGACGGCCGCTTCATGAAGGGAGCGGAATCTCGAGGCCATTGAGGTTTTCCCACGTTGGGAGTTGTGGGATGCCCCCTTCATGGATTCCTTCTGCGGGACAATTGAGACCTGTTGGACAGCTCCAGGACATCCCATATGGAATGACTCCAGAGCACCGTCCGCGGATGGATGCCTGGGAAGCCCGCCTCGCATTCCAATTGTCTCCTAGCAACAAGACAGTTTAGATCTGTTGGCTCTGCGGGAGCAACCGGGGTGGCTGAGTTGAAATGGACTTTCCTGAGGATGGGTCCTAATGTGTTTTTGTGTCCATGAGGGCCTTGGAATGGGGCGGTGGCACCGGGACCCTGAAGTACTCTCCTAAGCTTTGGACATGGCTCCCATGCACAGGTTTCCTTGTGGAGACGAGATGAGTTCTGATGGGTGCCTCAGGAAAACCCCTATGCTCGTATTGGAATCAGGCTTTTGAGGACACATGCCTGTAACCCAAAGCAATGGATCCTATTATGGCCTAGGGTCCTGTCTGGTTCAATGTTCTTCTCTGGGGACATCCATCTATGGTATGAGTGGAGGTCGATTATCAGCTGGTGTCAGACAGCCCTTGTTTGTTCCGGGCGACCTACACTATTGGGATGGCCTCAGGGACTTTGGAGATTTCTCCTAATTTGTACGATTTTGGACCATGGAATGGGCAGAATTCCCATGGATTGGTAGGCACAGTCCTAATGTGTGGCTCCAGGGGCCCAGCCTGGAGGGTGTGTGGCCCAAGACTTTGAGGACAGAAGTCTGAAAACACAAACTCAGCTTAGGTTTGGGGACGTAGGTATGGCAGGCCCGATCTACAAACCATGAGAAGAACTCTTCAGGATATGAAGAAAGTGCGAGTCTGAGGCTCTTGCTCAGGCTTTTGTCTCTGGATTTTGTATCAGCGATGGCCGTGGAATGTCGGGGACGCCTCATGGGCCATGGACGAATCTTCCTCTCTGAGGATTTGGCCCGATTCCCAATTGCTTTTCGTCAATCTGTGGGATGGGAGGACTCATTTCAGTTTTGTTACCTCAGGTGTCCCACCAAAAGAGGAATTCCAAAGCCAAGCCGTGGGAAAGACTGAAGGGACAACCCGAACTATGGTTAAAAATTGGGGCCTAGGGGCATGGCAAGCCCAATATGATATCTCTTCATCCAGCCACTGAGTGGCCTTACTTGAGGACTGGGCTCAGCCTGAGCGTCACAATGTGTGTTTGTGACCAATGTGGCCCGCGAGCATGGGCGGGGCCTCATGGGCCACACTGGTTTCAACTACACTGAACGTTGGACAACATGCCAACCACAAGGTTTCTTGCCATGGGGAAGGAGTTCTGATTTCTGCATCACCTTCAACCATGGGCAGTGATTGGATATAAGGTCTAGGTTCTGAAACCTGAAAACTGATGTTGGGAAGAGATGACGACCTAAGGCCATGGCGGCTCGATGTGCTCAGTGTGCGGCCAGCTTTCTGGGAGGGGCCAGGGGGTCCAGGCTCAGTCTGTGTCGGAAAGGGCATTAGTGCCCTGGTCAGCCTATGTTTTTGGGGTACAGCCAAGGTCGGTGCAGGTTGATCCTCATTTGGGATTACTGGGTAGCCCCAGAGGACAATGTTTTTCTTCTGGAGGGCCGGCAGAGTGCTGCATTGTAGTTCTGGATTGCCAAACTGGAGGGCTTGTGGGCCAGTAGTCTGACGACAAAAGTCTGAGAACACAAGCTAGGCTTAGGTTTCTGGGTGAGGCCATGGCACGCACAATCTACAGACCTGAATCGAGATCTCGTGCATCTGAAGTCAGGGCGAGGATCAGACGATCGCTCAGGTTGGAGTTTCTGTCCCTGATGGCCCCTTCATGAATGGGCGGGGGCATCACGAGGCCATGGGTGTTTCCCCACGATGGGAGTTGTGAGAAGCTCCAAACTGCAGAGAGTCTTCTGCAGGACAATTGAGACCTGTTGTTTGGCTCCAGGCCAATGATTCTGAGCAGGGTTCTAAGGATGGATGGCTGGTTAGCCCACCTCGCATTCCAATTGTCTCAGAGCAACAAGACAGGTTAGATCTCCGGGATCTGTGGGGAGCAACCGAGGACGCTGAGTTAAAATGGACACCCCTGGGGATGGGTCCTATCGTGCTTTTGTGTCTATGGAGACCTTGGAATGAAGCGGTGGCACTGGGGCCCTAAAAAGTTCTCCTAAACAGAGGCTTTGACACAGCTCCAATGTGCAAGTTTCCCATGTGTAGATGAGATGTTTTTTGATGGGTGAGTCAAGAAACAGCTATATGCTGCTTTTGAAATCCAGGCCTCTGAGGAGTGATGCCTGGAAACCAAAGCAATGGATCTGATTAGTGCCTAGGGGCCTTTTATTTCCTTTTTACCTCTGGGGATATCTGTCTTGGGTCTGAGTGCAGGTAGGTGCTCATTTGGGCTCAAATTGCCCCTGTTTTTCCTGGGAAGCCACCACTATTGAGATGGATCAGGGACTTTGGAGGTTTATCCTATTAGAAGGGCTGTGGCCATTGGATGGGCACACACAATTCCCTTGGAGAGGGCAAGTACAGTCCTCAGGTTTGGCTCCAGGGGCCTGAGCCTTTAGGTTGTGTAGGCCAGGGCTGTTTGGACAGTTGTCTGAAAACACAAACTCGGCTTATGTTTCGGGTCATAGGTATGGCAGGACTGATCTACAGACCATGAGGAGAACTCTTCGGGATTTGAAAGAAGGGCGAGTGTGAGGCTCCTGCTCAAGTTTTTGTCTCTGGATATCGTGTCACTCATGGTCGTGGAATTTCTGGGTGACTTCATGGGAAATGGACGAGTCTTACTCTCTGGTGGTTTGGCCCCGTCCAAAGAGTTTGGGGTCATTCTGTGGGCTGGAAGAAGTCCGTTTTTTTTTTTTTTATTCTTGTTTTTTTCTTTTTTATCCTCAGGTGTCCCACCAAATGAGGGATTCCAGAGTAGAGCCCTGGGGAGGGGCGACTGGACCATCAGAAATTTGGTTAAAAATTGGGGCCTAGGGACATGTCAAGCCCATTATGACATCTAATGGTCCAGCAACTGAGAGGACTTACTAGAGGACAGGACTCATGCTGAGGGTCACAATGCGTGTGTATGCCCTCGTCGCACTCAAGAATGGGCGGGGCCTCAGGGTGAATGCTGGTTTCTCCTACACTGAACGTTGGACAACCTGCCAACGACAGGGTTCTTGCCATGGGTAAGGAGGAGTTCTGATTTCTGCATCACACTCACCCCTGGGAAGTGATTGGAGATAAGGTCTCGGTTCTGAAGCTTGAAAACTGAGGTAGGGAAGAGATGATGACTTAAGGCCATGGCGGGTTTTATGTGCTCAGTGTGCGGTCAGCTTTCTGGGTGTTGGTCAGGAGGTCCGGGCTCAGGTTGTGTTCGACAGTGCATTAGTGCCCAGGTTAGACTATATAATTTGGGTAAAGTCGAGTGCTGTGTAGGTTTACCCTCATTTAAGGTGCCTGGGCAGCTCATGAGGCAATCATTTTTTTTCTAGAGGGCAGGCAGAGTGCTGCATTGTGGGTCCGGAATTGCCAAACTTGAGGGCTTCGGGGACAGGAGTGTGAGGACGGAAGTCTGAGAAGACAAGCTAGACTTGGGTTTCAGGGCGAGGGCACGGCAGGTACCCCCTGCAGATCTGAACCAATATCTCATGCATCTGAAGTCAGGGCGAGGATCAGACGTTGGCTCAGGTTGGAGTTTCTGAGCATGACGGCCGCTTCATGAAGGGAGCGGAATCTCGAGGCCATTGAGGTTTTCCCACGTTGGGAGTTGTGGGATGCCCCCTTCATGGATTCCTTCTGCGGGACAATTGAGACCTGTTGGACAGCTCCAGGACATCCCATATGGAATGACTCCAGAGCACCGTTCGCGGATGGATGCCTGGGAAGCCCGCCTCGCATTCCAATTGTCTCCTAGCAACAAGACAGTTTAGATCTGATGGCTCTGCGGGAGCAACCGGGGTGGCTGAGTTGAAATGGACTTTCCTGAGGATGGGTCCTAATGTGTTTTTGTGTCCATGAGGGCCTTGGAATGGGGCGGTGGCACCGGGACCCTGAAGTACTCTCCTAAGCTTTGGACATGGCTCCCATGCACAGGTTTCCTTGTGGAGACGAGATGAGTTCTGATGGGTGCCTCAGGAAAACCCCTATGCTCGTATTGGAATCAGGCTTTTGAGGACACATGCCTGTAACCCAAAGCAATGGATCCTATTATGGCCTAGGGTCCTGTCTGGTTCAATCTTCTTCTCTGGGGACATCCATCTATGGTATGAGTGGAGGTCGATTATCAGCTGGTGTCAGACAGCCCTTGTTTGTTCCGGGCGACCTACACTATTGGGATGGCCTCAGGGACTTTGGAGATTTCTCCTAATTTGTACGATTTTGGACCATGGAATGGGCAGAATTCCCATGGATTGGTAGGCACAGTCCTAATGTGTGGCTCCAGGGGCCCAGCCTGGAGGGTGTGTGGCCCAAGACTTTGAGGACAGAAGTCTGAAAACACAAACTCAGCTTAGGTTTGGGGACGTAGGTATGGCAGGCCCGATCTACAAACCATGAGAAGAACTCTTCAGGATATGAAGAAAGTGCGAGTCTGAGGCTCTTGCTCAGGCTTTTGTCTCTGGATTTTGTATCAGCGATGGCCGTGGAATGTCGGGGACGCCTCATGGGCCATGGACGAATCTTCCTCTCTGAGGATTTGGCCCGATTCCCAATTGCTTTTCGTCAATCTGTGGGATGGGAGGACTCATTTCAGTTTTGTTACCTCAGGTGTCCCACCAAAAGAGGAATTCCAAAGCCAAGCCGTGGGAAAGACTGAAGGGACAACCCGAACTATGGTTAAAAATTGGGGCCTAGGGGCATGGCAAGCCCAATATGATATCTCTTCATCCAGCCACTGAGTGGCCTTACTTGAGGACTGGGCTCAGCCTGAGCGTCACAATGTGTGTTTGTGACCAATGTGGCCCGCGAGCATGGGCGGGGCCTCATGGGCCACACTGGTTTCAACTACACTGAACGTTGGACAACATGCCAACCACAAGGTTTCTTGCCATGGGGAAGGAGTTCTGATTTCTGCATCACCTTCAACCATGGGCAGTGATTGGATATAAGGTCTAGGTTCTGAAACCTGAAAACTGATGTTGGGAAGAGATGACGACCTAAGGCCATGGCGGCTCGATGTGCTCAGTGTGCGGCCAGCTTTCTGGGAGGGGCCAGGGGGTCCAGGCTCAGTCTGTGTCGGAAAGGGCATTAGTGCCCTGGTCAGCCTATGTTTTTGGGGTACAGCCAAGGTCGGTGCAGGTTGATCCTCATTTGGGATTACTGGGTAGCACCAGAGGACAATGTTTTTCTTCTGGAGGGCCGGCAGAGTGCTGCATTGTAGTTCTGGATTGCCAAACTGGAGGGCTTGTGGGCCAGTAGTCTGACGACAAAAGTCTGAGAACACAAGCTAGGCTTAGGTTTCTGGGTGAGGCCATGGCACGCACAATCTACAGACCTGAATCGAGATCTCGTGCATCTGAAGTCAGGGCGAGGATCAGACGATCGCTCAGGTTGGAGTTTCTGTCCCTGATGGCCCCTTCATGAATGGGCGGGGGCATCACGAGGCCATGGGTGTTTCCCCACGATGGGAGTTGTGAGAAGCTCCAAACTGCAGAGAGTCTTCTGCAGGACAATTGAGACCTGTTGTTTGGCTCCAGGCCAATGATTCTGAGCAGGGTTCTAAGGATGGATGGCTGGTTAGCCCACCTCGCATTCCAATTGTCTCAGAGCAACAAGACAGGTTAGATCTCCGGGATCTGTGGGGAGCAACCGAGGACGCTGAGTTGAAATGGACACCCCTGGGGATGGGTCCTATCGTGCTTTTGTGTCTATGGAGACCTTGGAATGAAGCGGTGGCACTGGGGCCCTAAAAAGTTCTCCTAAACAGAGGCTTTGACACAGCTCCAATGTGCAAGTTTCCCATGTGTAGATGAGATGTTTTCTGATGGGTGAGTCAAGAAACAGCTATATGCTGCTTTTGAAATCCAGGCCTCTGAGGAGTGATGCCTGGAAACCAAAGCAATGGATCTGATTAGTGCCTAGGGGCCTTTTATTTCCTTTTTACCTCTGGGGATATCTGTCTTGGGTCTGAGTGCAGGTAGGTGCTCATTTGGGCTCAAATTGCCCCTGTTTTTCCTGGGAAGCCACCACTATTGAGATGGATCAGGGACTTTGGAGGTTTATCCTATTAGAAGGGTTGTGGCCATTGGATGGGCACACACAATTCCCTTGGAGAGGGCAAGTACAGTCCTCAGGTTTGGCTCCAGGGGCCTGAGCCTTTAGGTTGTGTAGGCCAGGGCTGTTTGGACAGTTGTCTGAAAACACAAACTCGGCTTATGTTTCGGGTCATAGGTATGGCAGGACTGATCTACAGACCATGAGGAGAACTCTTCGGGATTTGAAAGAAGGGCGAGTGTGAGGCTCCTGCTCAAGTTTTTGTCTCTGGATATCGTGTCACTCATGGTCGTGGAATTTCTGGGTGACTTCATGGGAAATGGACGAGTCTTACTCTCTGGTGGTTTGGCCCCGTCCAAAGAGTTTGGGGTCATTCTGTGGGCTGGAAGAAGTCCGTTTTTTTTTTTTTTTATTCTTGTTTTTTTCTTTTTTATCCTCAGGTGTCCCACCAAATGAGGGATTCCAGAGTAGAGCCCTGGGGAGGGGCGACTGGACCATCAGAAATTTGGTTAAAAATTGGGGCCTAGGGACATGTCAAGCCCATTATGACATCTAATGGTCCAGCAACTGAGAGGACTTACTAGAGGACAGGACTCATGCTGAGGGTCACAATGCGTGTGTATGCCCTCGTCGCACTCAAGAATGGGCGGGGCTTCAGGGTGAATGCTGGTTTCTCCTACACTGAACGTTGGACAACCTGCCAACGACAGGGTTCTTGCCATGGGTAAGGAGGAGTTCTGATTTCTGCATCACACTCACCCCTGGGAAGTGATTGGAGATAAGGTCTCGGTTCTGAAGCTTGAAAACTGAGGTAGGGAAGAGATGATGACTTAAGGCCATGGCGGGTTTTATGTGCTCAGTGTGCGGTCAGCTTTCTGGGTGTTGGTCAGGAGGTCCGGGCTCAGGTTGTGTTCGACAGTGCATTAGTGCCCAGGTTAGACTATATAATTTGGGTAAAGTCGAGTGCTGTGTAGGTTTACCCTCATTTAAGGTGCCTGGGCAGCTCATGAGGCAATAATTTTTTTTCTAGAGGGCAGGCAGAGTGCTGCATTGTGGGTCCGGAATTGCCAAACTTGAGGGCTTCGGGGCCAGGAGTGTGAGGACGGAAGTCTGAGAAGACAAGCTAGACTTGGGTTTCAGGGCGAGGGCACGGCAGGTACCCCCTGCAGATCTGAACCAATATCTCATGCATCTGAAGTCAGGGCGAGGATCAGACGTTGGCTCAGGTTGGAGTTTCTGAGCATGACGGCCGCTTCATGAAGGGAGCGGAATCTCGAGGCCATTGAGGTTTTCCCACGTTGGGAGTTGTGGGATGCCCCCTTCATGGATTCCTTCTGCGGGACAATTGAGACCTGTTGGACAGCTCCAGGACATCCCATATGGAATGACTCCAGAGCACCGTTCGCGGATGGATGCCTGGGAAGCCCGCCTCGCATTCCAATTGTCTCCTAGCAACAAGACAGTTTAGATCTGATGGCTCTGCGGGAGCAACCGGGGTGGCTGAGTTGAAATGGACTTTCCTGAGGATGGGTCCTAATGTGTTTTTGTGTCCATGAGGGCCTTGGAATGGGGCGGTGGCACCGGGACCCTGAAGTACTCTCCTAAGCTTTGGACATGGCTCCCATGCACAGGTTTCCTTGTGGAGACGAGATGAGTTCTGATGGGTGCCTCAGGAAAACCCCTATGCTCGTATTGGAATCAGGCTTTTGAGGACACATGCCTGTAACCCAAAGCAATGGATCCTATTATGGCCTAGGGTCCTGTCTGGTTCAATCTTCTTCTCTGGGGACATCCATCTATGGTATGAGTGGAGGTCGATTATCAGCTGGTGTCAGACAGCCCTTGTTTGTTCCGGGCGACCTACACTATTGGGATGGCCTCAGGGACTTTGGAGATTTCTCCTAATTTGTACGATTTTGGACCATGGAATGGGCAGAATTCCCATGGATTGGTAGGCACAGTCCTAATGTGTGGCTCCAGGGGCCCAGCCTGGAGGGTGTGTGGCCCAAGACTTTGAGGACAGAAGTCTGAAAACACAAACTCAGCTTAGGTTTGGGGACGTAGGTATGGCAGGCCCGATCTACAAACCATGAGAAGAACTCTTCAGGATATGAAGAAAGTGCGAGTCTGAGGCTCTTGCTCAGGCTTTTGTCTCTGGATTTTGTATCAGCGATGGCCGTGGAATGTCGGGGACGCCTCATGGGCCATGGACGAATCTTCCTCTCTGAGGATTTGGCCCGATTCCCAATTGCTTTTCGTCAATCTGTGGGATGGGAGGACTCATTTCAGTTTTGTTACCTCAGGTGTCCCACCAAAAGAGGAATTCCAAAGCCAAGCCGTGGGAAAGACTGAAGGGACAACCCGAACTATGGTTAAAAATTGGGGCCTAGGGGCATGGCAAGCCCAATATGATATCTCTTCATCCAGCCACTGAGTGGCCTTACTTGAGGACTGGGCTCAGCCTGAGCGTCACAATGTGTGTTTGTGACCAATGTGGCCCGCGAGCATGGGCGGGGCCTCATGGGCCACACTGGTTTCAACTACACTGAACGTTGGACAACATGCCAACCACAAGGTTTCTTGCCATGGGGAAGGAGTTCTGATTTCTGCATCACCTTCAACCATGGGCAGTGATTGGATATAAGGTCTAGGTTCTGAAACCTGAAAACTGATGTTGGGAAGAGATGACGACCTAAGGCCATGGCGGCTCGATGTGCTCAGTGTGCGGCCAGCTTTCTGGGAGGGGCCAGGGGGTCCAGGCTCAGTCTGTGTCGGAAAGGGCATTAGTGCCCTGGTCAGCCTATGTTTTTGGGGTACAGCCAAGGTCGGTGCAGGTTGATCCTCATTTGGGATTACTGGGTAGCACCAGAGGACAATGTTTTTTTTCTGGAGGGCCGGCAGAGTGCTGCATTGTAGTTCTGGATTGCCAAACTGGAGGGCTTGTGGGCCAGTAGTCTGACGACAAAAGTCTGAGAACACAAGCTAGGCTTAGGTTTCTGGGTGAGGCCATGGCACGCACAATCTACAGACCTGAATCGAGATCTCGTGCATCTGAAGTCAGGGCGAGGATCAGACGATCGCTCAGGTTGGAGTTTCTGTCCCTGATGGCCCCTTCATGAATGGGCGGGGGCATCACGAGGCCATGGGTGTTTCCCCACGATGGGAGTTGTGAGAAGCTCCAAACTGCAGAGAGTCTTCTGCAGGACAATTGAGACCTGTTGTTTGGCTCCAGGCCAATGATTCTGAGCAGGGTTCTAAGGATGGATGGCTGGTTAGCCCACCTCGCATTCCAATTGTCTCAGAGCAACAAGACAGGTTAGATCTCCGGGATCTGTGGGGAGCAACCGAGGACGCTGAGTTGAAATGGACACCCCTGGGGATGGGTCCTATCGTGCTTTTGTGTCTATGGAGACCTTGGAATGAAGCGGTGGCACTGGGGCCCTAAAAAGTTCTCCTAAACAGAGGCTTTGACACAGCTCCAATGTGCAAGTTTCCCATGTGTAGATGAGATGTTTTCTGATGGGTGAGTCAAGAAACAGCTATATGCTGCTTTTGAAATCCAGGCCTCTGAGGAGTGATGCCTGGAAACCAAAGCAATGGATCTGATTAGTGCCTAGGGGCCTTTTATTTCCTTTTTACCTCTGGGGATATCTGTCTTGGGTCTGAGTGCAGGTAGGTGCTCATTTGGGCTCAAATTGCCCCTGTTTTTCCTGGGAAGCCACCACTATTGAGATGGATCAGGGACTTTGGAGGTTTATCCTATTAGAAGGGTTGTGGCCATTGGATGGGCACACACAATTCCCTTGGAGAGGGCAAGTACAGTCCTCAGGTTTGGCTCCAGGGGCCTGAGCCTTTAGGTTGTGTAGGCCAGGGCTGTTTGGACAGTTGTCTGAAAACACAAACTCGGCTTATGTTTCGGGTCATAGGTATGGCAGGACTGATCTACAGACCATGAGGAGAACTCTTCGGGATTTGAAAGAAGGGCGAGTGTGAGGCTCCTGCTCAAGTTTTTGTCTCTGGATATCGTGTCACTCATGGTCGTGGAATTTCTGGGTGACTTCATGGGAAATGGACGAGTCTTACTCTCTGGTGGTTTGGCCCCGTCCAAAGAGTTTGGGGTCATTCTGTGGGCTGGAAGAAGTCCGTTTTTTTTTTTTTTTATTCTTGTTTTTTTCTTTTTTATCCTCAGGTGTCCCACCAAATGAGGGATTCCAGAGTAGAGCCCTGGGGAGGGGCGACTGGACCATCAGAAATTTGGTTAAAAATTGGGGCCTAGGGACATGTCAAGCCCATTATGACATCTAATGGTCCAGCAACTGAGAGGACTTACTAGAGGACAGGACTCATGCTGAGGGTCACAATGCGTGTGTATGCCCTCGTCGCACTCAAGAATGGGCGGGGCTTCAGGGTGAATGCTGGTTTCTCCTACACTGAACGTTGGACAACCTGCCAACGACAGGGTTCTTGCCATGGGTAAGGAGGAGTTCTGATTTCTGCATCACACTCACCCCTGGGAAGTGATTGGAGATAAGGTCTCGGTTCTGAAGCTTGAAAACTGAGGTAGGGAAGAGATGATGACTTAAGGCCATGGCGGGTTTTATGTGCTCAGTGTGCGGTCAGCTTTCTGGGTGTTGGTCAGGAGGTCCGGGCTCAGGTTGTGTTCGACAGTGCATTAGTGCCCAGGTTAGACTATATAATTTGGGTAAAGTCGAGTGCTGTGTAGGTTTACCCTCATTTAAGGTGCCTGGGCAGCTCATGAGGCAATAATTTTTTTTCTAGAGGGCAGGCAGAGTGCTGCATTGTGGGTCCGGAATTGCCAAACTTGAGGGCTTCGGGGCCAGGAGTGTGAGGACGGAAGTCTGAGAAGACAAGCTAGACTTGGGTTTCAGGGCGAGGGCACGGCAGGTACCCCCTGCAGATCTGAACCAATATCTCATGCATCTGAAGTCAGGGCGAGGATCAGACGTTGGCTCAGGTTGGAGTTTCTGAGCATGACGGCCGCTTCATGAAGGGAGCGGAATCTCGAGGCCATTGAGGTTTTCCCACGTTGGGAGTTGTGGGATGCCCCCTTCATGGATTCCTTCTGCGGGACAATTGAGACCTGTTGGACAGCTCCAGGACATCCCATATGGAATGACTCCAGAGCACCGTTCGCGGATGGATGCCTGGGAAGCCCGCCTCGCATTCCAATTGTCTCCTAGCAACAAGACAGTTTAGATCTGATGGCTCTGCGGGAGCAACCGGGGTGGCTGAGTTGAAATGGACTTTCCTGAGGATGGGTCCTAATGTGTTTTTGTGTCCATGAGGGCCTTGGAATGGGGCGGTGGCACCGGGACCCTGAAGTACTCTCCTAAGCTTTGGACATGGCTCCCATGCACAGGTTTCCTTGTGGAGACGAGATGAGTTCTGATGGGTGCCTCAGGAAAACCCCTATGCTCGTATTGGAATCAGGCTTTTGAGGACACATGCCTGTAACCCAAAGCAATGGATCCTATTATGGCCTAGGGTCCTGTCTGGTTCAATCTTCTTCTCTGGGGACATCCATCTATGGTATGAGTGGAGGTCGATTATCAGCTGGTGTCAGACAGCCCTTGTTTGTTCCGGGCGACCTACACTATTGGGATGGCCTCAGGGACTTTGGAGATTTCTCCTAATTTGTACGATTTTGGACCATGGAATGGGCAGAATTCCCATGGATTGGTAGGCACAGTCCTAATGTGTGGCTCCAGGGGCCCAGCCTGGAGGGTGTGTGGCCCAAGACTTTGAGGACAGAAGTCTGAAAACACAAACTCAGCTTAGGTTTGGGGACGTAGGTATGGCAGGCCCGATCTACAAACCATGAGAAGAACTCTTCAGGATATGAAGAAAGTGCGAGTCTGAGGCTCTTGCTCAGGCTTTTGTCTCTGGATTTTGTATCAGCGATGGCCGTGGAATGTCGGGGACGCCTCATGGGCCATGGACGAATCTTCCTCTCTGAGGATTTGGCCCGATTCCCAATTGCTTTTCGTCAATCTGTGGGATGGGAGGACTCATTTCAGTTTTGTTACCTCAGGTGTCCCACCAAAAGAGGAATTCCAAAGCCAAGCCGTGGGAAAGACTGAAGGGACAACCCGAACTATGGTTAAAAATTGGGGCCTAGGGGCATGGCAAGCCCAATATGATATCTCTTCATCCAGCCACTGAGTGGCCTTACTTGAGGACTGGGCTCAGCCTGAGCGTCACAATGTGTGTTTGTGACCAATGTGGCCCGCGAGCATGGGCGGGGCCTCATGGGCCACACTGGTTTCAACGACACTGAACGTTGGACAACATGCCAACCACAAGGTTTCTTGCCATGGGGAAGGAGTTCTGATTTCTGCATCACCTTCAACCATGGGCAGTGATTGGATATAAGGTCTAGGTTCTGAAACCTGAAAACTGATGTTGGGAAGAGATGACGACCTAAGGCCATGGCGGCTCGATGTGCTCAGTGTGCGGCCAGCTTTCTGGGAGGGGCCAGGGGGTCCAGGCTCAGGCTGTGTCGGAAAGGGCATTAGTGCCCTGGTCAGCCTATGTTTTTGGGGTACAGCCAAGGTCGGTGCAGGTTGATCCTCATTTGGGATTACTGGGTAGCACCAGAGGACAATGTTTTTTTTCTGGAGGGCCGGCAGAGTGCTGCATTGTAGTTCTGGATTGCCAAACTGGAGGGCTTGTGGGCCAGTAGTCTGACGACAAAAGTCTGAGAACACAAGCTAGGCTTAGGTTTCTGGGTGAGGCCATGGCACGCACAATCTACAGACCTGAATCGAGATCTCGTGCATCTGAAGTCAGGGCGAGGATCAGACGATCGCTCAGGTTGGAGTTTCTGTCCCTGATGGCCCCTTCATGAATGGGCGGGGGCATCACGAGGCCATGGGTGTTTCCCCACGATGGGAGTTGTGAGAAGCTCCAAACTGCAGAGAGTCTTCTGCAGGACAATTGAGACCTGTTGTTTGGCTCCAGGCCAATGATTCTGAGCAGGGTTCTAAGGATGGATGGCTGGTTAGCCCACCTCGCATTCCAATTGTCTCAGAGCAACAAGACAGGTTAGATCTCCGGGATCTGTGGGGAGCAACCGAGGACGCTGAGTTGAAATGGACACCCCTGGGGATGGGTCCTATCGTGCTTTTGTGTCTATGGAGACCTTGGAATGAAGCGGTGGCACTGGGGCCCTAAAAAGTTCTCCTAAACAGAGGCTTTGACACAGCTCCAATGTGCAAGTTTCCCATGTGTAGATGAGATGTTTTCTGATGGGTGAGTCAAGAAACAGCTATATGCTGCTTTTGAAATCCAGGCCTCTGAGGAGTGATGCCTGGAAACCAAAGCAATGGATCTGATTAGTGCCTAGGGGCCTTTTATTTCCTTTTTACCTCTGGGGATATCTGTCTTGGGTCTGAGTGCAGGTAGGTGCTCATTTGGGCTCAAATTGCCCCTGTTTTTCCTGGGAAGCCACCACTATTGAGATGGATCAGGGACTTTGGAGGTTTATCCTATTAGAAGGGTTGTGGCCATTGGATGGGCACACACAATTCCCTTGGAGAGGGCAAGTACAGTCCTCAGGTTTGGCTCCAGGGGCCTGAGCCTTTAGGTTGTGTAGGCCAGGGCTGTTTGGACAGTTGTCTGAAAACACAAACTCGGCTTATGTTTCGGGTCATAGGTATGGCAGGACTGATCTACAGACCATGAGGAGAACTCTTCGGGATTTGAAAGAAGGGCGAGTGTGAGGCTCCTGCTCAAGTTTTTGTCTCTGGATATCGTGTCACTCATGGTCGTGGAATTTCTGGGTGACTTCATGGGAAATGGACGAGTCTTACTCTCTGGTGGTTTGGCCCAGTCCAAAGAGTTTGGGGTCATTCTGTGGGCTGGAAGAAGTCCGTTTTTTTTTTTTATTCTTGTTTTTTTCTTTTTTATCCTCAGGTGTCCCACCAAATGAGGGATTCCAGAGTAGAGCCCTGGGGAGGGGCGACTGGACCATCAGAAATTTGGTTAAAAATTGGGGCCTAGGGACATGTCAAGCCCATTATGACATCTAATGGTCCAGCAACTGAGAGGACTTACTAGAGGACAGGACTCATGCTGAGGGTCACAATGCGTGTGTATGCCCTCGTCGCACTCAAGAATGGGCGGGGCTTCAGGGTGAATGCTGGTTTCTCCTACACTGAACATTGGACAACCTGCCAACGACAGGGTTCTTGCCATGGGTAAGGAGGAGTTCTGATTTCTGCATCACACTCACCCCTGGGAAGTGATTGGAGATAAGGTCTCGGTTCTGAAGCTTGAAAACTGAGGTAGGGAAGAGATGATGACTTAAGGCCATGGCGGGTTTTATGTGCTCAGTGTGCGGTCAGCTTTCTGGGTGTTGGTCAGGAGGTCCGGGCTCAGGTTGTGTTCGACAGTGCATTAGTGCCCAGGTTAGACTATATAATTTGGGTAAAGACGAGTGCTGTGTAGGTTTACCCTCATTTAAGATGCCTGGGCAGCTCATGAGGCAATAATTTTTTTTCTAGAGGGCAGGCAGAGTGCTGCATTGTGGGTCCGGAATTGCCAAACTTGAGGGCTTCGGGGCCAGGAGTGTGAGGACGGAAGTCTGAGAAGACAAGCTAGACTTGGGTTTCAGGGCGAGGGCACGGCAGGTACCCCCTGCAGATCTGAACCAATATCTCATGCATCTGAAGTCAGGGCGAGGATCAGACGTTGGCTCAGGTTGGAGTTTCTGAGCATGACGGCCGCTTCATGAAGGGAGCGGAATCTCGAGGCCATTGAGGTTTTCCCACGTTGGGAGTTGTGGGATGCCCCCTTCATGGATTCCTTCTGCGGGACAATTGAGACCTGTTGGACAGCTCCAGGACATCCCATATGGAATGACTCCAGAGCACCGTTCGCGGATGGATGCCTGGGAAGCCCGCCTCGCATTCCAATTGTCTCCTAGCAACAAGACAGTTTAGATCTGATGGCTCTGCGGGAGCAACCGGGGTGGCTGAGTTGAAATGGACTTTCCTGAGGATGGGTCCTAATGTGTTTTTGTGTCCATGAGGGCCTTGGAATGGGGCGGTGGCACCGGGACCCTGAAGTACTCTCCTAAGCTTTGGACATGGCTCCCATGCACAGGTTTCCTTGTGGAGACGAGATGAGTTCTGATGGGTGCCTCAGGAAAACCCCTATGCTCGTATTGGAATCAGGCTTTTGAGGACACATGCCTGTAACCCAAAGCAATGGATCCTATTATGGCCTAGGGTCCTGTCTGGTTCAATCTTCTTCTCTGGGGACATCCATCTATGGTATGAGTGGAGGTCGATTATCAGCTGGTGTCAGACAGCCCTTGTTTGTTCCGGGCGACCTACACTATTGGGATGGCCTCAGGGACTTTGGAGATTTCTCCTAATTTGTACGATTTTGGACCATGGAATGGGCAGAATTCCCATGGATTGGTAGGCACAGTCCTAATGTGTGGCTCCAGGGGCCCAGCCTGGAGGGGGTGTTGCCCAAGACTTTGAGGACAGAAGTCTGAAAACACAAACTCAGCTTAGGTTTGGGGACGTAGGTATGGCAGGCCCGATCTACAAACCATGAGAAGAACTCTTCAGGATATGAAGAAAGTGCGAGTCTGAGGCTCTTGCTCAGGCTTTTGTCTCTGGATTTTGTATCAGCGATGGCCGTGGAATGTCGGGGACGCCTCATGGGCCATGGACGAATCTTCCTCTCTGAGGATTTGGCCCGATTCCCAATTGCTTTTCGTCAATCTGTGGGATGGGAGGACTCATTTCAGTTTTGTTACCTCAGGTGTCCCACCAAAAGAGGAATTCCAAAGCCAAGCCGTGGGGAAGACTGAAGGGACAACCCGAACTATGGTTAAAAATTGGGGCCTAGGGGCATGGCAAGCCCAATATGATATCTCTTCATCCAGCCACTGAGTGGCCTTACTTGAGGACTGGGCTCAGCCTGAGCGTCACAATGTGTGTTTGTGACCAATGTGGCCCGCGAGCATGGGCGGGGCCTCATGGGCCACACTGGTTTCAACTACACTGAACGTTGGACAACATGCCAACCACAAGGTTTCTTGCCATGGGGAAGGAGTTCTGATTTCTGCATCACCTTCAACCCTGGGCAGTGATTGGATATAAGGTCTAGGTTCTGAAACCTGAAAACTGATGTTGGGAAGAGATGACGACCTAAGGCCATGGCGGCTCGATGTGCTCAGTGTGCGGCCAGCTTTCTGGGAGGGACCAGGGGGTCCAGGCTCAGTCTGTGTCGGAAAGGGCATTAGTGCCCTGGTCAGCCTATGTTTTTGGGGTACAGCCAAGGTCGGTGCAGGTTGATCCTCATTTGGGATTACTGGGTAGCCCCAGAGGACAATGTTTTTCTTCTGGAGGGCCGGCAGAGTGCTGCATTGTAGTTCTGGATTGCCAAACTGGAGGGCTTGTGGGCCAGTAGTCTGACGACAAAAGTCTGAGAACACAAGCTAGGCTTCGGTTTCTGGGTGAGGCCATGGCACACACAATCTACAGACCTGAATCGAGATCTCGTGCATCTGAAGTCAGGGCGAGGATCAGACGATCGCTCAGGTTGGAGTTTCTGTCCCTGATGGCCCCTTCATGAATGGGCGGGGGCATCAGGAGGCCATGGGTGTTTCCCCACGATGGGAGTTGTGAGAAGCTCCAAACTGCAGAGAGTCTTCTGCAGGACAATTGAGACCTGTTTTTTGGCTCCAGGCCAATGATTCTGAGCAGGGTTCTAAGGATGGATGGCTGGTTAGCCCACCTCGCATTCCAATTGTCTCAGAGCAACAAGACAGGTTAGATCTCCGGGATCTGTGGGGAGCAACCGAGGACGCTGAGTTGAAATGGACACCCCTGGGGATGGGTCCTATCGTGCTTTTGTGTCTATGGAGACCTTGGAATGAAGCGGTGGCACTGGGGCCCTAAAAAGTTCTCCTAAACAGAGGCTTTGACACAGCTCCAATGTGCAAGTTTCCCATGTGTAGATGAGATGTTTTCTGATGGGTGAGTCAAGAAACAGCTATATGCTGCTTTTGAAATCCAGGCCTCTGAGGAGTGATGCCTGGAAACCAAAGCAATGGATCTGATTAGTGCCTAGGGGCCTTTTATTTCCTTTTTACCTCTGGGGATATCTGTCTTGGGTCTGAGTGCAGGTAGGTGCTCATTTGGGCTCAAATTGCCCCTGTTTTTCCTGGGAAGCCACCACTATTGAGATGGATCAGGGACTTTGGAGGTTTATCCTATTAGAAGGGTTGTGGCCATTGGATGGGCACACACAATTCCCTTGGAGAGGGCAAGTACAGTCCTCAGGTTTGGCTCCAGGGGCCTGAGCCTTTAGGTTGTGTAGGCCAGGGCTGTTTGGACAGTTGTCTGAAAACACAAACTCGGCTTATGTTTCGGGTCATAGGTATGGCAGGACTGATCTACAGACCATGAGGAGAACTCTTCGGGATTTGAAAGAAGGGCGAGTGTGAGGCTCCTGCTCAAGTTTTTGTCTCTGGATATCGTGTCACTCATGGTCGTGGAATTTCTGGGTGACTTCATGGGAAATGGACGAGTCTTACTCTCTGGTGGTTTGGCCCCGTCCAAAGAGTTTTGGGTCATTCTGTGGGCTGGAAGAAGTCCGTTTTTTTTTTTATTCTTGTTTTTTTCTTTTTTATCCTCAGGTGTCCCACCAAATGAGGGATTCCAGAGTAGAGCCCTGGGGAGGGGCGACTGGACCATCAGAAATTTGGTTAAAAATTGGGGCCTAGGGACATGTCAAGTCCATTATGACATCTAATGGTCCAGCAACTGAGAGGACTTACTAGAGGACAGGACTCATGCTGAGGGTCACAATGCGTGTGTATGCCCTCGTCGCACTCAAGAATGGGCGGGGCCTCAGGGTGAATGCTGGTTTCTCCTACACTGAACGTTGGACAACGTGCCAACCACAGGGTTCTTGCCATGGGTAAGGAGGAGTTCTGATTTCTGCATCACACTCACCCCTGGGAAGTGATTGGAGATAAGGTCTCGGTTCTGAAGCCTGAAAACTGAGGTAGGGAAGAGATGATGACCTAAGGCCATGGTGGGTTTTATGTGCTCAGTGTGCGGTCAGCTTTCTGGGTGTTGGTCAGGAGGTCCGGGCTCAGGTTGTGTTCGACAGTGCATTAGTGCCCAGGTTAGACTATATAATTTGGGTAAAGTCGAGTGCTGTGTAGGTTTACCCTCATTTAAGGTGCCTGGGAAGCTCATGAGGCAATCATTTTTTTTCTAGAGGGCAGGCAGAGTGCTGCATTGTGGGTCCGGAATTGCCAAACTTGAGGGCTTCGGGGCCAGGAGTGTGAGGACGGAAGTCTGAGAAGACAAGCTAGACATGGGTTTCAGGGCGAGGGCACGGCAGGTACCCCTTGCAGATCTGAACCAATATCTCATGCATCTGAAGTCAGGGCGAGGATCAGACGTTGGCTCAGGTTGGAGTTTCTGAGCATGACGGCCGTTTCATGAAGGGAGCAGAATCTCGAGGCCATTGAGGTTTTCCCACGTTGGGAGTTGTGGGATGCCCCCTTCATGGATTCCTTCTGCGGGACAATTGAGACCTGTTGGACAGCTCCAGGACATCCCATATGGAATGACTCCAGAGCACCGATCGCGGATGGATGCCTGGGAAGCCCGCCTCGCATTCCAATTGTCTCCTAGCAACAAGACAGTTTAGATCTGATGGCTCTGCAGGAGCAACCGGGGTGGCTGAGTTGAAATGGACTTTCCTGAGGATGGGTCCTAATGTGTTTTTGTGTCCATGAGGGCCTTGGAATGGGGCGGAGGCACCGGGACCCTGAAGTACTCTCCTAAGCTTTGGACATGGCTCCCATGCACAGGTTTCCTTGTGGAGACGAGATGAGTTCTGATGGGTGCCTCAGGAAAACCCCTATGCTCGTATTGGAATCAGGCTTTTGAGGACACATGCCTGTAACCCAAAGCAATGGATCCTATTATGGCCTAGGGTCCTGTCTGGTTCAATCTTCTTCTCTGGGGACATCCATCTATGGTATGAGTGGAGGTCGATTATCAGCTGGTGTCAGACAGCCCTTGTTTGTTCCGGGCGACCTACACTATTGGGATGGCCTCAGGGACTTTGGAGATTTCTCCTAATTTGTACGATTTTGGACCATGGAATGGGCAGAATTCCCATGGATTGGTAGGCACAGTCCTAATGTGTGGCTCCAGGGGCCCAGCCTGGAGGGTGTGTGGCCCAAGACTTTGAGGACAGAAGTCTGAAAACACAAACTCAGCTTAGGTTTGGGGACGTAGGTATGGCAGGCCCGATCTACAAACCATGAGAAGAACTCTTCAGGATATGAAGAAAGTGCGAGTCTGAGGCTCTTGCTCAGGCTTTTGTCTCTGGATTTTGTATCAGCGATGGCCGTGGAATGTCGGGGACGCCTCATGGGCCATGGACGAATCTTCCTCTCTGAGGATTTGGCCCGATTCCCAATTGCTTTTCGTCAATCTGTGGGATGGGAGGACTCATTTCAGTTTTGTTACCTCAGGTGTCCCACCAAAAGAGGAATTCCAAAGCCAAGCCGTGGGGAAGACTGAAGGGACAACCCGAACTATGGTTAAAAATTGGGGCCTAGGGGCATGGCAAGCCCAATATGATATCTCTTCATCCAGCCACTGAGTGGCCTTACTTGAGGACTGGGCTCAGCCTGAGCGTCACAATGTGTGTTTGTGACCAATGTGGCCCGCGAGCATGGGCGGGGCCTCATGGGCCACACTGGTTTCAACTACACTGAACGTTGGACAACATGCCAACCACAAGGTTTCTTGCCATGGGGAAGGAGTTCTGATTTCTGCATCACCTTCAACCCTGGGCAGTGATTGGATATAAGGTCTAGGTTCTGAAACCTGAAAACTGATGTTGGGAAGAGATGACGACCTAAGGCCATGGCGGCTCGATGTGCTCAGGGTGCGGCCAGCTGTCTGGGAGGGACCAGGGGGTCCAGGCTCAGGCTGTGTCAGAAAGGGCATTAGTGCCCTGGTCAGCCTATGTATTTGGGGTACAGCCAAGGTCGGTGCAGGTTGATCCTCATTTGGGATTGCTGGGTAGCACCAGAGGACAATGTTTTTCTTCTGGAGGGCCGGCAGAGTGCTGCATTGTAGTTCTGGATTGCCAAACTGGAGGGCTTGTGGGCCAGTAGTCTGACGACAAAAGTTTGAGAACACAAGCGAGGCTTAGGTTTCTGGGTGAGGCCATGGCACGCACAATCTACAGACCTGAATCGAGATCTCGTGCATCTGAAGTCAGGGCGAGGATCAGACGATCGCTCAGGTTGGAGTTTCTGTCCCTGATGGCCCCTTCGTGAATGGGCGGGGGCATCACGAGGCCATGGGGGTTTTCCCACGTTGGGAGTTCTGAGAAGCTCCATACTGCAGAGAGTCTTCTGCAGGACAATTGAGACCTGTTGTTTGGCTCCAGGCCAATGATTCTGAGCAGGGTTCTAAGGATGGATGGCTGGGTAGCCCACCTCGCATTCCAATTGTCTCCTAGCAACAAGACAGGTTTGATCTCCTGGATCTGTGGGGAGCAACCGAGGACGCTGAGTTGAAATGGACACCCATGGGGATGGGTCCTATCGTGCTTTTGTGTCTATGGAGACCTTGGAATGAAGCGGTGGCACTGGGGCCCTAAAGGGTTCTCCTAAACAGAGGCTTTGACACAGCTCCAACGTGCAAGTTTCCCATGTGTAGATGAGATGTTTTCTGATGGGTGAGTCAAGAAACAGCTATATGCTGCTTTTGAAATCCAGGCCTCTGAGGAGAGATGCCTGGAAACCAAAGCAATGAATCTGATTAGTGCCTAGGGGCCTGTTCTTTCCTTTTTACCTCTGGGGACATCTGTCTATGGGTCTGAGTGCAGGTAGGTGCTCAGTTGGGCTCAGATTGCCCCTGTTTTTCCTGGGAAGCCACCACTATTGAGATGAATCAGGGACTTTGGAGGTTTATCCTATTAGAAGGGCTGTGGCCATTGGAATGGGCACACACAATTCCCTTGGAGAGGGCAAGTACAGTCCTTAGGTTTGGCTCCAGGGGCCTGAGCCTGTAGGTTGTGTAGGCCAGGGCTGTTTGGACAGTTGTCTGAAAACACAAACTCGGCTTATGTTTCGGGTCATAGGTATGGCAGGACTGATCTACAGACCATGAGGAGAACTCTTCGGGATTTGAAAGAAGGGCGAGTGTGAGGCTCCTGCTCAAGTTTTTGTCTCTGGATATCGTGTCACTCATGGTCGTGGAATTTCTGGGTGACTTCATGGGAAATGGACGAGTCTTACTCTCTGGTGGTTTGGCCCCGTCCAAAGAGTTTTGGGTCATTCTGTGGGCTGGAAGAAGTCCGTTTTTTTTTTATTCTTGTTTTTTTCTTTTTTATCCTCAGGTGTCCCACCAAATGAGGGATTCCAGAGTAGAGCCCTGGGGAGGGGCGACTGGACCATCAGAAATTTGGTTAAAAATTGGGGCCTAGGGACATGTCAAGCCCATTATGACATCTAATGGTCCAGCAACTGAGAGGACTTACTAGAGGACAGGACTCATGCTGAGGGTCACAAAGCGTGTGTATGCCCTCGTCGCACTCAAGAATGGGCGGGGCCTCAGGGTGAATGCTGGTTTCTCCTACACTGAACGTTGGACAACGTGCCAACCACAGGGTTCTTGCCATGGGTAAGGAGGAGTTCTGATTTCTGCATCACACTCACCCCTGGGAAGTGATTGGAGATAAGGTCTCGGTTCTGAAGCCTGAAAACTGAGGTAGGGAAGAGATGATGACCTAAGGCCATGGCGGGTTTTATGTGCTCAGTGTGCGGTCAGCTTTCTGGGTGTTGGTCAGGAGGTCCGGGCTCAGGTTGTGTTCGACAGTGCATTAGTGCCCAGGTTAGACTATATAATTTGGGTAAAGTCGAGTGCTGTGTAGGTTTACCCTCATTTAAGGTGCCTGGGCAGCTCATGAGGCAATCATTTTTTTTCTAGAGGGCAGGCAGAGTGCTGCATTGTGGGTCCGGAATTGCCAAACTTGAGGGCTTCGGGGCCAGGAGTGTGAGGACGGAAGTCTGAGAAGACAAGCTAGACTTGGGTTTCAGGGCGAGGGCACGGCAGGTACCCCCTGCAGATCTGAACCAATATCTCATGCATCTGAAATCAGGGCGAGGATAAGACATGGCTCAGGTTGGAGTTTCTGAGCATGACGGCCGCTTCATGAAGGGAGCGGAATCTCGAGGCCATTGAGGTTTTCCCACGTTGGGAGTTGTGGGATGCCCCCTTCATGGATTCCTTCTGCGGGACAATTGAGACCTGTTGGACAGCTCCAGGACATCCTATATGGAATGACTCCAGAGCACCGTTCGCGGATGGATGCCTGGGAAGCCCGCCTCGCATTCCAATTGTCTCCTAGCAACAAGACAGTTTAGATCTGAGGGCTCTGCGGGAGCAACCGGGGTGGCTGAGTTGAAATGGACTTTCCTGAGGATGGGTCCTAATGTGTTTTTGTGTCCATGAGGGCCTTGGAATGGGGCGGTGGCCCCGGGACCCTGAGTACTCTCCTAAGCTTTGGACATGGCTCCCATGCACAGGTTTCCTTGTGGAGACGAGATGAGTTCTGATGGGTGCCTCAGGAAAACCCCTATGCTCGTATTGGAATCAGGCTTTTGAGGACACATGCCTGTAACCCAAAGCAATGGATCCTATTATGGCCTAGGGTCCTGTCTGGTTCAATCTTCTTCTCTGGGGACATCCATCTATGGTATGAGTGGAGGTCGATTATCAGCTGCTGTCAGACAGCCTTTGTTTGTTCCGGGCGACCTACACTATTGGGATGGCCTCAGGGACTTTGGAGATTTCTCCTAATTTGTACGATTTTGGACCATGGAATGGGCAGAATTCCCATGGATTGGTAGGCACAGTCCTAATGTGTGGCTCCAGGGGCCCAGCCTGGAGGGGGTGTGGCCCAAGACTTTGAGGACAGAAGTCTGAAAACACAAACTCAGCTTAGGTTTGGGGTCGTAGGTATGGCAGGCCCGATCTACAATCCATGAGAAGAACTCTTCAGGATATGAAGAAAGTGCGAGTCTGAGGCTCTTGCTCAGGCTTTTGTCTCTGGATTTTGTATCAGCGATGGCCGTGGAATGTCGGGGACGCCTCATGGGCCATGGACGAATCTTCCTCTCTGAGGATTTGGCCCGATTCCCAATTGCTTTTCGTCAATCTGTGGGATGGGAGGACGCATTTCAGTTTTGTTACCTCAGGTGTCCCACCAATAGAGGAATTCCAAAGCCAAGCCGTGGGGAAGACTGAAGGGACAACCCGAACTATGGTTAAAAATTGGGGCCTAGGGGCATGGCAAGCCCAATATGATATCTCTTCATCCAGCCACTGAGTGGCCTTACTTGAGGACTGGGCTCAGCCTGAGCGTCACAATGTGTGTTTGTGACCAATGTGGCCCGCGAGCATGGGCGGGGCCTCATGGGACACACTGGTTTCAACTACACTGAACGTTGGACAACATGCCAACCACAAGGTTTCTTGCCATGGGGAAGGAGTTCTGATTTCTGCATCACCTTCAACCCTGGGCAGTGATTGGATATAAGGTCTAGGTTCTGAAACCTGAAAACTGATGTTGGGAAGAGATGACGACCTAAGGCCATGGCAGCTCGATTTGCTCAGTGTGTGGCCAGCTGTCTGGGAGGGGCCAGGGGGTCCAGGCTCAGGCTGTGTCAGAAAGGGCATTAGTGCCCTGGTCAGCCTATGTATTTGGGGTACAGCCAAGGTCGGTGCAGGTTGATCCTCATTTGGGATTGCTGGGTAGCACCAGAGGACAATGTTTTTCTTCTGGAGGGCCGGCAGAGTGCTGCATTGTAGTTCTGGATTGCCAAACTGGAGGGCTTGTGGGCCAGTAGTCTGACGACAAAAGTTTGAGAACACAAGCGAGGCTTAGGTTTCTGGGTGAGGCCATGGCACGCACAATCTACAGACCTGAATCGAGATCTCGTGCATCTGAAGTCAGGGCGAGGATCAGACGATCGCTCAGGTTGGAGTTTCTGTCCCTGATGGCCCCTTCGTGAATGGGCGGGGGCATCACGAGGCCATGGGGGTTTTCCCACGATGGGAGTTGTGAGAAGCTCCAAACTGCAGAGAGTCTTCTGCAGGACAATTGAGACCTGTTGTTTGGCTCCAGGCCAATGATTCTGAGCAGGGTTCTAAGGATGGATGGCTGGGTAGCCCACCTCGCATTCCAATTGTCTCCTAGCAACAAGACAGGTTTGATCTCCTGGATCTGTGGGGAGCAACCGAGGACGCTGAGTTGAAATGGACACCCCTGGGGATGGGTCCTAACGTGCTTTTGTGTCTATGGAGACCTTGGAATGAAGCGGTGGCACTGGGGCCCTATTGGGTTCTCCTAAACAGAGGCTTTGACACAGCTCCAACGTGCAAGTTTCCCATGTGTAGATGAGATGTTTTCTGATGGGTGAGTCAAGAAACAGCTATATGCTGCTTTTGAAATCCAGGCCTCTGAGGAGAGATGCCTGGAAACCAAAGCAATGGATCTGATTAGTGCCTAGGGGCCTGTTCTTTCCTTTTTACCTCTGGGGACATCTGTCTATGGGTCTGAGTGCAGGTAGGTGCTCAGTTGGGCTCAGATTGCCCCTGTTTTTCCTGGGAAGCCACCACTATTGAGATGTATAAGGGACTTTGGAGTTTTATCCTATTAGAAGGGTTGTGGCCATTGGAATGGGCACACACAATTCCCTTGGAGAGGGCAAGTACAGTCCTCAGGTTTGGCTCCAGGGGCCTGAGCCTGTAGGTTGTGTAGGCCAGGGCTGTTTGGACAGTTGTCTGAAAACACAAACTCGCCTTGTGTTTCGGGTCATAGGTATGGAAGGACTGATCTACAGACCATGAGGAGAACTCTTCGGGATTTGAAAGAAGGGCGAGTGTGAGGCTCCTGCTCAAGTTTTTGTCTCTGGATATCGTGTCACTCATGGTCGTGGAATTTCTGGGTGACTTCATGGGAAATGGACGAGTCTTACTCTCTGGTGGTTTGGCCCCGTCCAAAGAGTTTGGGGTCATTCTGTGGGCTGGAAGAAGTCCGTTTTTTTTTTTTTATTCTTGTTTTTTTCTTTTTTATCCTCAGGTGTCCCACCAAAAGAGGGATTCCAGAGTAGAGCACTGGGGAGGGGCGACTGGACCATCAGAAATATGGTTAAAAATTGGGGCCCAGGGACATGTCAAGCCCATTATGACATCTAATGGTCCAGCAACTGAGAGGACTTACTAGAGGACAGGACTCATGCTGAGGGTCACAATGCGTGTGTATGCCCTCGTCGCAATCAAGAATGGGCGGGGCCTCAGGGTGAATGCTGGTTTCTCCTACACTGAACGTTGGACAACGTGCCAACCACAGGGTTCTTGCCATGGGTAAGGAGGAGTTCTGATTTCTGCATCACACTCACCCCTGGGAAGTGATTGGAGATAAGGTCTCGGTTCTGAAGCCTGAAAACTGAGGTAGGGAAGAGATGATGACCTAAGGCCATGGCGGGTTTTATGTGCTCAGTGTGCGGTCAGCTTTCTGGGTGTTGGTCAGGAGGTCCGGGCTCAGGTTGTGTTCGACAGTGCATTAGTGCCCCGGTTAGACTATATAATCTGGGTAAAGTCGAGTGCTGTGTAGGTTTACCCTCATTTAAGGTGCCTGGGCAGCTCATGAGGCAATCATTTTTTTTCTAGAGGGCAGGCAGAGTGCTGCATTGTGGGTCCGGAATTGCCAAACTTGAGGGCTTCGGGGCCAGGAGTGTGAGGACGGAAGTCTGAGAAGACAAGCTAGACTTGGGTTTCAGGGCGAGGGCACGGCAGGTACCCCCTACATATCTGAACCAATATCTCATGCATCTGAAGTCAGGGCGAGGATCAGACATGGCTCAGGTTGGAGTTTCTGAGCATGACGGCCGCTTCATGAAGGGAGCGGAATCTCGAGGCCATTGAGGTTTTCCCACGTTGGGAGTTGTGGGATGCCCCCTTCATGGATTCCTTCTGCGGGACAATTGAGACCTGAAGGACAGCTCCAGGACATCCCATATGGAATGACTCCAGAGCACCGTTCGCAGATGGATGCCTGGGAAGTCCGCCTCGCATTCCAATTGTCTCCTAGCAACAAGACAGTTTAGATCTGATGGCTCTGCGGGAGCAACCGGGGTGGCTGAGTTGAAATGGACTTTCCTGAGGATGGGTCCTAATGTGTTTTTGTGTCCATGAGGGCCTTGGAATGGGGCGGTGGACCCGGGACCCTGAAGTACTCTCCTAAGCTTTGGACATGGCTCCCATGCACAGGTTTCCTTGTGGAGACGAGATGAGTTCTGATGGGTGCCTCAGGAAAACCCCTATGCTCGTATTGGAATCAGGCTTTTGAGGACACATGCCTGTAACCCAAAGCAATGGATCCTATTATGGCCTAGGGTCCTGCTGGTTCAATCTTCTTCTCTGGGGACATCCATCTATGGTATGAGTGGAAGTCGATTATCAGCTGGTGTCAGACAGCCCTTGTTTGTTCCAGGCGACCTACACTATTGGGATGGCCTCAGGGACTTTGGAGATTTCTCCTAATTTGTACGATTTTGGACCATGGAATGGGCAGAATTCCATGGATTGGTAGGCACAGTCCTAATGTGTGGCTCCAGGGGCCCAGCCTGGAGGGTGTGTGGCCCAAGACTTTGAGGACAGAAGTCTGAAAACACAAACTCAGCTTAGGTTTGGGGACGTACGTATGGCAGGCCCGATCTACAAACCATGAGAAGAACTCTTCAGGATATGAAGAAAGTGCGAGTCTGAGGCTCTTGCTCAGGCTTTTGTCTCTGGATTTTGTATCAGCGATGGCCGTGGAATGTCGGGGACGCCTCATGGGCCATGGACGAATCTTCCTCTCTGAGGATTTGGCCCGATTCCCAATTGCTTTTCGTCAATCTGTGGGATGGGAGGACTCATTTCAGTTTTGTTACCTCAGGTGTCCCACCAAAAGAGGAATTCCAAATCCAAGCCGTGGGGAAGACTGAAGGGACAACCCGAACTATGGTTAAAAATTGGGGCCTAGGGGCATGGCAAGCCCAATATGCTATCTCTTCATCCAGCCACTGAGTGGCCTTACTTGAGGAGTGGGCTCAGCCTGAGGGTCACAATGTGTGTTTGTGACCAATGTGGCCCGCGAGCATGGGCGGGGCCTCATGGGCCACACTGGTTTCAACTACACTGAACGTTGGACCACATGCCAACCACAAGGTTTCTTGCCATGGGGAAGGAGTTCTGATTTCTGCATCACCTTCAACCCTGGGCAGTGATTGGATATAAGGTCTAGGTTCTGAAACCTGAAAACAGATGTTGGGAAGAGATGACGACCTAAGGCCATGGCGGCTCGATGTGCTCAGTGTGCGGCCAGCTGTCTGGGAGGGGCCAGGGGGTCCAGGCTCAGGCTGTGTCAGAAAGAGCATTAGTGCCCTGGTCAGCCTATGTATTTGGGGTACAGCCAAGGTTGGTGCAGGTTGATCCTCATTTGGGATTACTGTGTAGCACCAGAAGACAATGTTTTTCTTCTGGAGGGCCGGCAGAGTGCTGCATTGTAGTTCTGGATTGCCAAACTGGAGGGTTTGTGGGCCAGTAGTCTGACGACAAAAGTCTGAGAACACAAGCTAGGCTTAGGTTTCTGGGTGAGGCCATGGCATGCACAATCTACAGACCTGAATCGAGATCTCGTGCATCTGAAGTCAGGGCGAGGATCAGACGATCGCTCAGGTTGGAGTTTCTGTCCCTGATGGCCCCTTCATGAATGGGCGGGGGCATCTCGAGGCCATGGGGGTTTTCCCACGATGGGAGTTGTGAGAAGCTCCAAACTGCAGAGATTCTTCTGCAGGACAATTGAGACCTCTTGTTTGGCTCCAGGCCAATGATTCTGAGCAGGGTTCTAAGGATGGATGGCTGGGTAGCCCACCTCGCATTCCAATTGTCTCCTAGCAACAAGACAGGTTAGATCTCCTGGATCTGTGGGGAGCAACCGAGGACGCTGAGTTGAAATGGACACCCCTGGGGATGGGTCCTAACGTGCTTTTGTGTCTATGGAGACCTTGGAATGAAGCGGTGGCAGTGGAGCCCTAAAGGGTTCTCCTAAACAGAGGCTTTGACACAGCCCCAAAGTGCAAGTTTCCCATGTGTAGATGAGATGTTTTCTGATGTGTGGGTCAAGAAACAGCTATATGCTGCTTTTGAAATCCAGGCCTCTGAGGAGAGATGCCTGGAAACCAAAGCAATGGATCTGATTAGTGCCTAGGGGCCTGTTCTTTCCTTTTTACCTCTGGGGACAACTGTCTATGGGTCTGAGTGCAGGTAGGTGCTCAGTTGGGCTCTGATTGCCCCTGTTTTTCCTGGGAAGTCACCACTATTGAGATGAATCAGGGACTTTGGAGGTTTATCCTATTAGAAGGGTTGTGGCCATTGGAATGGGCACACACAATTCCCTTGGAGAGGGCAAGTACAGTCCTCAGGTTTGGCTCCAGGGGCCTGATCCTGTAGGTTGTGTAGGCCTGGGCTGTTTGGACAGTTGTCTGAAAACACACACCCTCCAGGCTAGGGCCCCTGGAACCACACCTCAGGATTGTTCCTGCCCTCTCAAAGGGAATTCTTCATATTCCATTGGCCACAACCATATAAATCAGGAGAAATCTCCAATGTCCCTGGGGCCATACCAATATTGTAGGCCGCTTGGAACAAACAGGGGTGATCTGACACTAGCTGAGCAACTAGCTCCACACCAACTCGGAGACAGATGTCCCCAGAGAAGAACATTGAACTGGAAAGGCCCCTAGGCCCTAATTTGATCCATTGCTTTGGTTTCCAGGCATCTCTTCTCAGAGGCCTGGTTTCCAATACCAGCCTATGGGGTTTCCAGAGGCCCCTTCAGAGCAAGTCTTGTCTGCACATTGGAAACTTGCTCGTGGAGCTATGTCAGAACCTCAGAGGCCTGGTTTTCAATACCAGCATATGGGGGTTTCCTGAGTCATCAGTCAGAACAAATGTCTTCTCCACATGGGAAACGTGCTCTTTCAAGCTGTGTCAAAACCTCCGGCTAGGAAAATCCTTCAGGGCCCCGGTGCCACCACCTCATTCCAAGGTCTCCATGGACACAATCCCACATTAGGACCCATCTGCAGGAGAGTCTATTTCAACTCAGTGCCCTTGGGTGCTCCCCTAGAGCCAGCAGATCGAACCTATCTTGTCACTAGGAGACAATTGGAATGTGAGGCGGGCTGGCTAGGCATCCATCTGTAGAAAACTACTCTGAAGTAATTCCATATGGGACGTCCTGGAGCCATCCAACAGGTCACAGCTGTCCTGCAGAAGGAATCCTTGCGCTTTGGAGCACCTCACAACTCCCATCATGGGAAAAGCTCTGTGGCCTCGTGGTGCACTGTCCCCTTCATGAAAGAGCCACCTTGGACAGAAACTCCAACCTGAGCCAACGTCTAATCCTCGCCCTGACTTCAGATGCACGAAATCTTGATTCAACTCTGCAGAGTGTGCCTGCCGAAACCCCGCCCCGAAGCAAAACCTAGCTATTGTTCTCAGACTTCGTCCTCACACTCCGAGCCCACCAGCCCTCCAGTTAGGGAATTCTGGAGAGACACAATGCAGCACTCTGACTGCCCTCCAGAAGAGAAATGTCCTATGGGGCTAACCAGAAACACCAAATGAGGATCAACCTGCATGCCACTTGACTCTACCCCAATTATACAGTTTCGCTTCGGCGTTAATGCCCTGTCTTGCACAGCCTGAGGTCTGAATTCCCAACCGACACCCAGCCAGCTGGCTGTACACTGAGCACATCAGACCCGCCATGGGTTTAGGTCATCATCTCTTCCCAATCTTGGTTTTCAGGCTTCAGAACCTAGACCTTATATATACTCACTACCCAGGGGTGAACGTGATGCAGAAATGAAACTCCTTCTTCCTCAAGGCAAGAAACCTTGTGGTTGGCATGTTTTCCAACGTTCAGTGTAGGAGAATCCAGCGTAGCCCATGAGTCCCCGCCCATGCTTGAGAACCGCAATGGGCACAAACACATTGGGACCCTCAGTGTGAGCCCTGTCCTCAAGTAAAGCCTCTCAGGGGCTGGACCAAGAACCCGCATTGCCATCCCTAGTCCCCCAATATTAATGAGAGGTTGAGAGGTCTCGTCACCCCTATTCAGGTCTCTGCTCTGGAACCCCTGAGGAAAAAAATATCGAAGGGTCTCCTCCATCCCCTGAATGAGCCCCAAAACTTGGGATCTGACCAAATCTTAAAAGAGAAAGAATCATCCATGGCCAAAGAGGCCATCCCGTCATTCCATGGCCACCATTGACACAAAATCTAGAGACAAAAGCCTGGAGATATGCCTCACACTTGCCCTTTGTTCATAGCCTGAAAAATTCTCCTCACGGTCTATAGATCAGGCCTGTCATACCTACGTCCCCAAACCTAAGCTGAGTTTGGGTTTTCAGATTTCTGTCCCCACTGTCCTGGCCCACACACCCTCCAGGCTGGGGCCCCTGGAGCCATGCCTCAGGACTGTGCCTGCCTTCTCCAAGCAAATTCTGCCCATTCCATTGGCCACAACCCTAAAGATTAGGAGAACACTCCAACGTCCCTGAGGCCATCCCAATAGTGTTGGCCACTCAGGGCAAACAGGGTGATCTGTCCCAAGATGAGCAACTACCTCAACTCAGATCCATAGACAGATAACCCCAGAGAAGAAGATTGAACCGGACAGGCACCTAGGACCTAATCAGATCCATTGCTTTTGATTCCAGGCATCTCTCCTCAGAGGCCTGGTTTCCAATACCAGCATATGTGTTCTTCTGGAGGTACCAGTCTGAACAAATCTCATTTCCACATGGGAAACATGCATTTTGGAGCTGTGTCACAACTTCCAGTTAAGGGAAACCTTCAGGTCCCAGCAGCCAACACCCAATTCCAAGGTCTCCATGGACACAAACCCACATTATGTCCCATCCTCAGGCGAGTCCATTTCAACACATCCCCTTTGGTTGCTCCCCAAAAGAAGCAGATCGAACCTGCCTTGTCACTAGGAGACAATAGGAATGTGAGGCGGGCACTCCAGGAATCCATCCTTAGAACCCTGCACTGCCGTGGTTCCGCATGGGACGTCCTGGAGCAATCTGACCGGTCTCGACTGTCCCGTAGAAGGAATCCTTGCCGATTGGAGCAACATACAATGCCAATCGTGGGAAAGTCTCCATAGCCACATGATGCCCCCCACCATCATGAAGGGGCCATCCTGAACAGAAACTTCAACCTGAGCCTACGTCTGATCCTCGCCCTGACTTCAGATGCATGAGATTTAGATTTAGCTCTACAGAGTGTGCCTGCCATGATCTTGACCCAAAACCTAAGCCTAGCTTGTGTTCTCACACTTCCTTCCTCACAATTCTGGCCCACAAGCCCTCCAGTGTGAGAATTCCGTCGCCACAATGCAGCACTCTTCCCTCCCTCCAGAAGAAAAACGTTGCCCCTGGGGCTACCCAGAAACGCCAAATGAGGATCAACCTGCATGCCACTCAACTTTACTCCAATTATACAGTCTAAGCTTGGCACTAATGCCCTGTCTGACACAGCCTGAGCCTGGACCTCCTGGATGACACCCAGAAAGGTGGTGTCACACCTAAGGACTGTGCCAGTGCTCTCCAAGGGAACTCTGCCCGTTTCATTTGCCACAACCTTACAGATTAGGAGAAACCTCCAATTCCCAAGACCAGCCCAATAGTGTTGGCCTCCCCCAACAAACATGGGTGATCTGACACAAGCTGAGCAGTGACCTCCATTCTGAATCTTAGACAGAGACACTCAGAGGAGAATATTGAAAAGGACAGGCCCCTAGACCATAATCAGATCCATTGCTTTGGATTCCAGGCATTGTTCCCCAGATGCTTGGTTTCCAATACCAGGTTGTGGGGGTTTCAGAACAAATCTCGTCTCTACATGGGAAACTTGCTCTTTGGAGCTGCATCAAAACCTCAGGTTAGGAGAATTCTTCAGGGCAACAGAGCCACTGCCCCATTCCAAGGGATCCATGGACACAAATCCACATCGACTGATCCTCATGAGATTCCATTTCAATTCAGCCCCCTCGGTTGTTCCCCCAGTGACAGCAGATCAAATCCTCCTTTTCACTAGCACACAACTGGAATGCAAGTTGGACTGCCCAGGCATCCATCATTAGAACTGTGCTTTGGAGCATTTCTTATGGGACGTCCTTGATCCATCCAAAAGGTCGTGACTGTCCCGCTGACGGAATCCTTGTGGTTTGGAGCATCACACACTCACAAAGTTGGAAATCTTCCATGGTTTCCTGATGCCCCCCCCACCTTCATGAAGCGGACATCATGTACAGAAACTCCAACCTAAGCCAACATCTGATCCTCGCCCTGACTTCAGATGCACGAGATCTCATTTCAGGTCTGTAGAGTGTGCCTGCCATGTCACCGCTGCGAATTCAAAGCTGAACTTGTGTTCTCAGACTTCTGTCCTAAAACACCTGGCCCACAAGCCCTGAAGTTGGCAATTCTGGAGCCAGAATGCAGCACTCTGCCTGCCCTCCAGAAGAAAATCTTTGCCCTATGGGGCCAACCAGAAACCCCAAATGAGGACCAACCTTCACATCACTCGACTGTACCCCAATTATACAGTCTAGCCTGGGGACTAATGCCCTGCCTGACACAGCCTGAGCCCAGACCTGATGATGGACACAGACATCTGGCCGCACACTAAGTGCATCGGACCCACCATGGCCTTAGGTTGTCATCTCTTACCAACCTCGGTTTTCAGGCTTCAGAATCTAGACCTTATCTCTACTCACTGCCATGCCGTGTACGTGATGCAGAAATCAGAACTCCTCCTTCCCCATGACCAGAAACCCTGTGGTTGGCATGTTGTCCAACGTGCAGTGTAGGAGAAACCAGCATGGCCCATGAGGCCTCAGACATGCTTGAGGGCTGCGATGGGCACAAACACACATTAGGATCCTAAGCATGATCCCTGGCCTCAAGTAAAGCCTCTCCGGGGCTGGACCAAGAGCCCACATATGGAGATTACCATGCCCCTACTCCCCAAGCCTTAACCAGTGCTTGAGAAGTCTAGTCACCCCTACTCAGATCTCTTCTCTAGAATCCCTCCTTGGTGGGACACATGAGGTTAAAAAAAATAGAGAAAGGACTCCTACCGTCCAAAGAATGACCGCAAACACTTGGAATTGGGCCAAATTCACAGAGAGAAATACTCGTCCATGGCTGATGAGGCCATCCTGACATTCCACGGCCACCATTGACACAAAATCCGGAGACAAAAGCCTGAAAAAGCGCCACACACTCGCCCTTTGTTCAAAGCCTGAAAAATTCTCACGGTCTGTAGATCGGGCCTGCCATACCTATGTCCCCAAACCTAAGCCACGTTTGTGTTTTCAGACTTCTGTCTCCATTGTTCTGGCCCACACACCCTCAAGGCTTGGCCCCATGGAGCCACACCTCAGGACTGTGCCTGCCCTCTCCATGGGAATTCTGCTCATTCCTTTGGCACAACCTGACAGATTAGGAGAAACATCCGAAGTCCCCGAGGCCACCCCAATATTGTAGGATGTCCGGGACAAACAGGGACCATCTGCCACAAGCTGAGCCACTACCTCCAATCAGACCTGTAGATAGATATCCATAGAAAAGAAGATTGAACATGACAGGCACCTAGGCCCTAAACGGATCCATTGCTTTTGTTTTCACGTATCTCTCCTCAGAGGCCTGGATTCCAATACCAGCACATGGGGTTTTCTGGAGCTACCAATCAGAACAAATCGCATGCCACATGGGAATCATGCTATATGGAACTGTGTCAAAACCTCCAGTTATGAGAAAATTTCACGTCACTGGAGCCACCGCCCCATTCCAATGTCTCAATGGACACAATCCCACATTATGACCCATCCTCAGGAGAGTCCATTTCAACTCAAACCTGGCGGTTGCTCACCCAGTGCCAGCAGATCAAACCTGCTTTGTCACTAGGAGACAATTGGAATGCGAGTTCGTTGCCCAGGTATCCGTTGTTAGAACTCTGCTCTGGAGAAATTCCTAATGGGGTGTCCTTGATCCATTCAACAGGTCTCAACTGTCCTGCAGAAGGAATCCTTGTGGTTTGCAGCATCACACACTCGCACCGTGGGAAAACCTCCATGGCCTCGTGATGCCTCCACCTTCAGGTAGAGGACATCATGGACAGAAACTCCCGTCTGATCCTCGCCCTGACTTCAGATGCATGAGATCTCAATTCAGCTCTGCAGAGTGTGCCTGCCTTGCCCTCGCCCCAAAACCTAAGCCAGCTCACGTTCTCAGACTTCCGTCCTCACACTCCTGGCCCACAAGCCTTCCACTTTGGGAATTCTGGAGACAAAATGCAGCACTCTGCCTGCCCTCCAGAAGAGAGACTTTGCCCTAGGGGTCTACCCAGAAACATCAAATGAGGATCAACCTGCAATTCTCTAGACTGTACCCCAATTATACAGTCTAGCCTGGGCACTAATGCCCTGTCTGACACAGCCTGACCCCAGACCTTGTGACCGACACCCAGACACCTGGCCTCACACTGAACACATCGAACATGCTATGGCCTTAGGTCATCATCTCTTCCCAACCTTGGTCTTCAGGCTTCAGAACCTAGACATTATCTCCACTCACAACTAAGTGATGTACGTGATGCAGAAATCAGAACTTCACCTTCCCCATGACCAGAAACCTTGTGGTTGGCATGTTGTCCAACGTTCAGTATATGAGAACCCAGCATGGCCCATGAGGCCTCAGACATGCTTGAGGGCTGCGATGGGCACAAACAGACATTAGGACCCTAAGCATGAACCCTGGCCTCAAGTAAAGCCTCTCCGGGGCTGGACCAAGAGCCTGCATATGGGACTTGGCATGCCCCTACTCCCCCAATCCTAGCCAGAGCTTGAGAAGTCTAGTCAACCTTATTCAGAGCTCTTTTCTGGAATCCCTCTTTGGTGGAACACATAAGGTAAAAAAAAAAAAAAAAAAAAAACCAAGATAAAGAAAAAAAAAAAGTAAGGACTCCTACCATCCAAAGAATGACCCCAAACACTTGGAATCTGGCCAAATCCACAGAGATAAATACTCGTCCATGGTCGATGAGGCCAGCCTGACATTCCACGGCCACCATTGACACAAAATCCGGAGACAAAAACCTGAAAAAGCGCCACACACTTGCCCTTTGTTCAGAGCCCCCAAAATTCTCAAGGTCTGTAGATCGGGCCTGCCATACCTATGTCCCCAAACCTAAGCCTAGTTTGTGTTTTCAGACTTCTGTCTCCATTGTCCTCACCCACACATTCTAAAGGCTGGGCCCCATGGAGCCACACCTCAGGACTGTGCCTGCCCTCTCCAAGGGAATTCTGCTCATTCATGTGGCACAACCTGACAGATTAGGAGAATCATCCAAAATCTCTGAGGCCATCCCAATAGTGTAGGATGTCCTGGACATACAGGGACCCTCTGGCACAAGCTGAGCCACTACCTCCAATCAGAACCTTAGACAGATATCCATAGAAAAGAATATTGAACAAGACAGGCACCTAGGCCCTAATTGGATCCATTGCTTTTGTTTTCAGGCATCTCTCCTCAGAGGCCTGGATTCCAATACCAGCATAAGGGGGTTTCCAGAGCTACCTATCAGAAAAAATCTCGTCTCCACATGGGAATCTTGCTCTATGGAGCTGTGTCATAACCTCCAGTTAGGAGAAAACTTCAGGTCACTGGAGCCACTGCCCCATTTGAATATCTCCATGGACACAATCCCAAATTATGACCCATCCTCAGGAGAGTCCATTTCAACTAAACCCCCTCGGTTGCTACTCCAGAGCCAGCAGATTGAACCTGCCTTGTCGCTAGGAGACAATTGAAATGCGAGTTGGGCTCTTCAGGCATCCATCCTTAGAACCCTGCTCTTGCGTCATTCCTTATGGGACATCCTTGAGCCATCCAACAGGTCTCGACTGTCCCACAGGAGTCCTTGTGCATGGACCACCTAACAACTCATATCATGGAAAGCTTCCAAGGTCACATGATGCCCCCAATCTTCATGAAGGCAGATCATGGAAAGAAACTCCAACCTGAGCCAACAGCTGATCTTCGCCTTGACTTCAGATGCACGAGATCTTGATTCAGCTCTTCAGAGTGTACCTGCTGTGCCCTCACCCCAAAACCTAAGCGTAGCTAGTGTTCTCCGACTTCCGTCCTCACTCTCCTGGACCACACGCCCTCTATTTTGGGATTTCCGATGACACAGTACTGCACTCTGCCTGCCCTCTAGAAGAAAAATATTGCCCTATGGGTCTACCCAGAAACCTCCAATGAGGATAAACCTGCACGTCACTCAACTGTACACCAATTATATAGTCTATCCTGTGCACTAATGCCCTTTCTGACAGAACCTGAGGCCTGAATTCCCAACCGACACCCAGACAGCTTGCAGTACACTGAGAACATCTGAACCGCCATGGCCTTAGGTCGCCATCTCTTTCCAACTTCGGTTTTCAGGCTACAGAATCCTAGACCTTATCTCTACTCACTTCCCATGGGTGAACGTGATGCAGAAATCAGAACTCCTCCTTCCCTCTCGCCAGAATCTTGTGGTTGGCATCTTGTCCAACGTTCAGTGTAGGACCCCTGTAGGGCCTACAGGGGTAGTAGTAGGGCCCCTGAGGGTAGTGTAGGGTCCCTGAGGCCCTGCCTATGCTTAAGAGCTGCGGTGGGCTCAAACACACATTGGGACCCTCAGTTTGAGCCCTGTCCTCAAGTAAAGCCTCTCAGTGGCTGGACCATGAGCCCGCATATGGGGCCTGCCATGCCCCAAGTCACCCAATCTTAACCAGAGGTAGAGACATCTAGTCACCCCTACTCAGGGCTCTGCTCTGGAATCCCTCTTTGGTGGGACATTTGAGGTAAATAAACACAGAAAGGACTCCTCCCACTCACAGAATGACCCCAATCACTTGGGATTGGGCCATCCCAAGTGATTGGGGTCCAGAGAGAAAGACTCGTCCATGGCCCATGAGGCCAGCCCGACATTCCACGGCCACTATTGACACAAAATCCAGAGACATAAGCTTCAGCAAGCGTTCACACTCACCCTTAGGTCATAGCCCAAAAAATTCTCCTCATAGTCTGTAGATTGGGCCTGCCATACCTACGTCCCCAAACCTAAGCCGAGTTTGTGTTTTCAGACTTCTATCCTGACATCCCTGTCCCACACACCCTCCATACTGAGGCCCCTGGAGCCACACCTCAGGACTGTGCCTGCCCTCTCCAAGGAAATTCTTCCCATTCCATTGGCCACAACCCTACAGATAAGGAGAAACCTCCAAAGTCCCAGAGGCCATTCCAATAGTGTAGGCCACCCAGGACAAAGAGGGGCGATCTCTCACAAGCTGAGCAACGATGTCAACTCACCCGTAGACAGATAACCCAAGAGAAGAAGATTAAACTGGACTGGCCCCTAGAATGTAATTGGTTCCATTGCTTTTTTTTCTAAGCATCTCTCCTCAGAGGCCTGTTTTCCAATACCAGCATATGGGGGATTCCAGAGATATCAATCAGAACAAATCTTGTCTTCACATGGGAAACTTATCCTTTGGAGCTCTGTAAAAGGCTCCAGTTAGGAGAAACCTTCAGGTAGCCGGAGCAACCGCCCTATTCCAAGGTCTCCATGGACACATACCCGCATTATGACCATTCGGCAGGAGAGTACATTTCAACTCAGCCCCATCGATTACTCCCCCAGAGGCAGAATATCAAACCTGCCTTGTCGCTAGGAGACAACTGGAATGCAAAGCAGACTCTCTAGGCATCCATCCATGGAATCCTGCTCTGGCGCCGTTCCATATGGGATGTCCTGGAGCCTTCCAACAGGTCTTGACTGTCCCACAGAAGGAATCCTTGCAGATTGGAGCATCTCACAACTCCTATCGTGGGAAAACCTACATGGCCTCATGAGATGCTCCCCTTTATAAAGGGGCCATCATAGACAGAAACTCCAACCTGAGCCAACTTCTGATGCATTGCTTTGGTTTCTAGGTATCTCTCCTCAGAGGCCTGGTTTCCAATATCAGAATATGGGGGTTTCCTAAGGAAACAATCAGAACAGATCTCACCTCCACATGGGAAACTTGCTCTTTGGAGCTGTGTCAATACCTCAGGTTAGGAGGATCCTTCAGGGCGCTGCCACCATGGCCCAATCCTAAGGTCTCCAAGGACACAAACTTACATTATGAACCATTCTCAGGAGAGTCCATTTCAAATCAGCCCACTCGGCTGCTCACCCAGAGCCAGCAGATCAAACCTTCCTTGTTACTAGGAGACAGTTAGAATGGGAGGAGGGCTGCCCAGGCATCCATCCTTAGAACCCTGCTCTGGAGAACTTCTTTATGGGACGTCTTGATTCCAACCAACCTGTCTTGACTGTCTCGCAGAATGAATCCTTGTGGTTTGAAGCATCACATAATAACACTGTGAGAAAACCTCCATTTCCTCATGATGCCCCACACCTTCATAAATGGGCCATCATGGACAGAAACTCCATCCTAAGCCAAAGTCTGATCCTCGCCCTGAATTCAGAAGCACGAGATCTCGATTCAGCACTTGAGAGTGTGCCTGCTGGGCCCTCGCCTTGAAACCTAAGCCTATCTTGTGTTCTCAGACTTCCGTCCTCAGAATCCTGGCCATACCCCTCCAGTTTGGAAATTCTGGAGACACAATGCAGCACTCGGCCTGGCCTCCAGAAGAAAAATGATGCCCTATAGGGCTAACCAGAAACGCCAAATGAGTAACAACCTGCATGCCACTCGACCATACCCCAATTATACAGTCTAGCGTGTGCACTAAAGCCCTGTCTGACACAGCCTGAGGGCAGACCTCCAGTCCAACACCAGGACAGCTGGCCGTACACTGAGCATATCATACCCACAATGGCTTTAGGCCATCATCTCTACCCAACCTCAATTTTCACCTTCAGAACCTAGACCTTATCTACACTCACTGCTCAGGAATGAACGTGATGCAAGAATCAGAACTTCTCCTTCGCCATGGCAAGAAACTTTGTGGTTGGCATGTTGTCCATCGTTCATTGTAGGAGAAAGCAGCATGGACTATGAGGTCCCACCTATCCCTGAGGGCCAAAATTTGCACAAACACATATTGTGACCCTCAGCGTGAGCCCTATCCTCATGTGAAGCCTCTTAGTGACTGGAACAACAGCCCACATATGGGGCTTGCCAAGCCCTTAGTCACCCAATCTCAACCAGAGTTCGAGATGTCTAGTCACCCGACTCAGGGCTCTGCTCTGGAATCCCTCTTTGGTGGGACACCTGAGGTAAAAAAAAAAAAATACAGAAAGGACTTTTCCCATCCACAGAATGATCCCAACCCCTTGGGATCAGGCCAAATCACCAGAGAAAGAATTGTCCATGGCCCTTGAGGACACCCCGACATTCACGGCCACCGTTGACACAAAATCCAGAGACAAAAGCCTGAGCAAGCGCCACATACTCGCCCTTTGTTCATAGCCCGGAAAATTCTCACGTTCTGTAGATCAAGCCTTCATACATACATCCCCAAAACTAAGCTGAGTTTGTGTTTTCAGACTTCTGTCCCCACAGTCCTGGCCCACACACCATCCAAGCTGGGGCCCCTGGAGCCACACCTCAGGACTGTGGCTTCCCTCTCCAGGGGAATTTTGCCATTTCCATTGACCACAACCTTATAGATTAGGAGAAACCTCCAAACTCCCCGAGGCCATCCGAATAGTGTTGGCTGCCCAGGACAACAGGGATGATCTTTCACGAGTTAGGAAACTACCTCCACTCAGACCCAGAGACAGATATCCCCATAGAATAAGATTGAACTGGACAGGCACTTAGGCCCTAATCAGATCCATTGCTTTTGTTTCCAGGCATCTCTCCTCAGAGGCCTGGTTTCCAATACCAGCATAGGGGGATTACTGAGGCACTCATCAGAAAAATCTCGTCTCCACATAGGAAATGTACTCTTTGGAGCTCTATAAAAACCTCTGTTTAGGAGAATCTTTCAGGGCCCCGGATCAAGCGCCCCATTCCAAGGTCTCCATGGACTTAAACCCACATTATGATCTATCCTCGGGAGCGTCCATGTCAACTCAACCCCCTTGGTTTCTCCTCCAGGGCCTGCAGATCAAACCTGCCTTGTCGCTAGGAGAAACTAGAATGGGAGGTGGGCTGCCTAGGCATCAATCCTTAGAACCCTACTCTGGAGTCATTCCATATGGGACATCCTAGAGCCATCCAACAGGTCTCAAGTGTCCCACAGAAGGAATCTTTGCAGTCTGGAGCATCTCAGAACTCCCATTGTGGGAAATCTACATGGCCTCTTGAGACGCTCCACTTTATAAAGTGGCCATCATGGACAGAAACTCCAACCAGAGCAAACGTCTGATATTCGCCCTGACTTCAGGTGCATGAGATCATGATTCAGCTCTGCAGAGTGTGCCTTCTGTGCCCTCACCCCAAAAACTAAGCCTAGCTTGTGTTCTCAGACTACAGTCCTCACACCCCTGGCCCAAAAGCCCTACAGTTTGGCAATTCTGGGGCCACAATGCAGCACTCTGCCTGCCCTCCCAGAGAAAAAACGTTGCCTTATGGAACTACCTAGAGACCCGAATGAGGATCAATTGAACGCCACTCGACTACACCCCAAATATTCAGTCTACCCTGTCTAATGCCTTGTCTGACACAGCATGAGCCCACACCTCCAGACCTACGCTCAACAGCTGGCCGCACACTGAGCTCATTGGACCCAACAGGTCCTTAGGTCTTCATCTCTTCCCAACCTCGGTTTTCGGGTTTCAGAACCTAGACCTAAACTCCAATCACTGTCCAGGGGTTAACGTGATGCAGAAGTCACAACTCTTCCTTCGCCATGGCCAGAAACCTTGTGGTTGGCATACTCTCCAACGTTCAGTGTCGGAGAATCCAGCGTGGCCCATGAGGCCCTTCCCATGCTTGAGGGCCTTGTTGGCACAAATAGGGATTGTGACCCTCAGCATGAGCCCTGTCCTCAAGGAAGGCCTCTCAGTGTCTGAATCAAGAGCCTGCCTATTGGACGTGGCATGCCCCTAGGCCCCCAAACTAAAACAGAGGTGGGGTTGTCCAGTTGTCCCTCCCGAGGACTCTGCTCTGGAATCCCTCCTTTATTGGGACACATGAGGTACAAAAAATAAAATAAAATAAAATAAAAAACAGAAAGGACTCCTCCCATCCCACAGAACATACACAAACTCTTGGGATTGGGTCAAATCCTCAGAGAAGGAAAGCCGTCCACAACCCATGAGGCCACGCCAGCATTCCACCCACATTGTTGACACAAATCCAGAGACAAAATCTGAGCAAGCACCTCAAACTCACACTTTTTCATATCCTGAAGTGTTATCACAGTCTGTAGATTGGGCGTGCCATAACTATGTCCCCAATCCTAAGCGGAGTTTGTGTTTTCAGATTTTTGCTCCACAGGCCTGGCCCACACACCCTCAAGGTTGGGCCCCTAGAGCCAAACTCAGAACTTTGCCTGCCCTCTCCAGGGGATTTCTGCCCATTCCATTGACCACAACCCTATAGATTAGGAGAAACTCCAAAGTCCCGAGGCCATTCCAATATTATAGGTCGCCCAGGACAAACAGGGGCGATCTGACAAAATCTGAGCAACTACCTCACCTCAGATACTTAGACACGTATCCCCAGCAAAGAGATTGAACCGGACAGGACCTAGGCTCTAATCATATCCATTGCTTTTGTTTCCAGTCATCTCTCCTCAGAGGCCTGTTTTCCAATACCAGCATATGGGAGATTCCTTAGGCACTCATCAAAACAATTCTCTTCTCTACATAGGAAACACTCTTTAGAGCTCCATCAAAACCTCCGGTTATGAACATCCCTCAAGGACCCGGATCAAGACCCCATTCCAAGGTCTCCATGGACACAAATGCACATTATGACCCATCCTCAACTCACCCATTTCAACACACCCGATTCGGTTGCTCCACTAGATCAGGCAGATCGAACTTGCCTTGGCTCTATGAGACACCTGGAATGGGAGGCAGGCTGCCCAGGCATCCATCCTTAGAACCCTGCTCTGGATAACTTCCTTATGGGATGTCCTGGAGCCATCCACTGGTCTCACCTGTCCCACAGTAGGAATCATTGCGGTTTGGAGCATCTCACAATTCAAATCGTGGGAAAACCTCCATGTCCTCATGACACCCTCCCATTCATGAAGGGGCCGTCATGGACAGAAACTCCAACCTAAGCCAACGTCTGATCCTAGCTCTGTCTTCAGGTATACGGGATCTCGAATCATCTCTGCAGAGGGTGCCTGCCGTCCCTTCACCCCGAAATCTAAGTCTGGCTTGTGTTCTCAGAATTTTTTCCTCACACTCCTGGCCCACAAGCCTTCCAGTTTGGGAATTCTGGAGCCAGTATGTGACACTGTGTCTTCCCTCCTGAAGAAAAACTTTGTCCTCTGGGGCTACCCAGTAACCACAAATGAGTAACATCCTGCACGAAACTCGACTGCACCCCAATGATACAGTCTAGCCTGGACACTAATTCGCTGTCTGCCACAGCCTGAGCCTGAACCTGCCAACCCACACTCAACAGCTGGCCGAACACTAAGCACATCAGACACACCATGGCCTTAGGGCTTCATCTCTTCCCAACCTCAGTTTTTAGGCTTCAGAACCTAGACCTTAAATCCAATCACAGTCCAGGAGTGAAAGTGTTGCAGAAATTAGAACTCCTTCTTCCCCATGGCCAGAAAACTTGTGGTTGCCATATTGTCCAACGTTCCGTGTAGGAGAAACCAGCATGGTACATTAGGCCACGCCCTGACTTGAGGGGCTCCTTGGGCACAAAAACACATTGTGAAACTCAGTGTGAGACCTATCCTCAAGGAAGGCCTCTCAGTGTCTGGACCAAGAGCCCAAATATGGGGCTTGCCATGTTCTTAGGTCCCAATGTTAACCAGAGGTCTGGTTGTCCAGTCGCCACTCCCCAGGACTCTGCTCTGGAATGCCTCTTTTGGTGGTCCACCTGAGGTAAAAAAAAAAAAAAAAAAAAAAAAAAAAAAAACCAGAAAGACCTCCTTCTTTCCGACAGAATGACCCCAAGCTCTTGGGATCGGGTCAAATCCCCAGAAAGGGAGCCTCATGGATGGCCCATGAGGACCCCACGACATTCCATGGCAATCGGTGACACATTTCCAGAAAAAAAAAAAAAAAAGCATGAGCATGCACATCACATTCGCCCTTTGTTCATATGCCGAAGAGGTCTCCTCACGGTCTATAGATCGGGCCGGCCATACCTGCATCCCCCAACCTAAGTGGAGTTTGTGTTTTCAGACTTTTGTCCAAATAGCCCTGGACCACACACGCTCCACACTTGGGTCCCTGGAGCCACACCTCAGGACTGTGCTTCCCTTTCAAGGGAATTCTTCCCATTCCATTGGGAACAACCTTGCAAAATAGGAAAAACCTCAAAGGCACCGAGGCCATCCCAATAGTTTAGGCCGACCAGGACAAACAGGGGAGATCTCAAACCACCTGAGCAACTACCTCCACTCAGACAACAGATGTCCACAGAGAAAAATATTGAACCGGACAGGCCCCTAGGCCTTAATCAGATCCATTGCTTTGGTTTCCAGGCATCTCTCCTCAGAGGCCTCGTTTCCAATACCAGCATATGGTGGTTTCCTGAGGCACCAATAAGAACAAATCTCGTCTCCCCATGGAAAACTTGCTCATTGGAGCTTTGTCATAACCTCTGGTTAGGAGAATCCTTCAGGGCCCTGGTGCCACTGCCCCATACCAAGGTCTCCATGGACTCAAACCAACATTAAGACCATCCTCAGGAAAGTCCATTTCAACTCAGCCCCATCTGTTGCTACCCCAAGCCAGCAGATCAAACGTTTATTGTTGCTAGGAGACAATTGGAATGTGAGGCTGGCTGCCCAGGCATCCATACTTAGAACGCTGTTCTGGAAAAATACCTTATAAGACGTCCTGGAGCCATCCAACAAAACTTAATTGTCCCACAGAAGGAATCCTTGCGGTTTGGAGCATCTCACAACTCCAATAGTGGCAAAACCCCCATGGCCTCATAATCCCCCCTCTTCTTGAAGGGGCCAACAGGACAGAAACTCAACCCTGAGGTAAGTCTGAACCCCGACAGACTTCAGATGCATGAGATCTCAATTCAGCTCTGCAGAGTGTGCCTGCCATGTCCTTGCCCCGAAACCTAAGCCTAGCTTGTGTTCTCAGCTTCCGTCCTCACTCCTCTGGCCCACAAGCCCTCCAGTTTGGGAATTCCGAAGCCACAATGCAGCACTCTGCCTGCCCTCCAGAAGAAAAACTTTGCCCTATGCTGCTAATAAGAAACCCCAAATGATTTTCTAATGCATGCCACTCGATGGTAAAGCAATTATACAGCCCACCCTGTATTCTAATGCCCTGTCTGGCACAGCCTGAGACAAGACATCCCAAACGACACCCAGACAGCTGGCCCCAACCTGGACACATTGGACCCGCTATTGCTGTAGGTCGTCATCTCTTTCCAACCTCGGTTTTCAGGCTTCAGAACCTAGACCTTATCTCCAATCACTGCCCAGGGGTGAACGTGATGCAGAAATTAGAATTCCTCCTTCCCCATGGCCAGAAACCTTGTGGTTGGCATGTTGTCCAACGTTCAATTGGGAAAACCTGCATTGTCCGAAAGGCCACGCCAGTGCTTGAGGGCCGCCTAGGGCACAGACATGCATTGTGACCTGCAGCGTGAGTCCCGTATTAAAGTAACGCCTCCTAGTGGCTGGACCAAGATCCTGCATATGGGGCTTGTCATATCCATAAGCCCCCAGGCTTAACCAGAGGGCGAGAATTCCAGTTGTCAGTACCCACTGCTATGCTCTAGAATCCCTCTACTGGGGGGACACATGAAGCAGAAAACAGGACACTTCCCTTCCCACAGAATGACCCCAAACTCTTGGGGGCTGGACAAACTACCAGAGAGGGAGTCTTCTACGACCCATGAGGCAACTCCTACATTAAACGGCCATTGTGGACAAAACATCCAGAGACAAAAGCCTGAGCGACTGCCTCCCTCTCACGCTTCTTTCATATCCAGAGGAGCTCCCCTCATGGACTGTAGATCAGGCCTGCCGTAACCTCGGCCCCAAACCTGAGCTGAGTTAGGGCTTTTGGATGTCTGTCTGCACAGCCATGGCCCACACAGCCTCCAGGCTGGGGTCTCTGGAGCCACACCACAGAACTGTGCCTGCTCTCTCCTAAGAAACTGCCATTCCATTGGCCACAACTCTACAAAATAGTAGAAACCTCAAGGTCCCCAAGGACATCCCACTACCGCAAGCCGCACTGGACAAATAGGGGCATTATGACACAAGCTGAGCAACTACTACCTCCATGCAGACACACAGACAGATATCCGCAGAGACAGAAGATTTAACCAGACAGGCCCCTAGGCCCTATTATGAACTCTTGCTCTGGTGTCCAGGTATCACTCCTCAGAGGCCTGGGTTCGAAGACCAGCATACGGGGCTTTCCTGAGGCACCAGACAGAAGACCTCTCATCTCCACATGGGAAGCTTCCTTGTTGGAGTTGTGTCAAGCCCTTCGGGTTGGAGAATCCTGCAGAGTCCCTTAGCTACTGCCACATTCCAAGGTCTCCATGGCCACCAACCCACATTATGACTCATCCTCAGGAGAGTCCATTTAAACTCAGCGTTCTGGGTAGCTCACCCATGAGCCCGCAGATTGAGCGTGCCTTGTCTCGACTAGGCAATGGGAAGGTGAGTTGGCGTGTCTCGGCATCCATGCTTAGGCCCCTGCTCTCGAGTCTTTCTGTATGGGGCATCCTGGAACCATCCAATAGTACTCGACTGTCCTGAAGAAGGAAACATTGAAGTTTGGAGCAGCTCACAACTCCCAGCGTAGGGAAACCTCCCTGGCCTCATGACGCCCCCACCCCCTTCAGGAAGGGGCCGTCATGGACACAAACTCCAGCTTGAGGCAACATCTGATACTCGCCCTGACATCACCTGCAGGAGATCTCGATTCAGCCTCTGCAGAGTGGGCCTGCCATGCTCTTGGCCCCAAAACTCGTGCTAGCTTGTGTTTTCAGACTTCCTTCCTCACAATCCTCGCCACACCCCTCCAGTTTGGCAATTCTGGAGACACAATGCAGCACTCTGCCTGCCCTCCAGAAGAAAAATGTTGCCCTATAGGGCTAACCGGAAACGCCAAATGAGTAACAACCTGCATGCCACTCGACCATACCCCAATTATACAGTCTAGCCTGTGCACTAAAGCCCTGTCTGACACAGCCTGAGGGCAGACCTCCAGTCCAACACCCAGAAAGCTGGCCGTACACAGAGCATATCACACCCACAATGGCTTTAGGCCATCATCTCTACCCAACCTCAGTTTTCACCTTCAGAACCTAGACCTTATCTCCACTCACTGCTCAGGAGTGAACGTGATGCAAGAATCAGAACTTCTCCTTCGCCTTGGCAAGTAACCTAGTGGTTGGCATGTTGTCAATGTTCATTGTAGGAGAAAGCAGCATGGACTATGAGGCCCCACCTATCCCTGAGGGCCACAATTTGCACAAACACACATTGTGACCCTCAGCGTGAGCCCTATCCTCATGTAAAGCCTCTTAGTGACTGGAACAACAGCCCACATATGGGGCTTGCCAAGACCCTAGTCCCCCAATCTCAACCAGAGTTCGAGATGTCTAGTCACCCCTACTCAGGGCTCTACTCGGGAATCCCTCGTTGATTGGAAACCTGAGGTAAAAAAAAAAAAAATACAGAAAGGACTCTTCCAATCCACAGAATGATCCCAACCCCGTGCGATCAGGCCAAATCACCAGAGAAAGAATTGTCCATGGCCCTTGAGGACACCCGGACATTCCACGGCCACCGTTGACACAAAATCCAGAGACAAAAGCTTGAGCAAGCGCCACATACTCGCCCTTTGTTCATAGCCCGGAAAATTCTTACTGTCTGTAGATCGAGCCTTCATACATACCAAACCTAAGCTGAGTTTGTGTTTTCAGACTTCTGTCCCCACAGTCCTGGCCCACACACCATCCAAGCTGGGGCCCCTGGAGACACACCTCAGGACTCTGGCTTCCCTCTCCAGGGGAATTCTGCCATTTCCATTGGCCACAACCCTATAGATTAGGAGAATCCTCCAAACTCCCCGAGGCCATCCCAATAGTGTTGGCTGCCCAGGACAAACAGGGATGATCTTTCACAAGTTAGGAAACTACCTCCACTCAGACCCAGAGACAGATATCCCCATAGAATAAGATTGAACTGGACAGGCACTTAGGCTCTAATCAGATCCATTGCTTTTGTTTCCAGGCATCTCTCCTCAGAGGCCTGGTTTCCAATACCATGATACGGGGGATTACTGAGGCACTCATCAGAAAAATCTCATCTCCACATAGGAAATGTACTCTTTGGAGCTCTATAAAAACCTCTGTTTAGGAGAATCTTTCAGGGCCCCGGATCAAGCGCCCCATTCCAAGGTCTCCATGGACTTAAACCCACATTATGATCTATCCTCGGGAGAGTCCATGTCAACTCAACCCCCTTGTTTTCTCCCCCAGGGCCTGCAGATCAAACCTGCCTTGTTGCTAGGAGACAACTAGAATGGGAGGCGGGCTGCCCAGGCATCCATCCTTAGAACCCTACTCTGGAGTCGTTCCACATGGGACATCCTAGAGCCATCCAACAGGTCTCAAGTGTCCCACAGAAGGAATCTTTGCAGTCTGGAGCATCTCACAACTCCCATTGTGGGAAAATCTACATGGCCTCTTGAGACGCTCCACTTTATAAAGGGGCCATCATGGACAGAAACTCCAACCTGAGCAAACGTCTGATATTCGCCCTGACTTCAGGTGCATGAGATCTTGATTCAGCTCTGCAGAGTGTGCCTTCTGTGCACTCACCCCCAAAACTAAGCCTAGCTTGTGTTCTCAGACTACCGTCCTCACACCCCTGCCCCAAAAGCCCTACAGATTGGCCATACTGGGGCCATAATGCAGCACACTGCCTGCCCTCCAGAAGAAAAACGTTGCCTTATGGAGCTACCTAGACACCCGAATAAGGATCAACTGAACGCCACTCGACTGCACCCCAAATATGCAGTCTACCCTGTCTAATGCCTTGTCTGACACAGCATGAGCCCACACCTCCAGACCTACGCTCAACAGCTGGCTGCACACTGAGCTCATTGGACCCATCAGGTCCTTAGGTCTTCATCTCTTCCCAACCTCAGTTTTCGGGTTTCAGAACCTAGACCTAAACTCCAATCACTGTCCAGGGGTGAACGTGATGCAGAAATCACAACTCTTCCTTCGCCATGGCTGGAAACCTTGTGGTTGGCATATTCTCCAACGTTCAGTGTAGGAGAATCCAGCGTGGCCCATGAGGCACTTCCCATGCTTGAGGGCCTTGTTGGGCACAAATAGGCATTGTGACCCTCAGCATGAGCCCTGTCCTCAAGGAAGGCCTCTCAGTGTCTGAATCAAGAGCCCGCCTATTGGACTTGCCATGCCCCTAGGCCCCCAAACTTAAACAGATGTGGGGATATCCAGTTGTCCCTCCCAAGGACTCTGCTCTGGAATCCCTCTTTTATTGGGACACTTGAGGTACATAAAATAAAACATAAAATAAAATAAAATAAAATAAAAAACAGAAAAGACTTTCCCCATCCCACAGAATGTATCAAACTCTTGGGATCGGGTCAAATCCTCAGAGAAGGAAAGCCATCCACAAACCATGAGGCCACGCCAGCATTCCACCCACATTGTTGACACAAATCCAGAGACAAAACATGAGCAAGCACCTCAAACTCACCCTTTTTCATATCCCTAAGTGTTATCACGGTCTGTAGATTGGGCGTGCCATACCTATGTCCCCAATCCTAAGCGGAGTTTGTGTTTTCAGACTTTTTTCCCCACAGGCCTGGCCCACACAGCCTCAAGGCTGGGCCCCTAGAGCCAAACTCAGAACTGTGCTTGCCCTCTCCAGGGGATTTCTGCCCATTCCATTGGCCACAACCCTATAGATTAGGAGAAACTCCAAAGTCCTGAGGCCATCCCAATATTATAGGCTGCCCAGGACAAACAGGAGCGATCTGACACAAGCTGAGCAACTACATCGCCTCAGATCCTTAGACACGTATCCGCAGGAAAGAGATTGAACCGGACAGGCACCTAGGCCCTAATCATCTCAATTGCTTTTGTTTCCAGTCATCTCTCCTCAGAGGCCTGGTTTCCAATACCAGCATATGGGAGATTCCTTAGGCACTCATCAAAACAATTCTCTTCTCTACATAGGAAACGTACTCTTTAGAGGCCATCAAAACCTCCGGTTATGAACATCCCTCAAGGCCCCGGATCAAGGACCCCATTCCAAGGTCTACATCGACACAAATGCACATTATGACCTATCCTCAACTCACCCATTTCAACACACCCGCCTCGGTTGCTCCCCTAGATCCAGCAGGCGAACATGCCTTGGCGCTATGAGACACCTGGAATGGGAGGCAGGCTGCCCAGGCATCCATCCTTAGAACCCTGCTCTGGATAACTTCCTTATGGGATGTCCTGGAGCCATCCCACAGGTCTCGACTGTCCCACAGAAGGAATCATTGCGGTTTGGAGCATCTCACAATTCCCATCGTGGGAAAACCTCCATGTCCTCGCGACACCGTCCCCTTCATGAAGGGGCCGTCATGGACAGAAACTCCGACGTAAGCCAACGTCTGATCCTAGCTCTGTCTTCAGGCATACGGGATCTCGAATCATCTCTGCAGAGGGTGCCTGCCGTCCCCTCACCCCGAAATCTAAGTCTGGCTTGTGTTCTCAGAATTTTTTCCTCACACTCCTGGCCCACAAGCCTTCCAGTTTGGGAATTCTGGAGCCACTATGTGGCACTGTGTCTTCCCTCCAGAAGAAAAACGTTGCCCTCTGGGGCTACCCAGTAACCACAAATGAGTACCATCCTGCACGAAACTCGACTGCACCCCAATGATACAGTCTAGCCTGGGCACTAATTCCCTGTCTGCCACAGCCTGAGCCTGCACCTCCCAATCCACACTCAACAGCTGGCCGAACACTGAGCACATCAACCACACCATGGCCTTAGGTCTTCATCTCTTCCCAACCTCAGTTTTCAGGCTTCAGAACCTAGACCTTAAATCCAATCACAGTCCAGGAGTGAAAGTGTTGCAGAAATTAGAACTCCTTCTTCCCCATGGCCAGAAAACTTGTGGTTGCCATATTGTCCAACGTTCCGTGTAGGAGAAACCAGCATGGTACATTAGGCCACGCCCTGACTTGAGGGGCTCCTTGGGCACAAAAACACATTGTGAAACTCAGTGTGAGACCTATCCTCAAGGAAGGCCTCTCAGTGTCTGGACCAAGAGCCCACATATGGGGATTGCCATGTTCTTAGGTCCCAATGTTAACCAGAGTTCTGGGTGTCCAGTCGCCCCTCCCCAGGACTCTGCTCTGGAATCCCTCTTTTGGTGGTCCACCTTAGGTAAAAAAAAAATAATAATAATAATAAAATAAACAAAAAAACAAGAAAGGCCTCCTCCCTTCCCACAGAATGACCCCAAACTCTTGGGATCAGGTCAAATCCCCAGAAAAGGAGTCTCATCCATGGCCCATGAGGACACCCCGACATTCCATGGCAATCGGTGACACATTTCCAGAAAAAAAAAAAAAAAAAAGCATGAGCCAGCACCTCACATTCGCCCTTTGTTCATATCCCGATGAGTTCTCCTCACGGTCTATAGATCGGGCCGGCCATACCTACATCCCCCAACCTAAGTGGAGTTTGTGTTTTCAGACTTTTGTCCAAATAGCCCTGGACCACACATGCTCCACACTTGGGTCCCTGGAGCCACACCTCAGGACTGTGCTTCCCTTTCAAGGGAATTCTTCCCATTCCATTGGCCACAACCTTGCAAATGAGGAAAAACCTCCAAAGTCACCGAGGCCATCCCATTAGTGTTGGCCGCCCAGGACAAACAGGGGTGATCTCAAATCAGCTGAGCAACTACCTCCACTCAGACAACAGATGTCCCCAGAGTAGAATATTGAACCGGACAGGCCCCTAGGCCCTAATCAGATCCATTGCTTTGGTTTTTAGGCATCTCTCCTCAGAGGCCTCGTTTCCAATACCAGCATATGGTGGTTTCCTGAGGCACCAATAAGAACAAATCTCGTCTCCCCATGGAAAACTTGCTCATTGGAGCTTTGTCATAACCTCTGGTTAGGCGAAACCTTCAGGGCCCTGGTGCCACTGCCCCATACCAAGGTCTCCATGGACTCAAACCAACATTAAGACCATCCTCAGGAAAGTCCATTTCAACTCAGCCCCCTCTGTTGCTACCCCAAGCCAGCAGATCAAACGTTTCTTGTTGCTAGGAGACAATTGGAATGTGAGGCTGGCTGCCCAGGCATCCATACTTAGAACCCTGTTCTGGAAAAATACCTTATAAGACGTCCTGGAGCCATCCAACAAAACTTAATTGTCCCACAGAAGGAATCCTTGCGGTTTGGAGCATCTCACAACTCCAATAGTGGGAAAACCCCCATGGGCTCATAATGTCCCCCCTTCATGTAGGGGCCAACATGGACAGAAACTCAAACCTGAGCCAAAGTCTGATCCTCGACCTGACTTCAGATGCATGTGATCTCAATTCAGCTCTGCAGAGTGTGCCTGCCATGTCCTTGCCCCGAAACCTAAGCGTAGCTTGTGTTCTCAGACTTCCGTCCTCACTCTCCTGGCCCACAAGCCCTCCAGTTTGGGAATTCCGATGCAACAATGCAGCACTCTGCCTGCCCTCCAGAAGAAAAACTTTGCCGTATGCTGCTAATAAGAAACCCCAAATGATTTTCTAATGCATGCCACTCGATTGTAAAGCAATTATACAGCCTACCCTGTATACTAATGCCCTGTCTGGCACAGCCTGAAACAAGACATCCCAAACGACACCCAGACAGCTGGCCCCAACCTGGACACATAGGACCCGCTATGGCTGTAGGTCGTCATCTCTTCCCAACCTCGGTTTTCAGGCTTCAGAACCTAGACCTTATCTCCAATCACTGCCCAGGGGTGAACGTGATGCAGAAATTAGAATTCCTCCTTCCCCATGGCCAGAAACCTTGTGATTGGCATGTTGTCCGACGTTCAATGTGGGAAATTCTGCATTGTCCGAAAGGCCACGCCAGTGCTTGAGGGCCGCCTAGGGCACAGACATGCATTGTGATCTGCAGCATGAGTCCCGTATTAAAGTAACGCCTCTCAGGCTTAACCAGAGGGCGAGTATTCCAGTTGTCAGTACCCACTGCTATGCTCTAGATTCCCTCTACAGGGGGGACACATGAAGCAGAAAACAGGACACTTTCCTTCCCACAGAATGACCCCAAACTCTTGGGGGCTGAACAAACTACCAGAGAGGGAGACTTCTACGACCCATGAGGCAACTCCTACATTAAACGGCCATTGTGGACAAAACATCCAGAGACAAAAGCCTGAGCGACTGCCTCCCTCTCACCCTTCTTTCATATCCAGAGGAGCTCCCCTCATGGACTGTAGATCAGGCCTGCCGTAACCTCAGCCCCAAACCTGAGCTGAGTTAGGGTTTTTGGATGTCTGTCTGCACAGCCATGGCCCACACGGCCTCCAGGATGGGGTCTCTGGAGCCACACCACAGAACTGTGCCTGCTCTCTCCTAAGAAACTGCCCATTCCATTGGCCACAACTCTACAAAATAGTAGAAACCTCAAGGTCCCCAAGGACATCCCACTACCGCAAGCCGCACTGGACAAATAGGGGCATTATGACACAAGCTGAGCAACTACTACCTCCATGCAGACACACAGACAGATATCCGCAGAGACAGAAGATTTAACCAGACAGGCCCCTAGGCCCTATTATGAACTCTTGCTCTGGTGTCCAGGTATCACTCCTCAGAGGCCTGGGTTCGAAGACCAGCATACGGGGCTTTCCTGAGGCACCAGACAGAAGACCTCTCATCTCCACATGGGAAGCTTCCTTGTTGGAGTTGTGTCAAGCCCTTCGGGTTGGAGAATCCTGCAGAGTCCCTTAGCTACTGCCACATTCCAAGGTCTCCATGGCCACTAAACCACATTATGACTGCTCCTCAGGAGAGTCCATTTAAACTCAGCCTTCTGGGTATCTCACCCAAGAGCCCGCAGATTGAGCGTGCCTTGTCTCGACCAGGCAATGGGAAGGTGAGTTGGCGTGTCTCGGCATCCATGCTTAGGCCCCTGCTCTCGAGTCGTTCTGTATGGGGCATCAAGGGACCATCCAATAGTACTCGACTGTCCTGAAGAAGGAAACTTTGAAGTTTGGAGCAGCTCACAACTCCCAGCGTAGGGAAACCTCCCTGGCCTCATGACGCCCCCACCTCCTTCATGTATGGGCCGTCATAGACACAAACTCCAGCTTGAGGCAACATGTGATACTCGCCCTGACCTCACTGCAGGAGATCTCGATTCAGCCTCTGCAGAGTGGACCTGCCATGCTCTTGGTCCCAAAACTCGTGCTAGCTTGTGTTTTCAGACTTCCTTCCTCACAATCCTGGCTACACCCCTCCAGTTTGGCAATTCTGGAGACACAATGCAGCACTCTGCCTGCCCTCCAGAAGAAAAATGTTGCCCTATAGGGCTAACCAGAAACGCCAAATGAGTAACAACCTGCATGCCACTCAACCATACCCCAATTATACAGTCTAGCCTGTGCACTAAAGCCCTGTCTGACACAGCCTGAGGGCAGACCTCCAGTCCAACACCCAGAAAGCTGGCCGTACACAGAGCATATCACACCCACAATGGCTTTAGGCCATCATCTCTACCCAACCTCAGTTTTCAACTTCAGAACCTAGACATTATCTCCACTCAATGCTCAGGAGTGAACGTGATGCAAGAATAGAACTTCTCCTTCGCCTTGGCAAAAAACCTAGTGGTTGGCATGTTGTCCAACGTTCATTGTAGGAGAAAGCAGCATGGACTATGAGGCCCCACCTATCCCTGAGGGCCACAATTTGCACAAACACACATTGTGACCCTCAGCGTGAGCCCTATCCTCATGTAAAGCCTCTTAGTGACTGGAACAACAGCCCACATATGGGGCTTGCCAAGCCCCTAGTCCCCCAATCTCAACCAGAGTTCGAGATGTCTAGTCACCCCTACTCAGGGCTCTACTCGGGAATCCCTCGTTGATTGGAAACCTGAGGTAAAAAAAAAAAAAATACAGAAAGGACTCTTCCAATCCACAGAATGATCCCAACCCCGTGCGATCAGGCCAAATCACCAGAGAAAGAATTGTCCATGGCCCTTGAGGACACCCGGACATTCCACGGCCACCGTTGACACAAAATCCAGAGACAAAAGCTTGAGCAAGCGCCACATACTCGCCCTTTGTTCATAGCCCGGAAAATTCTTACTGTCTGTAGATCGAGCCTTCATACATACCAAACCTAAGCTGAGTTTGTGTTTTCAGACTTCTGTCCCCACAGTCCTGGCCCACACACCATCCAAGCTGGGGCCCCTGGAGACACACCTCAGGACTCTGGCTTCCCTCTCCAGGGGAATTCTGCCATTTCCATTGGCCACAACCCTATAGATTAGGAGAATCCTCCAAACTCCCCGAGGCCATCCCAATAGTGTTGGCTGCCCAGGACAAACAGGGATGATCTTTCACAAGTTAGGAAACTACCTCCACTCAGACCCAGAGACAGATATCCCCATAGAATAAGATTGAACTGGACAGGCACTTAGGCTCTAATCAGATCCATTGCTTTTGTTTCCAGGCATCTCTCCTCAGAGGCCTGGTTTCCAATACCATGATACGGGGGATTACTGAGGCACTCATCAGAAAAATCTCATCTCCACATAGGAAATGTACTCTTTGGAGCTCTATAAAAACCTCTGTTTAGGAGAATCTTTCAGGGCCCCGGATCAAGCGCCCCATTCCAAGGTCTCCATGGACTTAAACCCACATTATGATCTATCCTCGGGAGAGTCCATGTCAACTCAACCCCCTTGGTTTCTTCCCCAGGGCCTGCAGATCAAACCTGCCTTGTTGCTAGGAGACAACTAGAATGGGAGGCGGGCTGCCCAGGCATCCATCCTTAGAACCCTACTCTGGAGTCGTTCCACATGGGACATCCTAGAGCAATCCAACAGGTCTCAAGTGTCCCACAGAAGGAATCTTTGCAGTCTGGAGCATCTCACAACTCCCATTGTGGGAAAATCTACATGGCCTCTTGAGACGCTCCACTTTATAAAGGGGCCATCATGGACAGAAACTCCAACCTGAGCAAACGTCTGATATTCGCCCTGACTTCAGGTGCATGAGATCTTGATTCAGCTCTGCAGAGTGTGCCTTCTGTGCACTCACCCCCAAAACTAAGCCTAGCTTGTGTTCTCAGACTACCGTCCTCACACCCCTGCCCCAAAAGCCCTACAGATTGGCTATACTGGGGCCATAATGCAGCACACTGCCTGCCCTCCAGAAGAAAAACGTTGCCTTATGGAGCTACCTAGAAACCCGAATAAGGATCAACTGAACGCCACTCGACTGCACCCCAAATATGCAGTCTACCCTGTCTAATGCCTTGTCTGACACAGCATGAGCCCACACCTCCAGACCTACGCTCAACAGCTGGCTGCACACTGAGCTCATTGGACCCATCAGGTCCTTAGGTCTTCATCTCTTCCATCCTCAGTTTTCGGGTTTCAGAACCTAGACCTAAACTCCAAACACTGTCCAGGGGTGAACGTGATGCAGAAATCACAACTCTTCCTTCGCCATGGCTGGAAACCTTGTGGTTGGCATATTCTCCAACGTTCAGTGTAGAAGAATCTAGCGTGGCCCATGAGGCACTTCCCATGCTAGAGGGCCTTGTTGGGCACAAATAGGCATTGTGAACCTCAGCATGAGCCCTGTCCTCAAGGAAGGCCTCTCAGTGTCTGAATCAAGAGCCCGACTATTGGACTTGCCATGCCCCTAGGCCCCCAAACTTAAACAGAGGTGGGAATATCCAGTTGTCCCTCCCAAGGACTCTGCTCTGGAATCCCTCTTTTATTGGGACACTTGAGGTACATAAAATAAAACATAAAATAAAATAAAATAAAAAACAGAAAAGACTCCTCCCATCCCACAGAATGTACCCAAACTCTTGGGATCGGGTCAAATCCTCAGAAAAGGAAAGCCATCCACAACCCATGAGGCCACGCCAGCATTCCACCCACATTGTTGATACAAATCCAGAGACAAAACCTGAGCAAGCACCTCAAACTCACCCTTTTTCATATCCCTAAGTGTTATCACAGTCTGTAGATTGGGCGTGCCATACCTATGTCCCCAATCCTAAGCAGAGTTTGTGTTTTCAGACTTTTGTCCCCACAGGCCTGGCCCACACAGCCTCAAGGCTGGGCCCCTAGAGCCAAACTCAGAACTGTGCTTGCCCTCTCCAGGGGATTTCTGCCCATTCCATTGGCCACAACCCTATAGATTAGGAGAAACTCCAAAGTCCTGAGGCCATCCCAATATTATAGGCTGCCCAGGACAAACAGGAGCGATCTGACACAAGCTGAGCAACTACATCCCCTCAGATCCTTAGACACGTATCCGCAGGAAAGAGATTGAACCGGACAGGCACCTAGGCCCTAATCATCTCAATTGCTTTTGTTTCCAGTCATCTCTCCTCAGAGGCCTGGTTTCCAATACCAGCATATGGGAGATTCCTTAGGCACTCATCAAAACAATTCTCTTCTCTACATAGGAAACGTACTCTTTAGAGGCCATCAAAACCTCCGGTTATGAACATCCCTCAAGGCCCCGGATCAAGGACCCCATTCCAAGGTCTACATCGACACAAATGCACATTATGACCCATCCTCAACTCACCCATTTCAACACACCCGCCTCGGTTGCTCCCCTAGATCCAGCAGGCGAACATGCCTTGGCGCTATGAGACACCTGGAATGGGAGGCAGGCTGCCCAGGCATCCATCCTTAGAACCCTGCTCTGGATAACTTCCTTATGGGATGTCCTGGAGCCATCCCACAGGTCTCGACTGTCCCACAGAAGGAATCATTGCGGTTTGGAGCATCTCACAATTCCCATCGTGGGAAAACCTCCATGTCCTCGCGACACCGTCCCCTTCATGAAGGGGCCGTCATGGACAGAAACTCCGACGTAAGCCAACGTCTGATCCTAGCTCTGTCTTCAGGCATACGGGATCTCGAATCATCTCTGCAGAGGGTGCCTGCCGTCCCCTCACCCCGAAATCTAAGTCTGGCTTGTGTTCTCAGAATTTTTTCCTCACACTCCTGGCCCACAAGCCTTCCAGTTTGGGAATTCTGGAGCCACTATGTGGCACTGTGTCTTCCCTCCAGAAGAAAAACGTTGCCCTCTGGGGCTACCCAGTAACCACAAATGAGTACCATCCTGCACGAAACTCGACTGCACCCCAATGATACAGTCTAGCCTGGGCACTAATTCCCTGTCTGCCACAGCCTGAGCCTGCACCTCCCAATCCACACTCAACAGCTGGCCGAACACTGAGCACATCAGCCACACCATGGCCTTAGGTCTTCATCTCTTCCCAACCTCAGTTTTCAGGCTTCAGAACCTAGACCTTAAATCCAATCACAGTCCAGGAGTGAAAGTGTTGCAGAAATTAGAACTCCTTCTTCCCCATGGCCAGAAAACTTGTGGTTGCCATATTGTCCAACGTTCCGTGTAGGAGAAACCAGCATGGTACATTAGGCCACGCCCTGACTTGAGGGGCTCCTTGGGCACAAAAACACATTGTGAAACTCAGTGTGAGACCTATCCTCAAGGAAGGCCTCTCAGTGTCTGGACCAAGAGCCCACATATGGGGATTGCCATGTTCTTAGGTCCCAATGTTAACCAGAGTTCTGGGTGTCCAGTCGCCCCTCCCCAGGACTCTGCTCTGGAATCCCTCTTTTGGTGGTCCACCTTAGGTAAAAAAAAAAATAATAATAATAATAAAATAAACAAAAAAACAAGAAAGGCCTCCTCCCTTCCCACAGAATGACCCCAAACTCTTGGGATCAGGTCAAATCCCCAGAAAAGGAGTCTCATCCATGGCCCATGAGGACACCCCGACATTCCATGGCAATCGGTGACACATTTCCAGAAAAAAAAAAAAAAAAAGCATGAGCCAGCACCTCACATTCGCCCTTTGTTCATATCCCGATGAGTTCTCCTCACGGTCTATAGATCGGGCCGGCCATACCTACATCCCCCAACCTAAGTGGAGTTTGTGTTTTCAGACTTTTGTCCAAATAGCCCTGGACCACACATGCTCCACACTTGGGTCCCTGGAGCCACACCTCAGGACTGTGCTTCCCTTTCAAGGGAATTCTTCCCATTCCATTGGCCACAACCTTGCAAATGAGGAAAAACCTCCAAAGTCACCGAGGCCATCCCATTAGTGTTGGCCGCCCAGGACAAACAGGGGTGATCTCAAATCAGCTGAGCAACTACCTCCACTCAGACAACAGATGTCCCCAGAGTAGAATATTGAACCGGACAGGCCCCTAGGCCCTAATCAGATCCATTGCTTTGGTTTTTAGGCATCTCTCCTCAGAGGCCTCGTTTCCAATACCAGCATATGGTGGTTTCCTGAGGCACCAATAAGAACAAATCTCGTCTCCCCATGGAAAACTTGCTCATTGGAGCTTTGTCATAACCTCTGGTTAGGCGAAACCTTCAGGGCCCTGGTGCCACTGCCCCATACCAAGGTCTCCATGGACTCAAACCAACATTAAGACCATCCTCAGGAAAGTCCATTTCAACTCAGCCCCCTCTGTTGCTACCCCAAGCCAGCAGATCAAACGTTTCTTGTTGCTAGGAGACAATTGGAATGTGAGGCTGGCTGCCCAGGCATCCATACTTAGAACCCTGTTCTGGAAAAATACCTTATAAGACGTCCTGGAGCCATCCAACAAAACTTAATTGTCCCACAGAAGGAATCCTTGCGGTTTGGAGCATCTCACAACTCCAATAGTGGGAAAACCCCCATGGGCTCATAATGTCCCCCCTTCATGTAGGGGCCAACATGGACAGAAACTCAAACCTGAGCCAAAGTCTGATCCTCGACCTGACTTCAGATGCATGAGATCTCAATTCAGCTCTGCAGAGTGTGCCTGCCATGTCCTTGCCCCGAAACCTAAGCGTAGCTTGTGTTCTCAGACTTCCGTCCTCACTCTCCTGGCCCACAAGCCCTCCAGTTTGGGAATTCCGATGCCACAATGCAGCACTCTGCCTGCCCTCCAGAAGAAAAACTTTGCCGTATGCTGCTAATAAGAAACCCCAAATGATTTTCTAATGCATGCCACTCGATTGTAAAGCAATTATACAGCCTACCCTGTATACTAATGCCCTGTCTGGCACAGCCTGAGACAAGACATCCCAAACGATACCCAGACAGCTGGCCCCAACCTGGACACATAGGACCCGCTATGGCTGTAGGTCGTCATCTCTTCCCAACCTCGGTTTTCAGGCTTCAGAACCTAGACCTTATCTCCAATCACTGCCCAGGGGTGAACGTGATGCAGAAATTAGAATTCCTCCTTCCCCATGGCCAGAAACCTTGTGGTTGGCATGTTGTCCGACGTTCAATGTGGGAAATTCTGCATTGTCCGAAAGGCCACGCCAGTGCTTGAGGGCCGCCTAGGGCACAGACATGCATTGTGACCTGCAGCATGAGTCCCGTATTAAAGTAACGCCTCTCAGTGGCTGGACCAAGATCTTGCATATGGGGCTTGTCATATCCATAGGCCCCCAGGCTTAACCAGAGGGCGAGTATTCCAGTTGTCAGTACCCACTGCTATGCTCTAGATTCCCTCTACAGGGGGGACACATGAAGCAGAAAACAGGACACTTTCCTTCCCACAGAATGACCCCAAACTCTTGGGGGCTGAACAAACTACCAGAGAGGGAGACTTCTACGACCCATGAGGCAACTCCTACATTAAACGGCCATTGTGGACAAAACATCCAGAGACAAAAGCCTGAGCGACTGCCTCCCTCTCACCCTTCTTTCATATCCAGAGGAGCTCCCCTCATGGACTGTAGATCAGGCCTGCCGTAACCTCAGCCCCAAACCTGAGCTGAGTTAGGGTTTTTGGATGTCTGTCTGCACAGCCATGGCCCACACGGCCTCCAGGCTGGGGTCTCTGGAGCCACACCACAGAACTGTGCCTGCTCTCTCCTAAGAAACTGCCCATTCCATTGGCCACAACTCTACAAAATAGTAGAAACCTCAAGGTCCCCAAGGACATCCCACTACCGCAAGCCGCACTGGACAAATAGGGGCATTATGACACAAGCTGAGCAACTACTACCTCCATGCAGACACACAGACAGATATCCGCAGAGACAGAAGATTTAACCAGACAGGCCCCTAGGCCCTATTATGAACTCTTGCTCTGGTGTCCAGGTATCACTCCTCAGATGCCTGGGTTCGAAGACCAGCATACGGGGCTTTCCTGAGGCACCAGACAGAAGACCTCTCATCTCCACATGGGAAGCTTCCTTGTTGGAGTTGTGTCAAGCCCTTCGGGTTGGAGAATCCTGCAGAGTCCCTTAGCTACTGCCACATTCCAAGGTCTCCATGGCCACTAAACCACATTATGACTGCTCCTCAGGAGAGTCCATTTAAACTCAGCCTTCTGGGTATCTCACCCAAGAGCCCGCAGATTGAGCGTGCCTTGTCTCGACCAGGCAATGGGAAGGTGAGTTGGCGTGTCTCGGCATCCATGCTTAGGCCCCTGCTCTCGAGTCTTTCTGTATGGGGCATCAAGGGACCATCCAATAGTACTCGACTGTCCTGAAGAAGGAAACTTTGAAGTTTGGAGCAGCTCACAACTCCCAGCGTAGGGAAACCTCCCTGGCCTCATGACGCCCCCACCACCTTCATGTATGGGCCGTCATAGACACAAACTCCAGCTTGAGGCAACATGTGATACTCGCCCTGACCTCACTGCAGGAGATCTCGATTCAGCCTCTGCAGAGTGGACCTGCCATGCTCTTGGTCCCAAAACTCGTGCTAGCTTGTGTTTTCAGACTTCCTTCCTCACAATCCTGGCTACACCCCTCCAGTTTGGCAATTCTGGAGACACAATGCAGCACTCTGCCTGCCCTCCAGAAGAAAAATGTTGCCCTATAGGGCTAACCAGAAACGCCAAATGAGTAACAACCTGCATGCCACTCAACCATACCCCAATTATACAGTCTAGCCTGTGCACTAAAGCCCTGTCTGACACAGCCTGAGGGCAGACCTCCAGTCCAACACCCAGAAAGCTGGCCGTACACAGAGCATATCACACCCACAATGGCTTTAGGCCATCATCTCTACCCAACCTCAGTTTTCAACTTCAGAACCTAGACATTATCTCCACTCACTGCTCAGGAGTGAACGTGATGCAAGAATAGAACTTCTCCTTCGCCTTGGCAAAAAACCTAGTGGTTGGCATGTTGTCCAATGTTCATTGTAGGAGAAAGCAGCATGGACTATGAGGCCCCACCTATCCCCGAGGGCCACAATTTGCACAAACACACATTGTGACCCTCAGCGTGAGCCCTATCCTCATGTAAAGCCTCTTAGTGACTGGAACAACAGCCCACATATGGGGCTTGCCAAGCCCCTAGTCCCCCAATCTCAACCAGAGTTCGAGATGTCTAGTCACCCCTACTCAGGGCTCTACTCGGGAATCCCTCGTTGATTGGAAACCTGAGGTAAAAAAAAAAAATACAGAAAGGACTCTTCCAATCCACAGAATGATCCCAACCCCGTGCGATCAGGCCAAATCACCAGAGAAAGAATTGTCCATGGCCCTTGAGGACACCCGGACATTCCACGGCCACCGTTGACACAAAATCCAGAGACAAAAGCTTGAGCAAGCGCCACATACTCGCCCTTTGTTCATAGTCCGGAAAATTCTTACTGTCTGTAGATCGAGCCTTCATACATACCAAACCTAAGCTGAGTTTGTGTTTTCAGACTTCTGTCCCCACAGTCCTGGCCCACACACCATCCAAGCTGGGGCCCCTGGAGACACACCTCAGGACTCTGGCTTCCCTCTCCAGGGGAATTCTGCCATTTCCATTGGCCACAACCCTATAGATTAGGAGAATCCTCCAAACTCCCCGAGGCCATCCCAATAGTGTTGGCTGCCCAGGACAAACAGGGATGATCTTTCACAAGTTAGGAAACTACCTCCACTCAGACCCAGAGACAGATATCCCCATAGAATAAGATTGAACTGGACAGGCACTTAGGCTCTAATCAGATCCATTGCTTTTGTTTCCAGGCATCTCTCCTCAGAGGCCTGGTTTCCAATACCATGATACGGGGGATTACTGAGGCACTCATCAGAAAAATCTCATCTCCACATAGGAAATGTACTCTTTGGAGCTCTATAAAAACCTCTGTTTAGGAGAATCTTTCAGGGCCCCGGATCAAGCGCCCCATTCCAAGGTCTCCATGGACTTAAACCCACATTATGATCTATCCTCGGGAGAGTCCATGTCAACTCAACCCCCTTGGTTTCTTCCCCAGGGCCTGCAGATCAAACCTGCCTTGTTGCTAGGAGACAACTAGAATGGGAGGCGGGCTGCCCAGGCATCCATCCTTAGAACCCTACTCTGGAGTCGTTCCACATGGGACATCCTAGAGCAATCCAACAGGTCTCAAGTGTCCCACAGAAGGAATCTTTGCAGTCTGGAGCATCTCACAACTCCCATTGTGGGAAAATCTACATGGCCTCTTGAGACGCTCCACTTTATAAAGGGGCCATCATGGACAGAAACTCCAACCTGAGCAAACGTCTGATATTCGCCCTGACTTCAGGTGCATGAGATCTTGATTCAGCTCTGCAGAGTGTGCCTTCTGTGCACTCACCCCCAAAACTAAGCCTAGCTTGTGTTCTCAGACTACCGTCCTCACACCCCTGCCCCAAAAGCCCTACAGATTGGCAATACTGGGGCCATAATGCAGCACACTGCCTGCCCTCCAGAAGAAAAACGTTGCCTTATGGAGCTACCTAGAAACCCGAATAAGGATCAACTGAACGCCACTCGACTGCACCCCAAATATGCAGTCTACCCTGTCTAATGCCTTGTCTGACACAGCATGAGCCCACACCTCCAGACCTACGCTCAACAGCTGGCTGCACACTGAGCTCATTGGACCCATCAGGTCCTTAGGTCTTCATCTCTTCCATCCTCAGTTTTCGGGTTTCAGAACCTAGACCTAAACTCCAAACACTGTCCAGGGGTGAACGTGATGCAGAAATCACAACTCTTCCTTCGCCATGGCTGGAAACCTTGTGGTTGGCATATTCTCCAACGTTCAGTGTAGAAGAATCTAGCGTGGCCCATGAGGCACTTCCCATGCTAGAGGGCCTTGTTGGGCACAAATAGGCATTGTGAACCTCAGCATGAGCCCTGTCCTCAAGGAAGGCCTCTCAGTGTCTGAATCAAGAGCCCGACTATTGGACTTGCCATGCCCCTAGGCCCCCAAACTTAAACAGAGGTGGGAATATCCAGTTGTCCCTCCCAAGGACTCTGCTCTGGAATCCCTCTTTTATTGGGACACTTGAGGTACATAAAATAAAACATAAAATAAAATAAAATAAAAAACAGAAAAGACTCCTCCCATCCCACAGAATGTACCCAAACTCTTGGGATCGGGTCAAATCCTCAGAAAAGGAAAGCCATCCACAACCCATGAGGCCACGCCAGCATTCCACCCACATTGTTGATACAAATCCAGAGACAAAACCTGAGCAAGCACCTCAAACTCACCCTTTTTCATATCCCTAAGTGTTATCACAGTCTGTAGATTGGGCGTGCCATACCTATGTCCCCAATCCTAAGCAGAGTTTGTGTTTTCAGACTTTTGTCCCCACAGGCCTGGCCCACACAGCCTCAAGGCTGGGCCCCTAGAGCCAAACTCAGAACTGTGCTTGCCCTCTCCAGGGGATTTCTGCCCATTCCATTGGCCACAACCCTATAGATTAGGAGAAACTCCAAAGTCCTGAGGCCATCCCAATATTATAGGCTGCCCAGGACAAACAGGGGCGATCTGACACAAGCTGAGCAACTACATCCCCTCAGATCCTTAGACACGTATCCGCAGGAAAGAGATTGAACCGGACAGGCACCTAGGCCCTAATCATCTCAATTGCTTTTGTTTCCAGTCATCTCTCCTCAGAGGCCTGGTTTCCAATACCAGCATATGGGAGATTCCTTAGGCACTCATCAAAACAATTCTCTTCTCTACATAGGAAACGTACTCTTTAGAGGCCATCAAAACCTCCTGTTATGAACATCCCTCAAGGCCCCGGATCAAGGACCCCATTCCAAGGTCTACATCGACACAAATGCACATTATGACCCATCCTCAACTCACCCATTTCAACACACCCGCCTCGGTTGCTCCCCTAGATCCAGCAGGCGAACATGCCTTGGCGCTATGAGACACCTGGAATGGGAGGCAGGCTGCCCAGGCATCCATCCTTAGAACCCTGCTCTGGATAACTTCCTTATGGGATGTCCTGGAGCCATCCCACAGGTCTCGACTGTCCCACAGAAGGAATCATTGCGGTTTGGAGCATCTCACAATTCCCATCGTGGGAAAACCTCCATGTCCTCGCGACACCGTCCCCTTCATGAAGGGGCCGTCATGGACAGAAACTCCGACGTAAGCCAACGTCTGATCCTAGCTCTGTCTTCAGGCATACGGGATCTCGAATCATCTCTGCAGAGGGTGCCTGCCGTCCTCTCACCCCGAAATCTAAGTCTGGCTTGTGTTCTCAGAATTTTTTTCTCACACTCCTGGCCCACAAGCCTTCCAGTTTGGGAATTCTGGAGCCACTATGTGGCACTGTGTCTTCCCTCCAGAAGAAAAACGTTGCCCTCTGGGGCTACCCAGTAACCACAAATGAGTACCATCCTGCACGAAACTCGACTGCACCCCAATGATACAGTCTAGCCTGGGCACTAAGTCCCTGTCTGCCACAGCCTGAGCCTGCACCTCCCAACCCACACTCAACAGCTGGCCGAACACTGAGCACATCAGCCACACCATGGCCTTAGGTCTTCATCTCTTCCCAACCTCAGTTTTCAGGCTTCAGAACCTAGACCTTAAATCCAATCACAGTCCAGGAGTGAAAGTGTTGCAGAAATTAGAACTCCTTCTTCCCCATGGCCAGAAAACTTGTGGTTGCCATATTGTCCAACGTTCAGTGTAGGAGAAACCAGCATGGTACATTAGGCCACGCCCTGACTTGAGGGGCTCCTTGGGCACAAAAACACATTGTGAAACTCAGTGTGAGACCTATCCTCAAGGAAGGCCTCTCAGTGTATGGACCAAGAGCCCACATATGGGGCTTGCCATGTTCTTAGGTCCCAATGTTAACCAGAGTTCTGGTTGTCCAGTCGCCCCTCGCCATGACTCTGCTCTTGGATCCCTCTTTTGGTGGTCCACCTTAGGTAAAAGGTCATTCCCTTCCCACAGAATGACCCCAAACTCTTGGGATCGGGTCAAACTCTTGGGATCGGGTCAAATCCCCAGAAAGGGAGCCTCATCAATGGCCCATGAGGATACCCCGACATTCCATGGCAATCGGTGACACAATTCCAGAAAAAAAAAAAAAAAGATAGAGCCAGCACCTCACATTCGCCCTTTGTTCATATCCCGAAGAGTTCTCCTCATGGTCTCTAGATCGGGCCGGCCATACCTACATCCCCCAACCTAAGTGGAGTTTGTGTTTTCAGACTTTTGTCCAAATAGCCCTGGACCACACACGCTCCACACTTGGGTCCCTGGACCCACACCTCAGGACTGTGCTTCCCTTTCAAGGGAATTCTTCCCATTCCATTGGCCACAACCTTGCAAATGAGGAAAAACTTCCAAAGTCACTGAGGCCATCCCAATAGTGTAGGCCGCCCAGGACAAACAGGGGTGATCTCAAACCAGCTGAGCAACTACCTCCACTCAGACAACAGATGTCCCCAGAGAAGAATATTGAACCGGACAGGCCCCTAGGCCCTAATCAGATCCATTGCTTTGGTTTTCAGGCATCTCTCCTCAGAGGCCTCGTTTCCAATACCAGCATATGGTGGTTTCCTGAGGCACCAATAAGAACAAATCTCGTCTCCCCATGGAAAACTTGCTCATTGGAGCTTTGTCATAACCTCTGGTTAGGAGAATCCTTCAGGGCCCTGGTGCCACTGCCCCATACCAAGGTCTCCATGGACTCAAACCAACATTAAGACCATCCTCAGGAAAGTCCATTTCAACTCAGCCCCCTCTGTTGCTACCCCAAGCCAGCAGATCAAACGTTTCTTGTTGCTAGGATACAACTGGAATGTGAGGCTGGCTGCCCAGGCATCCATACTTAGAACCCTGTTCTGGAAAAATACCTTATAAGACGTCCTGGAGCCATCCAACAAAACTTAATTGTCCCACAGAAGGAATCCTTGCGGTTTGGAGCATCTCACAACTCCAATAGTGGGAAAACCCCCATGGGCTCATAATGTCCCCCCTTCATGAAGGGGCCAACATGGACAGAAACTCAAACCTGAGCCAAAGTCTGATCCTCGACCTGACTTCAGACGCATGAGATGTCAATTCAGCTCTGCAGAGTGTGCCTGCCATGTCCTTGCCCCGAAACCTAAGCGTAGCTTGTGTTCTCAGACTTCCGTCCTCACTCTCCTGGCCCACAAGCCCTCCAGTTTGGGAATTCCGAAGCCACAATGCAGCACTCTGCCTGCCCTCCAGAAGAAAAGCTTTGCCCTATGCTGCTAATAAGAAACCCCAAATGATTTTCTAATGCATGCCACTCGATTGTAAAGCAATTATACAGCCTACCCTGTATACTAATGCCCTGTCTGGCACAGCCTGAGACAAGACATCCCAAACGATACCCAGACAGCTGGCCCCAACCTGGACACATAGGACCCGCTATGGCTGTAGGTCGTCATCTCTTCCCAACCTCGGTTTTCAGGCTTCAGAACCTAGACCTTATCTCCAATCACTGCCCAGGGGTGAACGTGATGCAGAAATTAGAATTCCTCCTTCCCCATGGCCAGAAACCTTGTGGTTGGCATGTTGTCCAACGTTCAATGTGGGAAAACCTGCATTGTCCGAAGGGCCACGCCAGTGCTTTAAGGCTGCCTAGGGCACAGACATGCATTGTGACCTGCAGCGTGAGTCCCGTATTAAAGTAACGCCTCTCAGTGGCTGGACCAAGATCTTGCATATGGGGCTTGTCATATCCATAGGCCCCCAGGCTTAACCAGAGGGCGAGTATTCCAGTTGTCAGTACCCACTGCTATGCTCTAGAATCCCTCTACTGGGGGGAACATGAAGCAGAAACAGGACACTTCCCTTCCCACAGAATGACCCCAAACTCTTGGGGGCTGGACAAACTACCAGAGAGGGAGACTTCTACGACCCATGAGGCAACTCCTACATTAAACGGCCATTGTGGACAAAACATCCAGAGACAAAAGCCTGATTGACTGCCTCCCTCTCACCCTTCTTTCATATCCAGAGGAGCTCCCCTCATGGACTGTAGATCAGGCCTGCCGTAACCTCGGCCCCAAACCTGAGCTGAGTTTGGGTTTTTGGATGTCTGTCTGCACAGCCATGGACCACACAGCCTCCAGGCTGGGGTCTGGAGCCACACCACAGAACTGTGCCTGCTCTCTCCTAAGAAACTGCCCATTCCATTGGCCACAACTCTACAAAATAGTAGAAACCTCAACGTCCCGAAGGACATCCCACTACCGCAAGCCGCACTGGACAAATAGGGGCATTATGACACAAGCTGAGTAACTACTACCTCCATGCAGACACACAGACAGATATCCGCAGAGACAGAAGTTTGAACCAGACAGGCTTCTAGGCCCTATTATGAACTCTTGCTTTGGTGTCCAGGTATCACTCCTCAGAGGCCTGGGTTCGAAGACCAGCATACGGGGCTTTCCTGAGGCACCAGACAGAAGACCTCTCATCTCCACATGGGAAGCTTCCTTGTTGGAGTTGTGTCAAGCCCTTCGGGTTGGAGAATCCTGCCGAGTCCCTTAGCTACTGCCACATTCCAAGGTCTCCATGGCCACCAACCCACATTATGACTCATCCTCAGGAGAGTCCATTTAAACTCAGCCTTCTGGGTAGCTCACCCAAGAGCCCGCAGATTGAGCGTGCCTTGTCCCCACCAGGCAATGGGAAGGTGAGTTGGCGTTTCTCGGCATCTATGCTTAGGGCCCTGCTCTCGAGTCTTTCTGTATGGGGCATCCTGGAACCATCCAATAGTACTCGACTGTCCTGAAGAAGGAAACTTTGAAGTTTGGAGCAGCTCACAACTCCCAGCGTAGGGAAACCTCCCTGGCCTCATGACGCCCCCACCCCCTTCAGGAAGGGGCCGTCATGGACACAAACTCCAGCTTGAGGCAACATCTGATACTCGCCCTGACCTCACCTGCCGGAGATCTCGATTCAGCCTCTGCAGAGTGGGCCTGCCATGCTCTTGGCCCCAAAACTCGTGCTAGCTTGTGTTTTCAGACTTCCTTCCTCACAATTCTGGCCACACCCCTCCAGTTTGGCAATTCTGGAGACACAATGCAGCACTCTGCCTGCCCTCCAGAAGAAAAATGTTGCCCTATAGGCCTAACCAGAAACGCCAAATGAGTAACAACCTGCATGCCACTCGACCATACCCCAATTATATACTCTAGCCTGTGCACTAAAGCCCTGTCTGAAACAGCCTGATGGCAGACCTCCAGTCCAACACCCAGACAGCTGGCCATAAACAGAGCATATCACACCCACAATGGCTTTAGGCCATCAACTCTACACAACCTCAGTTTTCACCTTCAGAACCTAGACCTTATCTCCACTCACTGCTCAGGAGTGAACGTGATACAAGAATCAGAACTTCTCCTTCGCCTTGGCAAGAAACCTAGTGTTTGGCATGTTTTTCCAACGTTCAGTGTAGTTGAAACCAGTGTGGCCCATGATGCCCCGCCCATGTTTATGGGCCACATTGGTCACAAACACACATTGTGTCCCTCAGCCTGATCCCAGGCCTCAGGTAAGGCCTCTCAGTGGCTGGATGAAGAGTCAGCATATTCGGCTTGCCATGCCCCTAGGCCCCAAATTTTACCCATAGTTCGGGTTCTCTCTTCACTTTTCCCCAGGGCTCTTCTTTGGAATTCCTCTTTTGGCGGGACACCTGAGGTAACAAACCTGAAAGGAGTCCTCCCATTCCACAGATTGACGAAAAACAATTGGGATCGGACCAAATCCCCAGAGAGAAAGATTCGTCCATGGCCCATGAGGCTTCCCCGACATTCCACGGCCATCTCTGATACAAAATCCAGAGACAAAAGCCTGAGCAAGTGCCTCAGACTCGCTCTTTCTTTATATCCGGAAGAGTTCTTCTCATGGTTTATAGATCGGGCCTGCCATACCTACCTCCCCAAAGCTAAGCTGAGTTTGTGTTTTCAGACTTCTGTCCCCAAAGTCCTGGGCCACACACCTTCCAGGCTGGGGCTCCAGGTGTCACACATTAGGACTGTGTCTACCCAATCCATGGGAATTCTGCCCATTCCATTGTCCAAAACCGTAAAATTAGGAGAACCCTCCAAATCCCTGAGGCTATCCCAATAGTGCAGGTCGCCCGGGACAAACAAGGGCGGTCTGATACCAGCTGAGCATCTACCTCCACTCATACCATAGATGGATGTCCCCTGAGAAGCAGATTGAACCAGACAGGACCCTAGGCCATAATCGGATACATTGCTTTGGTTTACAGGCATGTCTCCTCAAAAGCCTGGATTCCAATACCAGCATAGGGGTTTTTCTGAGGCACCCATCAGAACAAATCTCGTCTCCACAAGGAACCTTGTGCATCGAGCTATGTCAAAAGCTAAGGAGAATACTTCAGGGTCCCGGTGCCACCGCCCCATTTTAAGGCCCTCATGGACACAAACACACATTAGGACCCATCCTCAGGAAAGTCCATTTCAAGTCAGTCACTCCTGTTGCTCACGCAGAGCCATCAGATCTAAACTCTCTTGTTGCTAGGAGAAATTGGAATGCGAGGCCTGCTTCCCAGTCATCCATCCTCGAATGGTGCCCTGGAGTCATTCCATATGGGATGTCCTGAAGCTGCCCAACAGGTCTCAATTGTCCCGCAGAAGGTATCCTTGAAGGGGGCATCCCACAACACCCAACGTGTGAAAACCTACATGGCCTCGAGATTTCGCTCCCTTCATGAAGGGGCCGTAATGCACATAAACTCCAACGTGAGGCAATGTCTGATCCTCGCCCTGACTTCAGATGCATGAGATATTGGTTCAGATCTACAGTGGTCCCTGCCGTGTCCTCGCCCTGATACACAATTCTAGCTTGTGTTCTCAGACTTCCGTCCTCACACTCCTGGACACGAAGCCCTCAAGTTTGGCAATTCCGGACCCACAATGAAGCACTCTGCCTGCCCTCTAGAAAACAAATTTTGCCTAATGAGCTGCCCAGACAACTTATATGAGGATAAATCTACATGGCACTCGACTTTACCCAAATTATATAGTCTACGGGGGCACTAATGCACTGTCTGACACAACCTGAGCCCAGACCTCCTGACCAACACCCAGACAGCTGACCGCACACTGAGCACATCAGACCCGCCATGGCCTTAGGTTATCATCTCTTCCGTACCTCCGTTTTCAGGCTTCAGAATCTAGACCTTATCTCCAATCACTGCCCAAGGGTGACTGTGATGCAGAAATCAGAACTCTTCCTTACCCATGGCAAGAAATCTTGTCGTTGGCAGGTTGTCCAACGTTCAGTGTAGGAGAAACCAGGATTCACCATGAGGCCCCGCCCATTCTTGTTTGCGAAGTGGGCATAAACACGCATTGTGACCCTCAGTGTGAGTCCTGTCCTCTAGTAAGTCCTCTCAGTCGCTCGACCATTAGATGTCATAATGGGCTTGACATGTCCCTAGGCCCAAATTTGTAACCAGATTTCTGGTTGTCCAGTCGGCCCTCCCCAGGGCTCTACTCTGGAATACCTCATTTGGTGGGACACCTGAGGTTAAAAAACAAAACAAGGCAAATCACAACAACAACAAAACGGACTTCTTCCATCCCACAGAATGACCCCAAAATCTTGCGATGGGGACAAACCCCCAGAGAGTAAGACTCGTCCATTTCCCATGAAGTCAACCGGAAATTTCATGACCATGAGTGACACGATATCCAGAGACAAAAACTTGAGCAAGAGCCTGACACTCGCCCTTTTTTCATATCCCGAAGAGTTCTCCTCATGGTCTGTAGATCAATACTGCAATACCTATTACCCGAAACATAAGCCGTGTTTGTGTTTTCAGACAACTGTCCAAACAGCTCTGCCTACACACCCTACAGGCTCAGGCCCCTGGAGCCAAACCTGAGGACTGTACTTGCCCTCTCCAAGGGAATTGTATGTGCCCATTCCAATGGCCACAACCTACTAATAGGATAAACCTCCAAACTCCCTGAGGCCATCCCAATAGTGGTGGCTCTCCAGGACAAACAGGAGCAATCTGAGCCCATCTGACACCTACATGCACTCAGATGCATAGACTGATGTCCCCAGAGGTAAAAGGTACGAACAGGCCCCTAGGCACTATTTGGATTCATTGTTGTGCTATCCAGTCATCTCTCCTCAGAGGCCTGGATTTCAATACCAGCTTATTGCTGTTTCCTGACTCATCCCTCAGAACAAATCTCATCTACATATGGGAAACTTGCACGTTGGAGCTTTGTCAAAGCCTCTGTTTGAAAAAACCCTTCAGGGCCCCAGTGCCACCGCTTCATTCCAAGGTCTCCATTAACACAAAAACATATTAGGGTCCATCCACAGGAGAGTGCATTTCAACTCAGCCTCCTGGGTTGCTCCCTCAGATCCAGCAGATCTAACCTGTCTTGTTGCTAGGACACAATTGGAATGCGAGGTGGGCTACCCAGCCATCCATCCTTAGAACCCTGCTCGGAATCGTTGCCCTGGAGCCAACCAACAGGTCTCAATTGTCCTGCAGAAGAATCTTTGCAGTTTGGAGCTTCTCACAACTAACATCGTGGGAAAACCCCCATGGCCTCATGACCCCCCCGCCCCTTCATGAAGGGCCATCAGGGACAGAAACACCAACCTGAGCGATCTTCTGATCCTCGCCCTGACATCATAAGCACGAGATCTCGATTCAGGACTGTAGATTGTTCCTGCCTTGTCCTCACCCAAAAACCTAAGCCTAGCTTGTTCTCAGATTTCCTTCCTCAGACTACTGGCCCACAAGCCTCCAGTTTGAAAACCAGAACTATAATGCAGCACTCTTCCTGCCCTCAGGAAGAAAAACATTGCCCTCTGGGGCTACCCAGAAACACCAAAAGAGGATCAACCTGCACGCCATTCGACTGTACCCCAAATATATAGGCTGACCTGGGCACTATTGCCCTTTTTGACAAAGCCTGAGCCTGGATTACCTGGCCCCACACAGAAAGCTGGCCGCTCACTGAGCACATCGGACCCGCCATGGTCTTAGGTCGTCATCTCTTCCCAACCTCGGTTGTCAAGTTTCAGAACCTAGACCTTATCTCCAATCACTGCCCAGGCTTGAAAGTGATGCAGAAAACACAACTCCTTCCCCGTGGCAAGAAACCATGTGGTTGGCATGTTGTCCAACTTTCAGTGTAGTTGAAACCAGTGTGGCCCATGAGGCCCCGCTCATGTTTGCGGGCCACATTGGTCAAAACCACACATTGTGACCCTCACCCTGATCCCAGTCCTCAATAAGGCCTCTCAGTGGCTGGATGAAGAGATAGCATATTGGGCTTGCCATGCCCCTAGGCCCCAAATTTTACCCATAGTTCGGGTTCTCCCTTCACTTTTCCCCAGGGCTCTTCTTTGAAATTCCTCTTTTGGCAGGACACCTGAGGTAACAAACCTGAAAGGAGTCCTCCCATTCCACAGATTGACGAAAAACAATTGGGATCGGGCCAAATCCACAGAGAGGAAGATTCGTCCATGACCCATGAGGCCTCCCCGACATTCCCCGGCCATCTCTGATACAAAATCCAGAGACAAAAGCCTGAGCAAGCGCCTCAGACTCGCTCTTTTTTCATATCCGGAAGAGTTCTTCTCATGGTTTATAGATCGGGCCTGCCATACCTACGTCCCCAAACCTAAGCTGAGTTTGTGTTTTCAGACTTCTGTCCTCAAAGTCCTGGGCCACACACCCTCCAGGCTGGGGCCCCTGGAGTCACACATTAGGACTGTGTCTACCCAATCCATGGGAATTCTGCCGATGCCATTGTCCAAAACAGTAAATTTGGAGAACCCTACAAATCCCTGAGGCCATCCCAATAGTGCAGGTCGCCTGGGACAAACAAGGGCGGTCTGATACCAGCTGAGCATCTACCTCCACTCATACCATAGATGGATGTCCCCTGAGAAGAAGATTGAACCAGACAGGACCCTAGGCCATAATCAGATACATTGCTTTGGATTACAGGCATGTCTTCTCAAAAGCCTGGATTCCAATACCAGCATAGAGGTTTTCCTGAGGCACCCATCAAAACAAATCTCGTCTCCACAAGGAACCTTGTGCATCGAGCTATGTCAAAAGCTTAGGAGAATACTTCAGGGTCCCGGTGCCACCGCCCCATTTTAAGGCCCTCATGGACACAAACACACATTAGGACCCATCCTCAGGAAAGTCCATTTCAAGTCAGCCACCCCGGTTTCTCCCGCAGAGCCATCAGATCTAAACTGTCTTGTTGCTAGGAGACAATTGGAATGCGAGGCGGGCGTCCCAGGCATCCATCCTCGAAAGGTGCCCTGGAGTCATTCCATATGGGATGTCCTGGAGCTGCCCAACAAGTCTCAATTGTCCCGCAGAAGAAATCCTTGAAGGGGGCATCCAACAACTCCCAACGTGGGAAAACCTCCATGGCCTCGAGATTCCGCTCCCTTCATGAAGGGGCCGTCATGCACAGAAACTCCAACCTGAGCCAACATCTGATCCTCGCCCTGACTTCAGATCCATGAGATATAGGTTCAGATCTACAGGGGTACCTGCCGTGCCCTGGCCCTGAAACCCAAGTCTAGCTTGTGTTCTCAGACTTCCGTCCTCACACTCCAGGCCCCGAAGCCCGGAAGTTTCGCAATTCCAGACCCACAATGCAGCACTCTTCCTGCCCTCTAGAAAAAAAATTTGGCCTAATGAGCTGCCCAGGCACCTTATATGAGGATAAATCTACATGGCATTCGACTGTACCCAAAGTATATAGTCTAACCTGGGCACTAATGCACTGTCTGACACAACCTGAGCTCGGACCTCCTGACCAACACCCAGACAGCTGATCGCACACTGTGCACATCAGAACCGCCATGGCCTTAGGTCATCATCTCTTCCCAACTGCGGTTTTTCAGGCTTCAGAACCTAGACCTTATCTCCAACCACTGCCCAGGGGTGCCTGTGATGCAGAAATCAGAACTCGTCCTTACCCATGGCAAGAAACCTTGTGGTTGGCATGTTGTCCAATGTTCAGTGTAGGAGAAACCAGCATTCACCCGGAGGCCCCGCCAATTCTTGAGTGCGAAGATGGCATTAACACGCATTGTGACCCTCAGCGTGAGTCCTGTGCTCCTGTAAGTCCTCTCAGTGGCTCGACCATTAGATGTCATAATGGGCTTGACATGTCCCTAGGCCACAATTTTTAACCAGATTTCTGGTTGTCCGGTCGGCCCTCCCCAGGGCTCTACTCTGGAATACCTCATTTGGTGAGACACCTGAGGTTAAAAAACAAAACAAAGCAAATCAACAACAACAAATAAACGGACTTCCTCCATCCCCAGATTGACCCCAAACTCTTGGGACGGGGCAAAACCCCAGAGAGTAAGACTCGTACATTTCCCATGAAGTCACCCGGAAATTTCACGACCATGAGTGACACGATATCCAGAGACAAAAACTTGAGCACGAGCCTCACACTCGCCCTTTTTTCATATCCTGAAGAGTTCTCCTCATGGTCTGTAGATCAGTCCTGCCATACCTATGACTCGAAACATAAGCCGCGTTTGTGTTTTCAGACAACTGTCCAAACAGCTCTGGCCTACACACCCTACAGGCTCAGGCCCCTGGAGCCAAACCTGAGGACTGTACTTGCCCTCTCCAAGGGAATTGTATGTGCCCATTCCAATGGCCACAACCCTACTAATAGGATAAACCTCCAAACTGCCGGAGGCCATCCCAACAGTGGTGGCTTCCCAGGACAAACAGGGGCAATCTGAGCTCATCTGAGCACCTACCAGCACTCAGACGCATAGACTGATGTCCCCAGAGGTAAAAAGGAACGAACAGGCCCCTAGGCACTAAACGGATCCATTGCTGTGGTATCCAGTCATCTCTCCTCAGAGGCCTGGATTTCAATACCAGCATATGGCTGTTTCTTGACTCACTCATCAGAAAACATCTCATCTACATATGGGAAACTTGCACGTTGGAGCTGTGTCAAAGCCTCAGTTTGGAAAAACCCTTCAGGACCCCAGTGCCACCGCTACATTCCAAGGTCTCCATAGACACAAAAAGACATTAGGACCCATCCACAGGAGAGTCCATTTCAACTCAGCCTCCTGGGTTGCTCCCCACAGATCCAGCAGATCTAACCTGTCTTGTTGCTAGGACACAATTGGAATGCGAGGTGGGCTACCCAGCCATCCATCCTTAGAACCCTGCTCAGAATCGTTGCCCTGGAGCCAACCAACAGGTCTCAATTGTCCTGCAGAAGAATCTTTGCAGTTTGGAGCTTCTCACAACTAACATCGTGGGAAAACCCCCATGGCCTCGTGACCCCCCCGGCCCAATCATGAAGGGCCATCAGGGACAGAAACACCAACCTGAGCGATCTTCTGATCCTCGCCCTGACATCATAAGCACGAGATCTCGATTCAGGACTGTAGATTGTTCCTGCCTTGTCCTAACCCAGAAACCTAAGCCTAGCTTGTTCTCAGATTTCCTTCCTCAGACTACTGGCCCACAAGCCCCCAGTTTGAAAACCAGAACTATAATGCAGCACTCTTCCTGCCCTCAGGAAGAAAAACATTGCCCTCTGGGGCTACCCAGAAACTCCAAAAGAGGATCAACCTGCACGCCATACGACTGTACCCCAAATATATAGGCTGACCTGGGCACTATTGCCCTTTTTGACACAGCCTGAGCCTGGATTACCTGGCCCCACACAGAAAGCTGGCCGCTCACTGAGCACATCGGACCCGCCATGGTCTTAGGTCGTCATCTCTTCCCAACCTCGGTTGTCAAGTTTCAGAACCTAGACCTTATCTCCAATCACTGCCCAGGCTTGAAAGTGATGCAGAAATCACAACTCCTTCCCCGTGGCAAGAAACCATGTGGTTGGCATGTTGTCCAACGTTCAGTGTAGTTGAAACCAGTGTGGTCCATGAGGCCCCGCTCATGTTTGCGGGCCACATTGGTCAAAACCACACATTGTGACACTCACCCTGATCCCAGTCCTCAATAAGGCCTCTCAGTGGCTGGATGAAGAGATAGTATATTGGGCTTGCCATGGCCCTAGGCCCCAAATTTTACCCATAGTTCGGGTTCTCCCTTCACTTTTCCCCAGGGCTCTTCTTTGGAATTCCTCTTTTGGCGGGACACCTGAGGTAACAAACCTGAAAGGAGTCCTCCCATTCCACAGATTGAAGAAAAACAATTGGGATCGGGCCAAATCCACAGAGAGGAAGATTCGTCCATGGCCCATGAGGCCTCCCCGACATTCCACGGCCATCTCTGGTACAAAATCCAGAGAGAAAAGCCTGAGCAAGAGCCTCAGACTCGCTCTTTCATCATATCCGGAAGAGTTCTTCTCATGGTTTATAGATCGGGCCTGCCATACCTACGTCCCCAAACCTAAGCTGAGTTTGTGTTTTCAGACTTCTGTCCTCAAAGTCCTGGGCCACACACCCTCCAGGCTGGGGCCCCTGGAGTCACACATTAGGACTGTGCCTACCCAATCCATGGGAATTCTGCCCATGCCATTGTCCAAAACAGTAAAATTTGGAGAACCCTACAAATCCCTGAGGCCATCCCAATAGTGCAGGTCGCCCGGGACAAACAAGGGTGGTCTGATACCAGCTGAGCATCTACCTCCACTCATACCATAGATGGATGTCCCCTGAGAAGCAGATTGAACCAGACAGGACCCTAGGCCATAATCGGATACATTGCTTTGGATTACAGGCATGTCTTCTCAAAAGCCTGGATTCCAATACCAGCATAGAGGTTTTCCTGAGGCACCTATCAAAACAAATCTCGTCTCCACAAGGAACCTTGTGCATCGAGCTATGTCAAAAGCTTAGGAGAATACTTCAGGGTCTCGGTGCCACCGCCCCATTTTAAGGCCCTCATGGACACAAACACACATTAGGACCCATCTTCAGGAAAGTCCATTTCAAGTCAGCCACCCCGGTTTCTCCCGCAGAGCCATCAGATCTAAACTGTCTTGTTGCTGGGAGACAATTGGAATGCGAGGCCGGCTTCCCAGGCATCCACCCTCGAACAGTGCCCTGGTGTCATTCCATATGGGATGTCCTGAAGCTGCCCAACAGGTCTCAATTGTTCCGCAGAAGGAATCCTTGAAGGGGGCATCCCACAACTCCCAAAATGGGAAAAACTCCATGGCCTTGAGATTCTGCTCCCTTCATGAAGGGTCCGTCATGCACAGATACTCCAACCTGAGCCAACGTCTGATCCTCACCCTGACTTCAGATGCATGAGATATAGGTTCAGATCTACAGTGGTACCTGCCGTGTCCTCGCCCTGAAACCCAAGTCTAGCTTGTGTTCTCAGACTTCCGTCCTCACACTCCTGGACACGAATCCCTCAAGTTTAAAATTCCGGACCGACAATTAAGCACTCTGCCTGCCCTCTAGAAAACAAATTTTGCCTAATGAGCTGCCCAGACAACTTATATGAGGATAAATCTACATGGCACTCGACTGTACCCAAAGTATATAGTCTAAACTGGGCACTAAGGCACTCTCTGACACAACCTGAGCCCGGATCTCCTGACCAACACCCAGACAGCTGACCGCACACTGAGCACATCAGACCCGCCATGGCCTTAGGTCATCATCTCTTCCCTACCTCAGTTTTTAGGCTTCAGAACCTAGACCTTATCTCCATACACTGCCCAGGGGTGCCTGTGATGCAGAAATCAGAACTCTTCCTTACCCATGTCAAGAAACCTTGTGGTTGGCATGTTGTCCAACGTTCAGTGTAGGAGAAACCAGGATTCACCATGAGGCCCTGCCCATTCTTGTTTGCGAAGTGGGCATAAACACGCATTGTGACCCTCAGCGTGAGTCCTGTGCTCTAGTAAGTCCTCTCAGTGGCTCGACCATTAGATGTCATAATGGGCTTGACATGTCCCTAGGCCACAATTTTTAACCACATTTCTGGTTGTCCCGTCGGCCCTCCCCAGGGCTCTACTCTGGAATCCCCCATTTGGTGGGACACCTGAGGTTAAAAAACAAAACAAGGCAAATCAACAACAAAAGCAAAACGGACTTCTTCCATCCCCAGAATGACCCAAAACTCTTTGGACGGGGCCAAACCCCCAGAGAGTAAGACCCGTCCATTTCCCATGAAGTCACCAGGAAATTTCACGACCATGAGTGACACGATATCCAGAGACAAAAACTTGAGCACGAGCCTCACACTCGCCCCTTATTCATATCCCGAAGAGTTCTCCTCATGGTCTGTAGATCAATCCTGCCATACCTATGACCTGAAACATAAGCCGCGTTTGTGTTTTCAGACGACTGTCCAAACAGCTCTGCCTACACACCCTACAGGCTCAGGCCCCTGGAGCCAAACCTGAGGATTGTACTTGCCCTCTACAAGGGAATTGTATGTGCCCGTTCCAATGGCCACAACCTACTAATAGGATAACCCTGCAAACTCCCTGAGGCCATCCCAATAGTGGTGGCTTCCCAGGACAAACAGGGGCAATCTGAGCCCATCTGAGTACCTACATGCTCTCAGACGCATAGACTGATGTCCCCAGAGGTAAAAAGGAACGAACAGGCCCCTAGGCACTATTCAGATCCATTGCTGTGGTATCCAGTCATCTCTCCTCAGAGGCCTGGATTTCAATACCAGCATATGGCTGTTTCCTGACTCATCCGTCAGAACAAATCTCATCTACATATGGGAAACTTGCACGTTGGAGCTGTGTCAAAGCCTCTGTTTGAAAAAACCCTTCAGGACCCCAGTGCCACCCCTTCATTCTAAGGTCTCCATAGACACAAAAACATATTAGGATCCATCCACAGGAGAGTCCATTTCAACCCAGATCCAGCAGATATAACCTGTCTTGTTGCTAGGACACAATTGGAATGCAAGGTGGGCTACCCAGGCATCCATCCTTAGAACCCTGCTCGGAATCGTTGGCCTGGAGCCAACCAACATGTCTCAATTGTCCTGCACAAGAATCTTTGCAGATTGGACCTTCTCACAACTAACATCGTGGGAAAACCCCCACGAATTCGAGACCCCGCCCCTTCATGAAGGGGCCATCAGGGACAGAAACACCAACCTGAGCGATCTTCTGATCCTCACCCTGACTTCAGAAGCACGAGATCTTGATTCAGGTCTGTAGATTGTTCCTGCCTTGTCCTCACCCAGAAACCTAAGCCTAGCTTGTTCTCAGATTTCCGTCTTCAGACTACTGGCCCACAAGCCCTCCAGTTTGCAAACCAGAACTATAATGCAGCACTCGGCCAGCCTTCAGGAAGAAAAACATTGCCCTCTGGGGCTACCCAGAAACTCCAAATGAGGATCAACCTGCATGCCATTTGACTGTACCCCAAATATATAGGCTGACCTAGGCACTATTGCCCTTTCTGACACAGCCTGAGCCTGGACTTCCTGGCCCCACCCAGAAAGCTGGTCGAACACTGAGCACGCCGGACGAGCCATGTCCTTAGGTCGTCATCTCTTCCCAACCTCGGTTGTCAAGTTTCAGAACCTAGACCTTATCTCCAATCACTGCCCAGGCTTGTAAGTGATGCAGAAATCACAACTCCTTCCCCGTGGCTAGAAACCATGTGGTTGGCATGTTTTCCAATGTTCAGTGTAGTTGAAACCAGTGTGGCCCATGAGGCCCCGCCCATGTTTATGGGCCACATTGGTCACAAACACACATTGTGACCCTCAGCCTGATCCCAGTCCTCAGGTAAGGCCTCTCAGTGGCTGGATGAAGAGACAGCATATTGGGCTTGCCATGCCCCTAGGCCCCAAATTTTACCCATAGTTTGGGTTGTCCCTTCGCTTTTCCCCAGGGCTCTTCTTTGGAATTCCTCTTTTGGCGGGACACCTAAGGTAACCAACCTGAAAGGAGACCTCCCATTCCACAGATTGACGAAAAAGAATTGGGATCGGGCCAATTCCACAGAGAGGAAGATTCGTCCATGGCCCATGAGGTTTCCCAGACAATCCACGGCCATCGCTGATACCGAATCTAGAGACAAAAGACTAAACAAGCACCTCAGACTCGCTCTTTCTTCATATCCTGAAGAGTTCTTCTCATGGTTTATAGATCGGGCCTGCCATACCTACGTCTCCAAACCTAAGCTGAGTTTATGTTTTCAGACTTCTGTCCTCAAAGTCCTGGGCCACACACCCTCCAGGCTGCGGTCCCTGGAGCCACACATAAGGACTGTGCCTACCCAATCCATGGGAACTCTGCCCATTCCATTGTCCAAAACCGTAAAATTAGGAGAACCCTCCAAATCCCTGAGGCCATCCCAATAGGGCAGGTCGCCCGTGACATACAAGCGCGGTCTGATAGCAGCTGAGCATCAACCTCCACTCATACCATAGATGGATGTCCCCAGAGAAGAAGATTGAACATGACAGGACCCTGGCCAATCGGATCCATTGCTTTGGTGAGAGGCATGTCTCCTCAAAAGCCTGGATTCCAATACCAACATAGGGGTTTTCCTGAGGTAGCAATCAGAACAAATCTCGTCTCCACAAGGAAACATATGCATTGAGCTCTGTCAAAAGCTTAGGAGAATACTTCAGGGTCCCGGTGCCACGGCCCCATTCCAAGGCCCCATGGACACAAACACACATTAGGACCCATCCTGAGGAAAGTCCATTTCAAGTCAGCCACCCCGGTTGCTCCCGCAGAGCCATCAGATCTAAACTGGCTTGTTGCTAGGAGACAATTGGAATGCGAGGCTGGCTTCCCAGGCATCCTCCCTCGAACGGTGCTATGGAGTCATTCCATATGGGATGTCCTGGAGCTGCCCAAAGGTCTCAATTGTCCCGCAGAAGGAATTCTTTAAGGGGGCAACCCACAACTCCCACGTGGGAAAAACTCCATGGACACGAGATTCCGCTCCCTTCATGAAGGAGCCGTCAGGCACAGAAACTCCAACCTAAGCCAAAGTCTAATTCTCTCCCTGACTTGAAATGGATGAGATATTGGTTCAGATCTGCAGGGGGTACCTGCCGTGCCCTTGCCCTTAGCCCAAGTATAACTTTTGTTCTCAGAATTCCGACTTCACTCTCCTGGCCTCAAAGACCTCATGATTGGTAAATCCGGTCCCACAATTAAGCACATGGCCTGCTTTCTGGAAAAAAAATATTGCCTAAAGAGCTGCCAAGGCACCTTATATGAAGATAAACCTACACGGTACTCGACTTTGCCCGAATTATATAGTCTAACCTGGGCACTAATGCACTGTCTGACACAACCTAAGCCCGGACTTCCTGACCAACACCCAGACAGCTGACCGCACACTGAGCACATCAGACCCGCCATGGCCTTAGGTCATCATCTCTTCCCTACCTCAGTTTTCAGGCCTCAGAAACTAGACTTTATCTCTGCCTGGGGGTGAGTGTGATGCAGAAATCAGAACTTCTCCTTACACATGGCAAGAAACCTTGTGGTTGGCATGTTGTCCAACGTTCATTGTAGGAGAAACTAGCATTCACCCTGAGGCCCGCCTATTCTTGAGTGCGACGAGGGCATAAATATGCATTTTGATTCTCAGGGTGAGTCCTGTCCTCTAGTAAGTCCTCTCAGAGCCTGGATCACTAGATGTCATAATGGGCTTGACATAGCCCTAGGCCCCAATTTTTAACCAGATTTCTGGTTGTTCAGTCACCCCTCCCCAGAGCTCTACTCTAGAATTCCTCATGTGGTGGGACAACGGAGGTTAAAAAATGAAACAAAACAAAGCAACAACAACAAAAAAAACGACTTCTTCCATCCCACAGAATGACCCCAACCTCTTTGGAAGGGGCCAAATCCCCAGAGAGTAAGACTCGTCCATTTCCCATGAAGTCACCCGGAAATTTCACGACCATGAGTGACATGATATGCAGAGACAAAAACATGAGCAATAGCCTCACACTCGCCCTTTTTTCATATACCGAAATGTTCTCCTCATGGTCTGTAGATCAGTCCTGCCCTACCTATGACCCGAAACAGAAGTCGAGTTTGTGTTTTCAGACAACTGTCCAAACAGCCCTGGCCTACACACCCTATAGGCTCAGGCCCCTGAAGCCAAATCTGAGGACTGTTCTTGCCCTTGCAAGGGAATTGTGTGAGCCCATTCCAATGGCGACAACGCAACTAAAAGTATAAACCTTTAAATTCCCTGAGGCCATCCCATAGTGTTGGCTTCCAAGGACAAACACGGTCAATCTGAGTTCATCTGAGCACCTACCTGCACTCTGACCCATAGATAGATGTCGCCCGAGGTAAAAAGAAACCAACAGGCCCCTAGGCACTAATCGGATCCATTGCTTTGGTTTCCAGGCATCTCTCCTCAGAGGCCTGGATTTCAATACCAGAATATGGCTGTTTCTTGACTCACCCATCAGAACAAATCTCCTCTACACATGGGAAACTTGCATGGTGGACCTGTGTCAAACCTCTGTTTAGGAGAAGCCTTCAGGGCCCTAGTGCCACCGCTTAATGCCACAGTCTCCATAGACACAAAAACATATTAGGACCCATCCACAGGAGAGTCCATTTAAACTCAGCCTCCTCGGTTGCTCCCCGAGATGCAACAGATCTAGCCTGTCTTGTAGCTAGGAGAATATTGGAATGCGAGGTGGGCTACCCAGCCATCCATCCTTAGAACCCTGCTCAGAATCGTTGGCCTGGAGCCAACCAACTGGTCTCAATTGTCCCACAGTAGAATCTTTGCAGTTTGGAGCTTCTCACATCTCCCATGGTGGGAAAACCCCCACGGCCTCGTGATTCCCCCCCTTTATGAAGGGGCCATCAGGGACAGAAAGTCAAACCTGAGGCATCGTCTGATGCTCAACCTGACTTCAGGTGCAAGAGATCTCGATTCAGGTCTGTAGATTGTGCCTGCCATGTCCTCACACATAAAACCTAAGCCTAGCTTGTGTTCTCAGAGTTCCGTCCTCAGACTACCGGCCCATAAGCCCTCCAGTTTGGCAATCCAGAAGTACAATGCGGCACTCTGCCTGCTCCCTGGAAGAAGAACATTGCCCTCTGGGGCTACCCAGAAACCCCAAATGAGGATCAACCTGCACGCCATTTGGCTGTACACCAAATATATAGGCTGAAGTGGGCACAATTGCCCATTCTGACACAGCCTGAGCCTGGAACTCCTGGCCCCACCCAGACAGCTGGCCACACACTGAGCACATCGGACCCGCCATGGCCATAGGTCGTCATCTCTTTCCAACCTCGGTTTTCAGGCTTCAGAACCTAAACCTTATCTCCAGTCACCACCCAGGGTTGAACATGATGCAGGAATCAGAACTCCTTCCCCATGGCAAGAAACCTTGTGGTTGGCATGTTGTCCAACGTAAAGTGTAGTTGAAACCAGTGTGGCCCATGAGGCCCTGCAGATGCTTGAGGACCAAGTCGGTCACAAACATGCATTGTGACCCTCAACGTGAGCCCAGTTCTCAAGTAAGGCCTCTCAGCGGCTGGACCAAAAGACAGCATATTGGGCTTGCCATGCCCCTAGGCCCCAATTTTTAACCAGATTTCTGGTTGTCCAGTCTCCCCTCCCCAGGGCTCGGCTTTGGAATCCCTCTTTTGGTGGGACACCTGAGGTAACAAAACTGAAAGGACTCCTCCCATCCCACAGTTTGACCCAAAACAATTGGAATCGGGCCAAATCCACAGAGCAGAAGACTCGTCCATGGCCCATGAGGCCTCCCCGACATTCCACGCCCATCGTTGACACAAAATCCAGAAACAAAAGCCTGAACAAGTGCCTCACAATCTCTCTTTCTTCATATCCGGAAGAATTCTCCTCACGGTCTGTAGATCGGGCCTGCAATACCTACGTCCCTAAACCTAAACTGAGTTTGTGTTTTAGACTTCTGTCTCCACAGTCCTGGTGCACACACCCTGCAGGCTGGGGCCCCTGGAGCCACATCAAAACTGTGCCTTCCCTCTCCACGGGAATTCTGCCCATTCCATTGTCCATAATCATAAAATTAGGAGAAACCTCCAAAGTCCCCAAGGCCTTCACAATAGTGTAGGCCGCCTGGGACAAACAAGGGCCATCTGACACCAGCTGAGCATCTAACTCCACTAATACCTTAGATGGATGTACACAGAGAAGAAGATTCAACCGGACAGGCCCCTCGGCTCTAAACGGAGCCATTGCTTTGGTTTCCAGTTATCTCTCTTCAGAGGCCTATATTCCAATAACAGTATATGGGGGTTTCCTGAGGCACCAATCAGAACAAATCTCGTCTCCACATGGGAAACTTGTCCTTTGGAGATGTCTCAAAACCTCCGGTTAGGAGAATCCTTCAGGGCCCATGCACCAACGCCCCATTCCAAGGTCTCCATGGACACAAACCCACATTAGCATCCATCCTCAGGAGAGTCCATTTCAACTCAGCCCCCTTGGTTGCTCTGACAGAGCCAACATATCAAACCTGTCTATTTGCTAGGAGACAACTGCAATGTGAGGCGGGCTTCCCATGCATCCATCCTTAGATCCCTGCTCTGGTGTCATTCTGTATGGTATGTACTGGAGTGATACAAAAGGTCTCAATTGTTGATCAGAAGGAATCTTTGTTGTTTGGAGCATCTCACAACTTCCATTGTGGGTAAACCTCCATGGACTGGAGATGCTGTCCCCTTCATAAAGTGGCCAGAATGGACAGAAATTCAAACCTAAGCCTAGGTTTGAACCTCGCCCTGACTTCAGATTCATGATATCCCGATTCAGATCTGCAGAGGGTGCCTGCCGTGCCCTCGCCCAGAACCTACGCCTAACATGTGTTCTCAGACTTCCGTCCGCACACTCCCCGTCCACAAGGCATCCACTTTGGAAATTCCGGAGCCACAATGCAGCACTCTGCCTGTTCTCCAGAAGAAAAACATTGCCCTTGGGGCTACCCAGAAATGCCAAATAAAGATCAACCTGCACGGCACTCAGTTGTACCCCAATTATACAATCTACCCTGGGCACTAATGCCCTGTCTGACACAGCCCAAGCTTGGACCTCCCGACCAACACCCAGACAGCTGGCTCCACGCTGAGCATATCGGACCCAACATGGTCTTAGGTCGTCATCTCTTCCCAACCTCGGTTTTCAGACTTCACAACCTAGACCTTATCTCCAATCACTGCCCAGGGGTGAATGACATGCAGAAATCCGAATTAATACTTCCCCATGGCAAGAACTCATGTGGTTGACATGTTGACTATCATTCAGTGTAGGAGAAACAAGCATGCACCATGAGTCCCCACCCATGCTTGAGTACCACGAGGGCATAAACACGCATTGTGACCCTCAGCATGAGTTCTGTCCTCAATGAAGGCCTCTCAGTGGCTGGACCATTAGAAGGCATATTGGGCTTGCCATGCCCCTAGGCCCGTATTTTTAGTTAGATTTCTTGTTGTCCAGGGCTCTGCTCTGGAATCCCTCTTTTGGTGGGACACCTTAGTTAACAAAACTGAATCCCACAGATTAACCCAAAACAATTGGGATCTGGCCAAATCCACAGAGAGAAAGACTCTTCCATGGCCCATGAGGACTCCTTAACATTCCACAGCCATCATTGACACAAAATCCAGGGGCAAAAGCCTGACAAGTGTCACACTTTCACCCTTTATTCATATCCCAAAAAGTTCTCCTCATAGTCTGTAAATCGGACCTGCCATACCTACGTCCCCAAAGCTAAGCTGAGTTTGTGTTTTCAGACATCTGTCCCCACAGTCCTTGCCCACACACCCTCAAGGCTGGGCCCTTGGAGCCACACATCAGGTCTGTGCCTGCCCACCTCACAGGAATTCTGCCCATGCCATTGTCCATAATCATACAATTTAGGAGAAACCTCCAAAGTCCCCGAGGCCATCCCTATAGTGTAGGCCGCCCGGACAAACAGGAGCGGTCTGACACCAGCTGAGCAACTACCTCCATTTCATAAAATAGACAGATGTCGACAGAGAAGAAGATTGAACCAGAGAGGCTCCTAGGACCTAATTGGATGCATTGCTGCGGTTTCTATGTATCTCTCCTCAGAGGCCTGGTTCTAATACCAGCATATGTGGGTTTCCTGAGGCACCAATTAGAACAAATCTTGTCTCCACATGGAAAACTTGCTCTTTCGAGTTGTTTCAAAATCTCCGGTTAGAATCCTTTAGAGCCCTGGGGCCACCACCCCATTCCAACGTCCTCATGGACACAAACACACATTAAGACCCATCTTCAGGAGAGTCCATTTCAACTCAGCTCCCACGATTGCTCCTGCATAGCCATCAGATCGTACCTGTCTTGTGGCAGGGAGACAATTGGTGTAAGAGGCAGTCTGCTCAGGCATCCATCCTTAGAACCCGGCTCTGGAGTCATTCCATATGGGATGTCCTGGAGCCATCCAACAGTTCTCAATTTTCCCGCAGAAGGAATCCTTGCAGTTTGGAGCATCCCACAACTCCCAACGTGGGAAAACCTCCATGGCCTCGAGATTCCACCCCTTTGATGAAGGGGCCATCATGGACAGAAACTCCAACCTGCGCCTAAGTCTGATCCTCGTCCTGACTTCAGATGAATGAGATTTTGATTCGGATCTGCAGAGGGTGCCTGCCGTGCCCTCGCCCTGAAACTTAAGTTTAGCTTTTGATCTCAGACTTACGTCCTCACACTCCTGGTCCCGACGCCCTCAAGTTTGGCAATTCTGGACCCACAATGCTGCACTCTGCCTGCCCACCAGAAGAAAAATGTTGCCCCAGTGAGCTTCCCTGACACAATAAATGAGGATGAACCTACATGGAACTCAACTGTACCCAAATTATACAGTCTAACCTGGGCACTAATGCACTGTCTGACACAGCCTGAATCCATACCTCCTGAACAACACCCAGAAAGCTGACCGCACACTGAGCACATCGGACCCTCCATGACCTTAGGTTATCATCTCATCCCAACCTCGATTTTCTGGATTCAGAACTTAGATCTTATCTCCAGTCACTGCCCAGGGGTGAACATGATGCAGAAATCAGAATTCCTCCTTCCCCATGGAAAGAAACCTTGTGGTTCGTATGTTGTCCAAAGTTCAGTGTAGGAGAATCAAGCATGGCCCATGAGTCCCCGCCCATGCTTGATGCCTACATTGGGCACAAACATGCATTGTGACCCTCAGTGTGAGCACTGTACTCAAGTAAGACCTCTCAGTGGCTGGACCAAGGTACCCCATATGGGGATTGCCATGCCCTTAGGCCCCCAATCTTATACAGAGTTCGGGTTGTCCAGTCGCCCCTTCCCAGGGTTCTGCTCTGGAATCCCTCTTTAGTGGCACACCTGAGGTAAAAAAAAAAAAAAAAAAAAACAGAATGGACTCCTCCCATCCCACGGAATGACCCCAAAATATTGGGATCATCCAAATCCCCATAGAGGAAGTCTCACCCATGGTCCATGAGGACGCCCCTACATTCCACGGCCATCAGTGACACAAAATCCAGAGTCAAAAGCCTGAGCAAGTGCCTCACACTCACTCTTTGTTCATATCCTGAAGAGTTCTGCTCAAGGTCTGTAGATCGGGCCTCCCATACCTATGTCCCCAAACCTAAGACGAGTTTCTGTTTTCAGACTTCTGTCCCCACAGCTCTGACCCACACACCCTCCATGCTTGAGCCCCTAGAGCCACACCTCAGGATTGTGCCTTCCCTCCCCAAAGGAATTCTGCCCATTTCATTGGCCACAAACTTGCAAATTAGGAGAAACATCCAAAGTCAAAGTGGCCATCCCAATAGTGTAGATTGCCCAGGACAAATAGGGCAATCTGACACCAGCTGAGCAACTACCTCCACTCAATCCCATAGACATATGAACCGAGAGAAGAAGATAAAACCAGACAGGCCCCAGGCCCTAATCAGATCCATTGCCTTGGTTTCCAGGCATCTCTCCTCAGAGTTCTGGTTTCCAATACCAGCATATTGGGGGTTACTGAAGCACCAATGAGAACAAATCTTGTTTCCCCATGGGAAAAATGCTTCTTGGAGCTGTGTCAAAACCTCTGGTTAGGAGCATCCTTCAGAGCCCTGGTGCCACTGCCCCATTCCAAGGTCTCCATGGACACAATCCCACATTAGGACCGATCCTCAGGAGAATGCATTTCAACTCAGCCCCCTCGGCTGCTACATCATAGGCAGCAATCAAACGTGCCGTTTCGCTAGGAGACAATTGGAATGCAAGGCCGGATGCCCAGGCATCCATCCTTACAACCCTGCTCTGCAATTGTTCCATATGGGATGTCCTGGAGCCATCCAACAGGTTTCAACTGACCCGCAGAAAATCCTTGTGGTTTGGAGCATCTCACTACTGCCATCATGGGAAAACACCAATGGAGGTGTGATGACCCCCCTTCATGAAGGGGCCATCATGGACAGAAACTCCAACCTGAGCCAATATATGAACCTCGCCCTGACCTCAGATGCATGAAATCTAAATTCAGCTCTGCAGAGTGTGCCTGCCATTTCCTCGCCCTGAAACCAAAGCAAAGCTTCAGTTCTCAGACTTACATCCTTGCATTCCTGGCCGCCAGGCCTCCAGTTTGGCAGTTCCGGAGCCAGAATGCAGCACTCTGCCTGCCCTCCAGAAGAAAGACTTTGCCTTATGGGGCTACGGAGAAACCCCAAATAATTATCTTCTGCATGCCACTCAACTGTACCAAAATTATACAGCGTATCTGGGCACGAATGCCCTGTCTGGCACAGCCTGAGTGCAGACCTCCTGAACGACACCTAGAAAGCTGGCCCCAAACTGAACACATCGGACCCGCCATGGCCTTAGGTCGTCATCTCTTCCAAACCTCGGTTTTCAGGCTTCAGAACCTAGACCTTATCTCCAATTAGTGCCCAGAGGTGAACGTGATGCAGAAATCAAAACTCCTCCTTCCCCATGGCAAGAAACCCTGAGGTTGGCATGTCCAAGGTTCACTGTAGGAGAAACCTGCAAGCTCAATGAGGTCCCCCCCCAACATTGAGGACCACCTTGGGCACAAACACACATTGTGACCCTCAGCATGAGTCCACTATTCAAGTAACGTCTCTCAGTGGCTGGACCAAGAATCTGCATATGGGCTTGCCATGCCCATAGGACCCCAGGCCTAACCAGAGTGTGGGTATTCCAGTTGTATGTACCCAGTGCTCTGCTCTAGAATCCCTCTATTGTGGGGACACATGAGGCAGAAAACAGGACTCCTCCCTTCCCACAAAATGACCCCAATCTCTTGGGAGCCGGACAAATCACCAGAGAGGGAGACTTCCATGGCCCATGAGACCATGCTTACATTAAATGAACATCATGAATACAACATCCAGAGACATAAGCCTGAACGACCGCCTCTCACTCGCCTTACTTTCTAATCACAATGAGCTCCCCTCACGGACTGTAGATCACTCCTGCCATAACCTCAGCCCCAAACCTCAGCCGAGTTTGTGTTTTTGGATGTCTGTCCCCACAGCCCTGGCCCACACAGCCGCCAGGCTGGGGCCTCTGGAGCCACACCACAGGACTGTCCTGCTCTCTCCAAGGAGACTATGCCCATTCCATTGCCCATAACCCCACAGAATAGGAGAAACCTCAAGGCCCCCGAGGACATCCCACTACTATAAGCCTCTCTGGACAAAGGCATCCTGACACAAGCTGAGCAACTACCTCCATGCAGAAACACAGACAGATGTCGGCAGAGACAGTAGATTGAACCAGACAGGCCCCTGGGCCCTAATCTGAACTCTTGCTTTGGTTTCCAGGTGTCACTCCTCAGAGGCCTGGGTTTGAAGACCAGCATCTGGGGCTTTCCTGAGACACCAAACAGAACAACTATCGTCTCCACATGGGAAGCTTCATTGTTGGAGCTGTGTCAAACCCTTTGGTTTGGAGAAACCTGCAGAGTCCCTGAGCCACCGCCACATTCCAAGGTCTCCATGGCCACCAACCCACAGTATGACTCATCCTCAGGAGAGTCCATTTCAACTCAGCCCTCTGAGAAACCCGCCCAAGAGCCTGAAGATTGAGCCTGCCTTGCCCCAAGCAGCCAGTGGGAATGTGAGGTGGCATTTGCAGACATTCATGCTTAGACCCCTTCTCTCGAGTCTTTCTGTAGGGGTCATCCTAGAACCAACTCATAGTACTCGACTGTCCTACAGAGGAAACCTTGATGTTTGGGGCAGCTCATAACTCCCAGCGTTGGGAAAGCTCCCTGGCCTCATGACGCCCCCACCCCCTTCAGGAAGGGGCCATAATGGACACAAACTCCAACCTGAGGCAACGTCTGATACTCGCCCTGACCTCAGATGCAGGAGATCTTGATTCAGTCTCTGCAGAGTGGGCCTGCCATGCCCTCGGCCCCAAACCTAACGCTAGCTTGTGTTTTCAGACTTCCCTCTTCACACTCCTGGCAAACAAGCCCTCCAGACTGGGAATTCCAGAACCACAACACAGTTTTCTGCCTGCCCACCAGAAGAAAAACGTTGCCCTATGGGGCTCTCCAGAAACCACAAATGAGAACCAACCTGCTCTGGCCTCGACCGCACCCTAACTGGAAAAGCTACCCTGGTCAGTAATGCTCTGTCTGACACAGCCTGACGTCCCGACAGACAAGGAAACAGCTGGCTGCACACTAAGCACATCAGACAGGCCATGGCCTTATGCTGTCATCTCTTCCCAACCTGGGTTTTCAGACATCTGACCCTATATATTATATCAAATCCTGGCAAACGTGGGTAACTGAAGCACAAATCAGATCTTCTCCTTCCCCATGGCTGGAAAGCTTGCTGTTGGCATGGAGTCATACCTTCAGTGTAGGAGAAACCTTCATGGTCCCTGAGGCCAAGCCTAAACTTGAGTGCCTCCTTGGGTACAAACTCGCATTGGGACCATCAGCATGGGCCCCATGTCGAAGTAAGGTCTCTCAGGGCCTGGACTAAGAGCCCGCATATGGGGCTTGCCAAGCCCCTATGATCCCAATCTTCACAAGAGCTCGAGTATTCCCTTTGCTCGAACCCAGGACTGTGATCTGGAGTCCCTCTCCTGGAAGAACACCTGAGCCAGACAGCAGGACTCCACCCTTCCCACAAAATGTCCCCAAAATCTTAAGAGCTGGACCAACTCCTCAGAGAGGGTGACTCTTCCATAGCCCCTGAGGTCACCCCTACATTCCACGGCTATGGGAGACAAAACATCCAAAGACAAAAGCTTGCGTGACTGCCTCCCATGTGCCCTTCTTTCATAAGCTGAGGATCTCCTCTCACGGTCTGTGGGTCCATCCTGCAATGCTCTCGGCTCCGCACCCAAGCCGAGTTTGTGTTTTCAGACTTCTGTGCCCACAGCCCGGACCCACACACCCTCCAGGCTAGGGCCTATGGAGACACACTGAAGGACTGTGCCAGTCCTCTCCAAGAAAACTGTACCCAATCCATTGGCCACAACCCTAGAGATTAGGAGAATCCAATAAGGTCTCCAAGGCCATGCCTCGGCCATGGACTAAGAGGGGCACTTTGACACCAGCTGAGCAACTATCTCCACTTAGATACTCAGACAGTGTCCCCAGAGACAGAAGATTGAAACGGACAGGCATCTAGGCTCTAATCTGAACCCTAGCTTTGGTTTCCAGGTGTCTCTACTCAGAGAACTGGTTTGAAGACCAGTATCTGGGGCTTTTCTGAGGCACCAAAGAGAACCTGTCTCATCTCCACATAGGAATCTCTTTTTAATTGGAGCAATATTACACCCTTCGGTTAGGCGAATACTTCATGGCCCCTGAGCTGCCAACATATTCCAAGGTCTCCATGCACACAAACCCACATTATGACCCATCCGCAGGAGAGTCCATTTCAATTCAGCCCCCTAGTTAGCTCGCCCCAGAGCCAGGAGTTCAAACATGTCTTGTCACAAAGAGCCAATGGGAATGTGAGGTATGCTGTACAGGCATCCATCCTTCGAATCCTGCTCTCCAGTCTTTCCGTATGGGACATCCTGGAGCCATTCAACAGGACTCGACTGTCCAGCAGATGGAAAGCTTGTGGTATGGGTCAACGCACAAACTAGAGTTTGTGCTGGTGTCTAAGGTGCTGTGCAGGATTCTCCAATCTTGAGAGTTTGGCACAGGTCGAAGGGCATGGTTTCCTACTGGGGACAGGAGATATTCTATTGTGTGGCTCAGGGACCACATGTTGTATCCTAAGTTGGTATTTCAGAACAGGACCCTGAGGACAGATGCCTGAAAACCTAATCTAGTGTTCCAATGACGTCCTAGGAGCATGTCAGGTACAATCTTCTGACCCAGGAACATTGAAATGGCTGTCTGCTTGGATGTAGGTGATCAGGGCGTTTCAGTCTGGCATTTGTGTCCAGTGCTGCCGACAATATTGGTTTGGGCTCAGGGCTCTTGCGTGTTTCTCCTAAACTGGAAGGTTTGGGCAGGTTTGACGGGCACAGTTTCCTTGGGGATGGCAGGCCCAGTCATGTGTTGTGGATCCAGAGACCCTGTCCTGGAGGGCATATGAGCCACGGTTTTGGGAGAGAAGTCTGCAAACACAAATGTGGGTTATGGTTAGTGGAAAGGTGATCACAGGCCCAATGAGTAGACCTGGAGTGCAGCTTGTCAGGAGTAATTAGGGTGACTGGAAGGCAGTAGCACAGGCTTTTCTCTCTATATTGTGTGTCCAGGATGGCCTCGGAATGCAGGTATAGTCTCATGGGTCCATGGGAAACTTTTTCTCTCTATGGATCTGTGCAGCTCATAGTTTGGTGGCTTTTTTGGGGAAGGGAAGAGTGTTGTTTTCCATCTTATGGGTGCGCCAAAACAGGGATTCCAGATACAGGCTCTTTTTCTGGGCATCTGGGACTTCCCACCAAGGGTTAGGATTTGCACCTAGGGGTGTATGAGGCCTGCAATGCGGGATCATGATGGTGCAACTGAGAGGGATTGTTTGAAAGCTTGCTCAGGCTGAGTCTCACAATGCCTGTTTGCTCCCATGGCGGCCCTCAGGAGTGGGAGTGGTCTCATTGGTCATATATCTGGCTCCCTCTTAGAGAGTTGGACACCCAACCCAACAGCCAAATGTCCTGCCATGAGGAAGGATGAGTTCTCTTCTGTCAGGTTCCTCTGTGCTTCAGGTTGCCCCATTGGCAGGGTTTCCAGCAAGGTCTCGAGATAGGTGCCTGAATACCAAGGATGGGTGGAGATGATGTACTTGGGCCATAGCAATACCAAATGCTAGATATGAGGCCTAAAACTCGGTCGGGGCTCAGGCTCTGTCAGACACAGCGCTAGTGGCCATGGCAGCCTTTATATCAGAGTAGATTCGAGGGCGGAGCAGATTGATCCTCATGTGGAGTTTCTTGGGAAGATTCCCAGGCATTTGTTCATTCAATAGGGAAGGCAGAATGCTGTGTTGTGGCTCCAGATTTCCCAATCACGAGAGCTTGGGGACCAGTCAGTTTTGGGTGGAATTGTAAACAAAAGCTATGGTTCAATTCAGTGCCAAGCAGAAGGCAGTTCCAATTTGTAGCAGTTTACTCGAGACATCCAGCACTGGAATAAGGGTGGATGTCAGATGCTTGCTCACACTAGAGTTTTTGTCTATGATGACCGACAAGTGGAGGGGTGGTATAAAGAGGCCATGGAGGAGTTCACATGCTGAGGCCTGTGAACTGCTGCAAAAAGTAACATTTTTTTGTACAGTGTAGGTGAAGTCTGGTTTGTTTACTCTAGGTTTCCCCATGTGGAAAGTTTGTGAAGAAGAGCTCTCCGGCATGGATGCCAGGAAAGCACACCTCCATTGACAATTGCAGCTGAGGAACATGGCAGATTCGTTCTGGTGGCTCTGGGACAAAGTGCCAAGGCCTTGAGTTGACATGGGATCTCTTGCAGATGGGTCACAATGCTTGTTTGTTACCAGGGAGAACTTAGAATGTGCTGGTTGCTAAGGTGCCATGCAGGATTCTCCTACCCTGAGGGTTTGGCACAGGTCGAAGAGCATGGTATTCTTCTGGGGACAGGGGATGTTCTGTCGTGTGGCTCAGAGACCACATGATGTGTCATAGATTGGTATTTCAGAACAGGCCCCTGAGGACAGATGCCTGAAAACCTAATGGGGTTCCATTGAGAGCCTACTGGCATTTTAGGTTCAATCGTCTATCTCACGATCATTGACTTGGCTATTTCCCTGGATGTAGGTGATAAGGGTGTTTCAGACTGCGCATTTCCATCCCGAGTGGCCGGCAATATTGGTGTGGGCTCAGGGGCCACACAGGTTTCTCCTAATCTGGAAGGTTTGGGCAAATCTGATATGCACAGTGTCCTTGGGGTTGGCAGCCAGAGTTCTGTGGTGTGGCTCCAGAGATAACATTCTGGTGGGCATGTGAGCCATGGTTTTGGGAGAGAAGTCTGCAAACACAAATACAAATTAGGGTGAGTGGCGAGGTGATCACAGGCCCAATGCGTAGACCTGGAGGGAAGCTCTTCATGAACTATAATTAGGGAGACTGGAAGGCAGTAGCACAGGCTTTTCTCTTTGGATTGTGTGTCCAGTATGGCCTTGGAATGCAGGTGTGGTCTCATGGGTCCATGGGAGTCTTTTCCTCTCTATGGATCCTGGTGGCTCTCCATAGTTTGGTGGCTTTTTCGGGGAAGGGGAGAGTGATGTTTTCCACCTTATGGGTGCCACAAAACAGGGATTCCAGAGACGGGCTCTGGTTCATGGCATCTGGGACATCACAACATGTGCTATGATTTGGGCTTAGGGGCATATTAGGCCTGCAATGCGGGTTCATGGTGGTGCAACAGAGAAGGATTGTTTGAAAGCATGCTCAGGCTGAGGGTCACAAGGCCTGTTTGCCTCCAGGGCATCCCTGAGGAGTTTGTGTGGTCTCACTGGACTTGTAAATGACTCCCCCTTTCAGGGTTGAACACCCATCCTAACAGTGAAGTTTCCTGATATGAAGAAGGAGGAGTTCTCTATTGTGCTTCAGGACGCCCCATTGTCAGGGATTCCAGCAAAGGTCTGGGGACAGGTGCCTGAATACCAAGGATGGGTAGAGATGAAATACTTGAGCCATGGCAATCCCAAATGCTAGATGTGGGGCTCAAACTCTGGTGACTGACACTAGGTCTGGGCTCAGGCTCTGTCAGACACAGCACTAGTGGCCAGGGCAACCTATAAATCAGGGTCCCTCCGATATAGGGCCGAGCAGATTGATCCTCATGTGGGGTTTCTGGCCAGACTCACCAGGCACTTGTTTCTATCGGGAAGGCAGAATGCTGTGTTGTGTCTCCATAATTCGCTATCAAGAAGGCTTGGGGACCAGTCGGGTGAGGAAGGAATTGTAAACACAAGCTACAGTTCAATTCACTGCCAAGCGGAAGGCAGTTCCTGTGTCCAGCAGCTTTTTCGAGATATCCAGCACCTTAGTAAGGGAGGACGTCGGATATTTGCTCACACTGGAGTTTGTGTCTATGATGACTGACAAATGGAGGGGTGGCGTCAAGAAGCCATGAGACTCACGTTGAGACTCATGAGCTGCTCCAAATAGCAAGGTTTTGTTCTACTGGACAGGTGGAGTGTGGTTTATTTGCTCCAGGGTCCCCCATGTGGAAAGTTTGGGTAGCAGAGCTCTACCGCATGGATGCCTGGAATGTTCAACTTCATTGACCATTGCAACTGAAGAACATGGCAGCTTTATTCTGGTGTCTCTGTAGCAAAGTACCAAGTCCTTGATTTGACATGGAATCTCTTGCAGATGGGCCACACAGCTGGTTTGTTACCAGGTAGATCTTAGAATGTGCTGGTGGCTTAGTAGTTGTGCAGGAATCTACTACTCTGGGATTTTGCACAGATTGTAGGGCACGGTTTCCTTCTGGGGACAGGAGATGTTCTGTTGTGTGGCCCAGCCACCACATGTTGTATCATAAGTTCGCATTCTAGAACAGGCCTCTGAGGACACATGTCTGAAAACCGAATCAATGGTTCCAATGACGTCCTAGGGGCATGTTAGGTTCATTATTCTGACTCAGGACCATTGACTTGGCTGTGTTCCTGGATGTAGGGGATCAGGGTATTTCAGACTGTGCATTTGTGTTCAGAGCGGCCGCCGAAATTGGGGTAGGCCCAGAGGCCTTGTAGGTTTCTCCTAATCTAGACAGTTTGGGCAACTGTGATGGAAACAGTTTCCTTGTGGATGGCAGGGACAGTCCTGCAGTGTGGATCCAGAGACCCCATCCTGGAGGGCATGTGTGCCATGGTTTTGGTAGATAAGTCTGCAAACACAAATTCGAATTAGGGTGAGTGGCGAGGTGATCACAGGCCCAATGCATATACCTTGAGAGCAGCTCATCTGGAACTGTAATTAGGGTGAATGGAAGGCAGTAGCACAGGCTTTTCTCTCCGGATTGTGTGTCCAGGATGGCCTCGGAATGCAGGTGTGTTCTCATGGGTCCATGGGAGACATTGCCTCTCTATGGATCCTGGTGGCTCCTCATAATTTGGTGACATTTTTGGGGAAGGGATGAGTGCTGTTTTCCATCTGAAGGGTGCACCAAAACAAAAATTCCAGAGATGGTCCCTGGGTCTGGGCACCTCGAAAATCCCACCAAGTTTTATGATTTGAACGTACAGGCATACCAGGCCTGAAATGAGGGATCATTGTGGTGAATCTGAGAGGGATTTTTTGAAAGCATGCTCAGGGTGAGGGTCACAATGCCTGTTTGTGCCAAGGGTAGTCCTCAGGAGTGTGTGTGGTGTCATTGATGTTGTAACTGGCTCCCCCTTTGAGGGTAGAACACCCATCCCAAAAGCCAGGTTTATTGCCATGGGGAAAGAAGAGTTCTCTATTGTGCTTCAAGTTCCCTAATTGGCAGGGATCCCTGCCAAGGTCTGGGGACAGGTGCCTGAATATCAAGGATGGGTAGAGATGACATACTTGGGCCATGGCAATCCCAAATGCTAGATATGGGGCCTGCTCTCTAGTGGCTGAAACTCAGTCGAGCTCAGGCTCTGTCAGACACGGCACTAGTGGGCATGGCAGCCTATAAATCGGTGTTGACTCGAGGGCCGACCTGATTGATCCTCATGTGGGTTTTCAGGGCAGACTCACCAGGCATTTCTTCATTCGATGGGGAAGGCAGAATGCTGCGTTGTGGCCCCAGATTTCCCTATCACGAGGGCTTAGGGACCAGTCAGGTGAGGATGGAATTGTAAACACAAGCTATGGTTCAATTCAGTGCCAAGTGGAAGGCAGTTCCAATGTGCAGTGGTTTATTCAAGACATCCAGCACCGGGATAAGGGTGCATGTCAGATGTTTGCTTAGACTGGAGTTTGTGTCTATGATGACCGACCAATGGAGTGGTGGCATCAAGAGGCCATGGAGCAGTTTGCACGCTGAGGCCTGTGAGTTGATCCAAACATAAGGTTTCCTTCTACTGGACAGGGGAGGTCTGGTTTGTTTACACCAGGTTCCCCCATGTGCAAAGTTTGGGTAGCATAGTACTCGCACGTGGATACTGGAAAGCACACCTACATTGACCATTGCACCTAAGGAACATGGCAGGTTCTTTCTGGTTGCTCTAGGGCAAAGTACCAAGGCCTGGTTTCTAATGAAGTTGGGTCACAATGCAGTTTTGTTACCACGGAAATCTTACTATGTGCTGGTTTCTAAGGGGCCATGTATGATTAGTCTATCCTGATGGTTTGACACCGGTCGAAGAACACGGTTTTTTTCTGGGTATCGGAGATGTTCTGTTGTGGGGCTCATGGACCAAATGTTGTATCATAAGTTGGAATTCCAGAACAGGCCTCTGAGGACAGATGCCTAAAAACTTCATCTAGGGTTCCAATGAAGTCCAAGGGGAATTTCAGGTTCAATCATCAGACTCAGGACCATTGACTTCGGTGTCTGCCTATATGTAGGCAATCAGGGTGTTTCTGATTGTGCCTTTGTGTACAGAGTGGCCTCCAATATTGGGGTGGGCTCTGGGGCCTTGCAGGTTTCTCCTAATCTTGAAGGTTTAGGAAAATTTGTGGGCACGGTTTCCTTGGGGGTGGCAGGCACAGTCCTGTGGTGTGGCTCCAGAGACTCCATCGTGGAGGGCATGTAAGCCATGGTTTTGGGAGAGAAATCTGCAATCACAAACTCGGATTAGGTTGAGTTGCGAGGTGATCGTAGGCCCAATGCATAGACCTGGAGGGCAGATCGTCAGGAACTGTAAATCACGTACCTCGAAGGCACTAGCACTGGCTTTTGTATCTGGATTGTGTGTCCATGATAGCCTTGGAATGCAGGTGTGTTCTAATGTTTCCATGAGAGTATTTTCCTCTCTACGGATCCTGGAAGCTCCCAATAGTATGGTGGCTTTCTCGTTTGAATGGAAGAGTGCTGTTTTCAATCTTAGATGTTCCCCAAAAAGGGATTACAGAGAAGGGCTGTGAGTCTGGGTGCTTGGAAAATCCCACCAGGATTAGGATTTGGGCCTAGGGGAGTACCAGGCCTACAATGTGTGACTTGGAGGTACAACTGAGAGCGTTTGTTTGAAAGCATGCTAGTCTGAGTGTCACAATGCCTGATGTGATTAGGGCAGCCCTTATGAGTGGGAGTTGTCTCCTTGGCCATGCAGCTGGCTACCACTTTAATGTAGGACACCCATCCCAACTACCAGGATTCCTGCCATGGAAAAGGAAGAATTCTCTATTGTGCCTCAGGTTCCCCCATTAGCAGGTATTCTAGCAAATGTCTGGGGACAGATGCCTGAATACCAAGGATGGGTAGAGATGAGGGACCTGAGACATGGCCAGTCTCACATGCCTGACTCTCTGAGTAGCTGACATGAATTGAGCACTCAGGCTCTGTCAGAAACAGAACTAGTGGTCAGGGCTGAGTATGAATCAGGGATCCCTCAAGGGCTGAGCAGATTGATCCTCATGCAGAGTTTCTGGGCAGAATCACCATGCCCTTCTTCTTTCTAAGGGGAAGGCAAAAAGCTGCGTTGTGGCCCCAGAATTCCCTATCAAGCGGGCTTGGGGACCAGTAGGGTGAGGATGGAATTGTAAACTCAAGCTAAGGTTCAATTCAGTGCCAAGCAAAAGGCAGTTCCATTGTGCAGTGTCTGATTCCAGATATCCAGCACCTGAGTAAAGGTGAAAGTCAGACATTTCCTCATGCTGGAGTTTATGTCTATGATGACCGATGAATGGAGGGGTGGCGTCAAGAGGCCATGGAGGATTTCACATGCTGGGGCTTGTGAGATGCTTCAAACAGCAAAGTTTCCTTCTACCACACAGGGGGAGTCTAGTTTATTTGCTCCAGGGTCCCCCATGTGGAAAGTTTGGGTAGCAGAGCACTCCCACGTGGATGCCTGAAAAGCACACCTCCATTAAAATTGCAGCTGAGAAACATGGCCAATTCGTTCTGGTGGCTCTTGGGCGAATTACCAAGGCCTGGAGTTGACATGAAGTCTCATGAAGATGGGTCATAATGCAGGTTTGTTACCATGGAGACCTTACAGTGTGCTGGTGGCTAAGGGACCATGTAGGATTCATCTACCCTGAGGGTTTGACACTGGTCAAAGGGCACGGTTTCCTTCTCGGTCCAGAGATGTTCTGATGTGGGGCTAACGGACCAAATGTATCATAATTTGGTATTGCAGAACAGGCCTCTGAGGATAGATGCCTGAAAATTTAATCTAGGGTTCCAATAAAATCCTAACGGAATGTCAGGTTCAATCCTCTGACTCAGTATCATTGACTTCAATGTCTGCCTAGATGTACGTGATCAGGGTGTTCCAGACTGTGCATTTGTGTACAGAGTGGCAACCAGTATTGGGGTGGGCTCAGGGGCCTTGCAGGTTTCTCCTAATCTGGAAAGATAGGGCAATTTGATGGGCACAGTTTCCTTGGCAATGGTGGGCACAGTCCTGTGGTGTGGCTCCAGAGACCCCATGCTGGAGGGCATGAGAGCCATGGTTTTGGGAGGGAAGTCTGCAAACACAAATGCGGGTTAGGTTTAGTGGCGAAGTGATTGTAGGCCCAATGCATACTCCTGGAGGGAAGCTCCGTGTGAAATGTAAATCGCATGCCTCAAAGGAGGTAGCACAGGCTTTTTTATCTGGATTGTGTATCCACGATGGACTAAGAATGCAGGTGTGGTCTCAGGTGTCCATGGGTGATATTTCCTCTCAAGTATCCTGGCGGCTCCTTATAATGTGGTGGCTTTCTCAGAGAGGAAAGAGTTCTGTTTTCCATATTAAGGGTGTCCCATAACAGGGATTGCAGAGAAGTGCTCTGGCTCTGGGCACCTGGAAATACCCACCAAGGGTTCTGATTTGGGCATAGGGGCTTACCAGGCCTCCAATGCAAGTCCTGGAGATACAACTGAGAGCGTTTGTTTGAAAGCATGCTCAGGCTGAGGGTCACTATGCAAGCTTTTGCATAGGGTGGCCCTCATGAGTGGGCGTGGTCACATTGGCCATGCAGCTGGCTCCCACTTTGAGGGTTGGAAAACCATCCCACAGCCAGAATCCTGCCATGGGGAAAGAGGAGTTCTCTATAGTGCTTCAGGTTCCCCCATTAGCGGGGATTCCAGCAAAGGTCTGGGGACAGAGGCCTGAATACCAAGGATGGGTAAAGATGATGGACATGGGCCATGGCCAGTATCAAATCGTGGATATGGGCCCCGATCACTGGGTGTCTGACACTAGGTCTTGGCTCAGGCTCTGTCAGACACAGCACTAGTGCCCAGGGCAGCCTATAAATTGGGGTTCCCTCAAGTGCTGAGCAGATTCATCCTCATGTATGGTTTCTGGGCAGACTCACCAGGCCCTTCTTGTTTGTAAGGGGAAGGCAGAATGCTGCTTTGTGGCTCTAGAATTCACTATCAAGAGGGCTTGTGGACCAGGAGGCTGAGGATGGAATTGTAAACCTAAGCTATGGTTACATTCTGTATCAAGCAAAAGGAATTTCCAGTGTGCAATGTTTGAATCCAATATTCAGCACTTGAGTGAGGGTGGATGTCAGATATTTGCTCATGCTGGAGTTTGTGTCTATGATGACACAAAAATGGAGGGGTGGCGTTAAGAGGTTATGGAGGATTTCCCAATCTGGTGTTTTTGAGATGCTCCAAACAGCAAGGTTTCCTTCTACCAGACAGGGGCAGTCTGATTTGTTTCCTCCATGGTTCCCCATGTCGAAAGATCGGATAACATAGATCTCCCACATGGGTGACTGGAAAGCACACCTTCATTGACCATGACAGCGAAGGAACATGGCATCTGGTGGCTTTGAGGCGAAGAAATAAAGACTGGATTGGACATGGAACCTCATGAAGATGGGTCAAAATGTTGGTTTGTTACCAGGGAGATCTTAGAATGTGCTGGTGGTTAATGGGCCATGCAGGATTCATCTAGCCTGAGGATTTGACACAGGCCCAAGAGCCCGGATTGCTTCTGGGGGCAGGAGATATTCTGTTGTGGGGCTCAGCGGCCATATGTTGTATCATAAATTGGTAATCCAGAACAGGTCTCTGAGGACAGAAGCCTGAAAACCTAATAAAGGGTTTGAATGAGGCCCTAGGGGAATGTCATTCAATCTTCTGACTCAGGATCATTGACTCTGGTGTCTGACTGGATGCAGGTGATGAGGGTGTTTCAGACTGTGCATTTGTGTCCAGAGTGGCATCCAATACTAGGGTTGGCTCAGGTTCCTTGCAGGTTTCTCCTTATATGGGGTTTTTGGACAACTGTGATGGGCAGTTTCCTTGGGGATTGCAGGAACTGTCCTGTGGTGTGACTCCAGAGACCCCATCCTGGAGGACATGTGCGCCATGATTTTGAGAGAGAAGTCTGCAAACACAAACTTAGGTTAGGGTTAGTGGCAAGGTGATCATAGTCCCAATCCATAGACCAGGAGGGCAGCAAGTCTGGAACTGTAAATCACGTAACTCAAAGGTGGTAGCACAGGTAATTGTATCTGGATTTAATTTCCAGAATGGCCTTTATTGCAGGTGTTGTCTCAAGGGTCCATGGGAGATTTCTCCTCTCAAGGATCCTGGCGGTTCTCAATAGTTTGTTGGATTTCTCCGGGAAGGGATGAGTACTGTTTTCCAGCTTAGGCGTGCCCCAAAACAGGCATTCCAGAGATGAGCTCTGGGTCTAAGTGCTTGGAAAATCCCACCAAGGGTTAATATTTAGGCCTAGGGCCATACCAGGCCTGCAATGCGGGATCCTGGAGGTGCAACTGAGAGCGTTTGTTTGAAAGTATGGTCAAGCTGAGGGTCCCAATGCCTGCTTGTGCCCCGGAGGCCATCAGGATTGGGCGATGTCTACTCAGCCATGCAGCCAGTTCCCATTCCTAGGGTTGGACCCCCATCCAAAAGCCAGGATACCTGCCATGGCGAAGGATGAATTCTCTATTGTGCTTCAGGTCCCCCCATTGGTAGGGATTCCAGCTAAGATCTAGGGGACAGATACCTGAATACCAAGGATGGGTAGTAATGACAGCCCTGGGCCATGGCCGGTCTCACATGGTTAATGTGGGCCCCACCCTCTGGGTTGCTGACACGAGGTAGGGGCTCAGGCTCTGTCAGACACAGCACTAGTGGCTAGGGCAAACTATAAATAGGGGTTCCCTCCTGGGCTGAGTATATTGATCTTCATGTGCAGTTTACGGGCAGACTCACCAGGTCCTTCTATCTATGAAGAAGGCAGAATGTTGCGTTGTGGCTCCAGAATTCCCTATCAAGAGATATGGCAGACCAGTAGGGTGAGGATGAAATTGTAGTCTGAAGCTAGGCTTAAATTCATTGCAAAGCGAAAGGCAGTTCCAGTGTGCAGCAGCTGATTCCAATATCAGCGCCTGAATATGGGCGGATGTCAGATGTTTGCTCAGGCTGGAGTTTGTGTCTATGATGACCAACAAATGGAGAGGTGGCGTCAAGAGGCCATGGAGGATTTCCCACCCTGGGGCTCAGGGGCCATAATTTGTATCATAAGTTGGTATTCCAGAAGAGGCCTCTGAGGACAGGTGCCTGAAAAGTTAATCCCTCTTCCAATGAGGTCCTAGGGCCATGTCAGGTTCAATTATCTGACTCAGGACAATTGATTTGGGTGTCTGCCTGGATGGAGGTGATCAGGGTGTTTCAGACTGTGCATTTGCATCCAGAGCAGCCTCCAATATTGGGATGTGCTCAGGAGCCTTCCAGGTTTCTCCTAATCAGGAGGGTTTGGGCAACTGTGATGGGCCCAGTTTCCTTGGGGATGGCAAGCACAGTCTTGTGGTGTGACTCTAGGGGCCCCATCCTGGAGGACATGTGAGCTATGGTTTTTAGAGAGAGATCTGCAAACACAAACTCGGGATAAGGTTAATGGAGAGGTGTTCACAGCCCCAATCCAAAGATCTGGAGGGCAGCACGTCAGGAACTGTAAATCAGGTGACTCGAAGCCAGTAGCACAGTCTCTTGTATCTGGATAGCATATCCACGCTGGCCTCAGAATACAGGTGTGGACTCATGGGACCATGGGAGATTCTTCTTCTCAAGGATCCTGGGGGATCCCATTAGTTTGGTGGCTTTCTCAGGGAAGTGAAGAGTGCTGTTTTCCATCTTAGGGGTGCCTCAAAACAGGGATTCCAGTGACGGGCTCTGGGTATGTGCACATGGAACATCCCACGATGTGTTAGGATTTGGGCTTAAGGGCATATCAGGCCTGCAATGCAGGATCCTGGAGGTTCAACTAAGAGCATTTTTTTGAAGGCTTGATCAAGCTGAGGGTTACAATGGCTACTTGTGCCCAGGGCAGCCCTCATGAGTGGGCATTGTCTCCTTGGCCATGCAGCTGGCTCCCACTTTGAGGTTTGGACACCCATATCAACAGCCAGGATTCCTACCATGGGGAAGGAGGAGTTCTCTATTGTGCTTTAGGTTACCCCATTGGTAGGGATTACATAAAAGGTCTGGGGACAGGTGCCTGAATACCAAGGATGGGTAGAGATGATGGACTTGGTCCCTGGCCAATCTCACATGCTGGATATGGGCTCATATCTCTGGGTGCCTGAAACTAGGTCTTGGCTCAGGCTCTGTCAGACACAGTACTAGTACTAGTACTAGTACTAGTGCCCAGGACAGCCTATAAATCAAGGTTCCATCGAGTGCCAAGTAGATTGATCCTCATGTGGAGTTTCTGGGAAGATTCACCAGGCCCTATTTCTTTCTAGTGAGAATGCAGAATGTTGCCTTGTGGCTCCAAATTCCCTCTCTAGAGGGCTTGCAGACCAGGAGGCTGAGGATGGAATTCTAAACCCAAGCTATTGTTAAATTCAGTGTCAAGTGAAACGCAGTTCCAGTGTGCAGTGGTGGAAAAGAAAATGCAGAATCTAAATAACGGCAGATTTCAGATGTTTTCTCATGCTGGAGTTTTTGTCTATGATGACTGACAAATGGAGGGGTTGTGTCAAGGGCCATGAAGGATTTCTCCTGCTGGTGCTTCTGAGATGCTCCAAACAGAGGGTTCCCTTCTACTGGTCAGTGGCAGTCTGGTTTGTTTGCTCCAGGGTCCCACATGTGGAAAGAATAAGTAGAAGAGCACTCCCACATGGATGCCTGGAAAGCACACCTCCACTGACCATATCAGGTGAGGAACATGGCAGGTTCATTCTGGTGGCTCTGGGGCGAATTACCAAGGACTTGAAGTGACATGGAATCTCATGAAGATGGATCAAAATGCTGTTTGTTTGTTACCAGAGAGATCTTAGAATGTGCTGGGGGCTAAGGGGCTGTGCATAATTCATATACCCCGACCCTTGACACAAGTTGAAGAGCACGAATTCCATCTGGGGACAGGAGATATTCTATTGTGGGGTTCAGGGACCAATCTTCTGACTCAGGACCATTGACTTGGGTGTCTTCCTGGATGGAGGTGATCAGGGTGTTGCACACTGTGCATTTGTGTCCAGAGTGGCCTCCAATATTGGACTGGGCTCAGGGGACTTGCAGGTCTCTCCTAATCTGGAGGGTTTGGGCAACTGTGATGGACACAGTTTCATTGGGGATAGCAGGATCTTTCCTGTGGTGTGGCTACAGAGACCCATCATAGAGGGCATGTGAGCCATGGCTTTGGGAAAGAAGTCTGCAAACACAAACTTGGGGTAGGGTTAATGGCGAGGTGATCACAGGCCCAATGCATATGTCTGTAGGGCAGCTCGTCTGGAACTGTAAACCAGGTGATTCGAAGGTGGTAGCACAGTCTCTTGTATCTGGATTGTGTGTCCAGGATGGCCTCGGAATGAAGGTGTGGTCTTATGGAGCCCTGGGAGATTTTTCCTCTCTACGCATCCTGGCAGCTCCTAATAGTTTTCTCAGGGGAGGGAAGAGTGCTGTTTTCCATCATAGGGGTGCTTCAAAACAGAGATTCCAGAGACGGGCTCTGGTTATGTTGGCATGGAAAATCCCACGAAGTGTTAGGATTTGGTTCTAAGGGCATACCAGGCCTGCGATGCGGGACCCTGCAGAAACAACTGAGAGCATTTGTTTGAATGCATGCTAAGGTTGAGGGACACAATGCCTGCTTTGGCCCAGGCGGCCCTTATGATTGGGCGTTGTCTCATTGGCCATGCACCTGGTTCTAATTCTGAGGGTTGGGCACCCATAGCAACAGCCAGGCTTCCTGCCATGGGGAAGGAGGAGTTCTCAATTGTGCTTCAGGTTCCCCCACTGGTAGGGATTCCAGCAAAGGTCTGGGATAGTTGCCGGAATACCAAGGATGGGTAGAGATGACTGGGCCATGGCCAGTCCCACATGCTGGATAAGGGCCCCACACTCTGGGTGGCTGGCACGAGTTTGGGGCTCAGGCTCTCTCAGACACAGCGCTAGTGGCCAGCGCAAAGTATAAATCGGGGTTCCCTCGAGGGCCAAGTAGATTGATCTTCATGGGGAGTTTCTGGGCAGACTCACCAGGCCCTTCTTCTTTCTATGGGGAAGGCAGAATGTTGCGTTTTGTCTCCCTAATTCCCTCTCAAGAGGACTTGCAGTCCAGTAGGGTGAGGATGGAATTGTAAACCCAAACTATGCAAGAATACAGTGTCAAGTGAAAGGTATTTCCAGTGTGCGTGACTGATTCGAATATCCAGCACCTGAGTAAGAGCAGATGTCAGATGTTTGCTCATGCTGGAATTTGTGTCTATGATGACTAACAAATGGAGGGTTGGCATCAAGAGAATGTGGAGGACTTCCCAGGCTGGGGCTTGTGAGATGCTCCAAACAACCAAGGTTTCCTTCAACCTGACAGGAGCAGTCTTATTTGTTTGCTCTAGGGTTCCCTATGTGGAATTTTTGTGTAGCAGAGAACTACCTCTTGGATGCCTAGAAAGCACACGTCCATTGACCTTTGTACCTGAGGAACATGGCAGATTCGTTTCATGGCTCTTGGGCAAAGTACCAACACCTTGAGTTGGCATCAAGTCTCAGGAAGTTGGGTCACAATGCTGGTTTGTTACCAGGGAGATGATAGAAGCTGCTGGGGCTAATGTGTCATGCAGGATCCATCTACCCTGAAAGTTGGACGTAGATCCAAAAGCACATTTTCCTTCTGGAGACAGGAGATGTTCTGTTGTGGGAATCAGGGACCACATGTTGTATCATAACTTGGTATTCCAGAACAGGACTCTGAGAACAGATGTCTGAAGACCCAATCTAGGGTTCCAGTGAAGTCCTAGGGGCATGTCAGGTTCAATCATCTGACTCAGAACCATTGACTTGGCTTTCTGCCTCGATGGAGGTGCTCAGGGTGTTTCAGACTGCACGTTTGCATCCAGAGCAACCTCCAATATTGGGGTGGGTTCAGGGGCCTGGCAGGTTTCTCCTAATCTGGAGGGTTTGGACAACCTGATGGGCACAGTTTTCTTGGGGATGGCAGGAACTTTCCTGTGATGTGGCTTGAGGGACCACATCCTGGTGGGCATGTAAGCCATGGTTTTGGGAGAGAAGTCGGCAAACACAAACTGGGGTTAGGGTTAGTGTCGAGATGATCACAGGCCCAATGCATAGACATGGAGGGCAGCTCGTCAGGAAATGTAAATAGGATGACTCGAAGGCGGTAGCAAAGACTTTTCTCTCTGGATTGTGTGGACAGGATGGCCTCGGAATGCAGGTTTGTTTTCATGGGTCCATGGGAGATTTTTTCTCTCTAAGGATCCTGGCGGCTCCCAATAGTTTGGTGCCTTTCTCAGGGAAGGGAAGAGTGCTGTTTTCCATCTTAATGGTGCCCCAAACAGGGATTCTGAGACGGACTCTGGGTCTGGGCACCTGGAACATCCCACCAAGGGTTAGGATTTGGGCCTAGGGGCATACCAGGCCTGCAATGCTGGTACTGGAGGAGCAACTGAGAGTGTTTGTTTGAAAACATGCTCAGGCTGAGGATCACCATGCCTGCCTGTGCCCATGTCGGCCCTCAGGAGTGGGCATGGTCTCCTTGGCCATGCAGCTGGCTCCCACGCTGAGGGTTGGACAACCAATATTCCTGCCATGGGGAAGGAGGTGTTCTCTATTGTGTTTCAGGTTCGCCATTGGCAGGAATTCCAGCAAAGTTTGGGGGACAGATGACTGGATACCAAGGATGGGTACAGATGATGGCCCAGGGCCATGGCCGATCTCTCATGCTAAATATGGGCCCTCACCTCTGGGTGGCTGACACGAGGTCGGGGCTTAGACTCTGTCAGACACAGCACTAGTGGTCAGGGAAATCTATTAATCAGGGTTGCCTCGTGGTCTGAGTAGATTGATCCTCATGTGCAGTTTCTGGGCAGACTCAACAGGTCCTTCTTCTTTCTATGTGGAAGGCAGAATACTGCGTTGTGGCTCCAGAATTCCCTATCAAGAGATATTGTGGAGCAGTGTGGTGAGGATAGAATAGTAATACAAAGCTATGGTTAAGTTCAGTGAAAAGCAAAAGGCAGTTCCAGTGTGCAGCTGCCGTTTCGAATATCCAGCACCTGAGTAAGGGTGGATGTCAGATGTTTGCTCACACTGGAGTTTGTGTCTGTGATTACCCACAAATGGAAGGGTGGCGTCAAGAGGCCATGGAGGATTTCCCATGCTGGGGCTTGTGAGATGCTCCAAATAGCAAAGTTTCTTTCTACCGGACAGGAGAAGTCTGGTTTGTTTACTCTGGTTTCTCCATGTGGAAAGTTTTGTAGCAGAGAACCCCACAGGGATGCCTGGAAATCACCCCTCCATTGACCATTGCAGCTGAGGAACATGGCAGGTGCATTCTGGTGGCTCTGGGGCAATATATCGAGACCTTGAGTTGACATGGAGTCTTATGAAGATGGGGCACAATGATGGTTTGTTACCAGGAATATCATAGAATGTGCTGGTTGCTAAGGGGCCATTCAGGATCCAAATACCCTTAGGGTATGACACAATTCCAGGAGCATGGCTTCCTTTTTGGGGAGGACATATTCTGTTCTGTGGCTAAGGGACTATATATTTTATCATAAGTTGATATTCCAGAGCAGGCCTCTGACGACAGATACCTGTAAACCTAATCTAGTGTGCCAATGAAGTCCTCGGGGCATGTCAGGTTCAATCTTCTGACTCAGGAGCATTGACTTGGGTGTCTGCCTGTATGGAGGTGATCAGGGTGTCTCAGACTGTGCATTTGTGCCCAGAGCGGCCTCCATTATTTGGCTGCGCTCAGGGGCCTTGCAGGTTTCTCCTAATCTAAAGGTATCGGGCAAAAGTGATGGGCACAGTTTCCTTGAGGATCTCAGGCACAGTCTTGTGGTGTGGCTTCAGATGCCAGAACCTGGAGGTCATGTGAGCCATGGTTTTAGGAAGGAAGTCTGCAAACAGAAACTCAGCTTAGGTTAATGACAAGGTGATTGCAGGCCCAATGCATAGACCTGGAAGGCAGCTCGTCAGGAACTGTAAATCCGATGACTCAAAGGTGATAGCACATGATATGTACCTGGATTGTATGTCCAGGATGGCCTCGGAATGCAGGTGTGTTCTCATGGGTCTATGGCAGATTTTTCCACTCAAGGATCCTGGTGGCTACCATGAGTTTGGTGACTATCTCGGGGAAGGGAAGAGTGCTGTTTTCCATCTTAAGGGTCCCCCAAAATAGGGATTCCAGAGATGGGCTCTGTGTCTGGGTCCCTGTAAAATCACCCTAGGGTTAGGATTTGGGCCAAGGTGTGTACTAGGCCTGCAATTCGGGGTCCCAGAGATGCAATTGAGAGCGTTTGGTTGAAAGCATGCTCAGGCTGAGGTCACAATGCCTGCTTGTGCCCGGGGAAGCCATCATGAGTGCACATGGTCTCCTTGGCCATGGAGCTGCCTTCCACTTTGAGGGTTGAGCAACTATCCCAACTGTCAGAATACTTTCCATGGGGAAGGAGGAGTTCTCTATTGTGCTTCAGGTTCCCCCAATGGCAAGGATTTCAGCAAAGGTGTGGGTACAGATGCCTGAATACCAAGAATAGAAGAGAAGACAGACTTGGGCCATAGCTGGTCTCACATGCTGGATATGGGCCCTGATCTCTCCGTGGCTGACACTAGGTCCTGGCTCCGGCTATGTCAGACACAGCACTAGTGCCCAGGGCAGCCTATGAATCAGGGTTCCGTCTAGCACCGAGAAGATTGACCATCATATGGAGTTTCTGGGCAGACTCTCCAGGCCCTTTTTCTTTCTATGGGGAAGGCAGAATATTGTGTTGTAGCTCCAGAATTCCCTCACAATAGGGCTTGTGGACCAGTAGGCTGAGGATGGAATTGTAAACCCAAGCTATGGCTTAATTCAGTCAAACTAAAGGCAGTTCCAGTGTGCAGCGATCGAATTGAAATCCAGCACCTGAGTAAGGGCGGATGTCAGATGTTTGCTCATGCTGGAGTTTGTGTCTATGATGACTGACAAATGGAGTGGTGGCTTCAAGAGGAAATGGAGGATTTCCCACGCTGGGGCTTGTGAGATGCTCCAAACAGAAGGTTTCCTTCTACCGGACAGGGGCATTCTGTTTTTTTGTCTCAAGGGTCCCAGCCAATTGCAAAGTTTGTGTAGCAGAGCACCCCCGTATGGTTGCCTGGAAACCACACCTCCACTGACCATTGCAGCTTAGGAACATGGCAAATTCATTCTGGTGGCTCTGGGGCGAAGTACTAAGGGCTTATTTTTACATGGAATGTCATGAACATGGGTAACAATGCTGTTTTGTTACCTGGGAATTCTTAGCCTGTCATCTGTACACATCCTTGGTATTAAGGCAACTTTCCACAGACCTTTCCTGTAACCCTGCCAATGGGGGAACCTGAAGCACAATAGAGAACTCCTCTTTCCATTGCAGGAAGCCTGGCTGTTGCAATGGGTGTCCAACCCTCAAAGTGGGATCCAGCTATATGGCCAATGAGACTACGCCCTCTCCTGAGGGCCCCCCTGGGCACAAAGAGGCATGATGACCCTCAGCCTGAGCATGCTTTCAAACAAGCCCTCTCTGTTACACCATTAGGATCCTGCATTGCAGGCCTGGAATGCCCCTAGGCCCAAATCCTAACACTTGGTGGGATATCCGGGCACCCAGACCCAGAGCCCGTCTCTGGAATCCCTGTTTTGGCATAAGCCTAAGTTGGAAAACAGCATTCTTCCCTGTTTTGGAGCACCCCTAAGATGGAAAAGAGCACTCTTTTCTTCTCTGAAAAACCACCAATCTATGGAGATCCACCAGGATCCTTAGAGAGGAAAAGTCTCCCATTGAACCATGAGACCACGTCTACATTCAGAGCCCATCCTGGACACACAATCCAGATAGAAAAGCCTGTGCTACCAGCTTTCAGTCACCCTAATTACAGTTCCTGACGTGATGCCTTCTAGGTCTATGCATTGGACCTGCGATCAACTTGCCACTATCCCTGACCCAAATTTGTGTTTGCAGACTTCCCTCCCAAAACCATGGCTCTCATATCCTCAAGGAGGTGGTCTATGAAGCCTTACCACAGGACTGGGCCTGCCATCCCCAAGGAAACTGTGCCCATCACAGTTCCCCAAAGCCTCCAAGTTAGGAGAAACCTGCAAGGCCCCTGAGCCCACCCCAATATTGGAAGTGGCTCTGGATGCAAATGCACAGTCTGAAACACCCTGATCACCTACATTCAGTCAGACAACCATATCAATGGTCCTTAGTAAGAAAATTGAACCTGATGGGCACCAAGGACATCATTGGATCTCTAGATTAGGTTGCAAGCATCAATCCTCAGAGGCCTGTTCTTGAATACCAAGTCAGGATACAACATATGTACCCTGAGCCACAAAACAGAACATCTCCTCTCCCAAGATCGACCTGTGCCAAACCCTCAGCGTGGCCCATAGCCACCAATACATTCTAAGAACTTTCTTGTAACAAACCAGTTTTGGGACACATCTGTAAGAGATTCCAAGTCAACTCAAGGCCTTGGTACTTGGCACCAGAACCACCAAAACGAACCTGTCATGTTCCTCAGCTGCAATGGTCATTGGACGTGTGCTTTCCAGTCATCCATGCAGGAGGGCTCTGCTACGCAAACTTCCACTTGAGGGACCCTGGAGGAAAAAAAAACAGACTCCTCCTGTCCATTAGAAGGAAACCTTGTTGTTTGGAGCATCTCACAATCTTAAGCGTGGGTAATCCTCCATTGCCTCCTGAAGCCACCCCTCCATTAGTCGTCATCCTAGACACAAACTCCAGTGTGAGCAAATATCTGACATCTGCCCTTACTCAGGTGCTGGATATCTCGTATAAGCTGCTGCACATTGAAACTGACTTCCGCTTGGCACTCAATTTAAGCATAGCTGGTGTTTACAATTGCATTCTCACCCTATTTGTCCCCAAACCCTCTTGATAGGGAATTCTGGATCCATAAGGCAGCATTCTGCCTGCCCCACAGAAAGAAGTGCTTCGTGAGTCTCGCCAGAAACCCTACATGAGGATCAATTTACTCGGCCCTGGAGAGAACCCCAATATATAGACTTCTCTGGCCACTAGTGCTGTGTCTGACACAGCCTGAGCCCAGACCTCGTGTCAGCCACCCAGAGAGCGGGGTCCATATCCAGCATGTGAGAACGGCCATGGCCCAAATCTGTCATCTCTATGCATCCTTGGTATTCAGGCATCTGTCCCCAGACCTTTGCTGTAATCCCTGCCTATGGGGGAACATGAAGCACAATAGATATTTCCTCCTTCCCCATGGCTGGAAACCTGGCCATTGGAATGTGTGTCCATCCCTCAGTGTGGGAGCCAGAAAATGGACAATGGGACCACGCCCACTCCTGAGGGCCACCCTGGGCACAAACAGGCATTGTAATGCTCAGCCTGAGCATGCTTCCAAACAAGCCCTCTCAGTTGCACCACCAAGATCCTGCATTGCAGGCCTGGTCTGCCCATAAGCCCAAATCCCAACCCTTGGTGGGATTTTCCAGGCGCCTAGACCCAGAGCCCATCTCTGGAATCCCTGTTTTGGGGCACACCTAAGATCGAAAATAGCAGTCTTCCCATCTCAAAAAGTCATCAAAATATTGGGAGCCGCCAGTATCCTTAGAGGAAAAATCTCCCATAGACCCATGAGGCCACAGCTACATTCTGAGGTCACCCTAGACACACAATCCAGATATAAAAGCCTGTGCTTCCACCTTCGGGTCATTCCAGTTACTGTTCCTGACGAGTAGCCTTCCAGGTCTACACATTGCCCTGCGATAACCTAGCCACTAAACCTAACCCGAGTTTGTGTTTGCAGACTTCCCTCCCAGAACCATGGCTCACATGCCCTCCAGGGTGGAGTCTCTGGAGCCACACCACAGGACTGTGCTTGCCATCCCCATGGAAATTGTGCATGTCAGTTAACCAAACCCTCCAGAGTTGGTTGAAACATTCAAGGCCCCTGTGGCCACCCCAATATTGGAGGTTACTCTGGACATAAGTGCGCAGTCTGAAACTCCCTGATCACCTACATCCTGGCAGACACCCAAGTCAACTTTCCTAAGTCTGAAGATTGAACCTCTCATGCCCCTGGGACTCATTGGAACCCTAGATTAGGTTGTCGGGCATCTGTCTTCAGAGGCCTGTTCTTGAATAGAAACTTATGATATGGCATGTGGTCCCTGAGCCACAAAACACTACATCTCCTGTCCCCAGAAGGTAACCGTGCTCTTCGACCTGTGTTAAACCCTCAGGGTAGGAAAATCTTGCAGGCATCTTAGCCACCAACACATTCTAAGATCTACCTGGTAAAAAAAACCAGCATTGTAACCCATCTTCAAGAGATTCCATGTCAACTCAAGACCTTGGTGCTTTGCCCCAGAAGCACCGTAAAGAACCTGCATGTTCCTCAGCTGCATTGGTCAATGGAGGTGTGCTTTCCAGGCATCCATGTGGAAGGGCTCTGCTACCCATACTTTTCACATGGGGGGCCCTGCAGAAAACATACCAGACTCTAACTGTCCAGTAGAAAAAACAACCTTGCTGTTTGGAGCATCTCACATGCATCAGCCTCTTGATGCCACTCCTCCATTCGGTCATCAGAGACACAAACTCCAGTGTGCGTAAACATCTGAAATCCACCTTTACTCAGGTGCTGGATATTTCATTTGTTGGCCACGATAGATACAAACTCTATCATGAGCAGACATCTGACCCTCGCCTGTACTCAGATGCTGGAGATCTCGAAAAAACCACTGCACATTGGAACGGCCATGTTCTCGGCACTGAGATTAAGCATAGATTGTGTTTTCTGCCTTCTGTTCTCACACTCCTCGCCTTCAAGTCCCCCATATTGGGAATTTGGGAGCCACAATGCAGGCTTCTGCCTGCCCACCAGAAAAAAGAGGTGCCCTATGGGTCTGCGTGAAACTCCATATAAGGTTCCACTAGCACAGCCCTCTATAGCACCACAATATCATAGGCCACCTTGTGAACTAATGCTCTGTCTGACACAGCTCGAGCCCCGACCTCCTGGTAGCCACCTAGATAGCGGGACCCATATCTGGCAGGTGTGACCTGCCTTGACCTGAGTCCTTCATCTCAAACCAACCTGGTTATTCACGTACCAGTCCCAGAACATAGCTCAAATTACTGTGCATGGGGGAATCTGAAGCACAAAAGAGTACTCCTCCTTCCTCATAGAAGGAAAATTAAATGTTGATATGGTGGTCCAACCCTCATATTGGGATCCAGGTGCATGGAACAAGAGCCAATGCCCACTCAGGATGGGCATCTGGGCACAAACAGGCATTGTGACCCTTACCCTGAGACCCATTTCCAACAAGTCTCCATGGGAGCTGAACCAAAGCCCCACAGAGCCAGGCAGTCAAGCCTCTAGGCCCAAATACTAAGCCTTTGTAGGGTTATCCAGGCACAGGGACCTATAACCCATCTCTGGAATCCCTGTGTTGACGGGAACCCTGAAACAGTAAACCACGCTCTCTCCTTCGCAGTGAGACACCAAACTCTTGGGTGCTGGGCAGAATCCCCAGAGAGGTAGAATATTCCATGGACACATGAGGACACCCCACCATTCCAAGGCCATCCTAGACACAATCCAGACAGAAAAGCCTTTGCTCCTGCCTCCCAGCCACACGAATTTCAAATCCTGAGGAGCTGCCCTCAGCGTCTGCAGATCGGGGCTGCCATCACCTCCCTCCTAATTGATACACAATTTTGTGTCTGAAGACTTTGGTCCCAGAGCCCTTAACCACATTCCCTGCAGGATGGGGCTGACAGAACCACACTACATCACTGGGCCTGATCTCTGGATGAAATTCTGCCGTCTCAGTTGCACAAACCCTCCAGATTAGGAAAAGCCTGCAAGGCCCCTGAGCCCACCCCAATTTCATAGGCCACTCTGGAAAAAATGCACAGTCTGACACAGCCTGAGCATCTACCTCCAGGAAGACTCACAGGTCAAAGTCCCTAAGTCCGAAGGTTGAGGATGACATGCCCCTACAACCTCATAAGAACCCTAGCCTAGATATTCAGGCCTCTGTGCCCAGAGGCCTGGTCTTGAAATCCAACATATGATCCGACATGTGCTCCCTGAGCCATACAAGAGAACCCCTCCTGTCCCGAGAAGGGAACCTGGCTCCTGGGAACTGGGTCTAACCCTCAGGTAGGAAAATCCTGCATGGCCACAGACCCACAACCACATTCTTTTTTTTTATATAGATTTTATTTATTTATTTGACAGACAGAGATCACAAGTAGGCATAGAGGAAGGCAGAGAGAGAGAGAGGAAGAAGCAGGTTCCCTGCTGAGCAGAGAGTCCGATGCGGGACTCAATCCCAGGACCCTGAGATCATGACCTGAGCCGAAGGCAGCGGCTTAGCCCATTGAGCCACCCAGGCACCCTCACCACCACATTCTAAGGTCTCCCTGGACACAAAGCAGCATTGTGACTCATTAGACTGAGAACATCCATCAACTTAGATCACTTGGAAATTTGAACAAAAACCAGCAGATCAAGCCTGCAATGTTCCTCAGCTGCAATGGTCATGCAAGGAAGACTTCCCAGGCCCCCATTCAGAGACCTCTGCTGTCGAATCTTTCTATATGGGGGACCCTGGAGCCTTGTAAGCGGACTTCCCCTGTCCCACAGTAGGACACCTTGCTGTTTGGAGCAGCTCACAAGGTCCTGCTTGGGAAAATCTCCAAGAATTCTTGAGGCCACCCCACAATTCGTTGACCATCATGGATGCAAACCCAGCGTGAGCAGACATCTGACCCTCGCCCATACTCAGGTGCTGGAAATCTCGAAACAACCACTGCACAATGGAATGGTCCTGTGGTCGGCACTGAGCTTATCCGTGGCTTGTGTATTCAGACTTCTGTCTTCACACTCCTCGCCTACAAGCCCTTCATATTGGGAATTCTGAAGCCACAGTGCAGCTTTCTGCCTGCCCACCAGAAAGATGTGCCCTATGGGTCTTCGTAGAAACCCACATGAGGATCCTCCTGCACGGCCCTCAATGGCACCCCAATATAATAGACCGACCTCTGCATACATTGTCTATCTGACACCGCCTGATCCCCGACCTCCTGTCAGCCACCCAGATAGTGGGCCCCATATCCTCCAGGTGGGTCCAACCTTGGCCCGAGGCCATCATCTTGAAGCAACCTGGATATTCAGGTACCTGTCCCAGACTTAGCTCAAATTCCTGCCCATAGGGGACTTGGAAGCACAAAAGAGTGCTCCTCCTTCCCCATGGCCAGAAAACTGAATGTTGAGATGGCTGTACAACCCTGAGTGGGAACCAGGTGCATGGTCCATTAGACCATGCCTACACAGGATGGGCAGCTGGGCACAAATAGGCATTGTGACCCTCAGAATGAGACCCCTTTCCAAAGATCCCCCTTGGGATCTGGACCAGGATCCCAAATCGAAGCTTTGGTTAAGTTTTCCCAGTGTCTGGACCCAGAACCCATCTCTGGAATCCCTGTTTGGACAGGATCCCAGAGATGGAATACAGTCTTTTCCTCTTCCCCAGAAAGAAATCAAACTCTTGGGTGCCAAGCAGAATCACCAGAGTGGAAGAATATCCCACGGACACATGAGGTCACCCCTCCATTTAGTGGCCATCCTAGACACAAAATCCAGACAGAAAAGCCTGTGCTCCTCCCTCCCAGCCACCTGAATTTCAAATCCCGAGGAGCTTCCCTCAGGGTCTTCAGATTCGTACTGCCATCTCCTCACTCCTATCTCTTATCCGAGGTTGTGTCTAAAGTCTTTGGTCCCAAAGTCCTGACACACATGACCTCCAGGATGGGGCCTCGAGAAACACATGACATCACTGGCCCTGCTATCCTGAGGAAACCCTGCCCATCTCAGTTTCCCAAAATGTCCAGATTAGGAGAAAACTGCAAGGCCCCTGACTGCACCCCAATATCATAGGCCACTCTGGAAAAAGTGCACAGCCTGACACAGCCTCAGCACCTACCTCCAGGATGACATGCAGGCCAATGGCACTTAGTCCGAAGATTGAAACTTCCATGGCCCTAAAACCTCATCAGAACCCTAGCTTATGTTTTGAGGTCTCTCTCCCTAGAGGGCTGTTCTGGAAATTCAAGCATATGGTCCAACCTGTGGTCCGTGAGCCATACAAGAGCACACCTCCTGTCCCAAGAAGGAAACCTGGCTCCTGGGTACTGGGTCTAATCCTAAGGATAGAGAATCCTCAATGGTCAGAGAGCCGCCACCACATTCTAAGGTCTCCCTGGACACCAAGCAGCATTGGGACCTGTTAGACTGAGAACTTCCATCAACGCAAATCACTTGGAACTTGGAATCAGTGTCATTGGTTCAAGCTTACCCTGTTCCTCAGCTGCAATGGTAACACGAGATTGGCTTCCCAGGCCTCCATTCAGAGAGCATTGCTATCAAATCTTCCATATGGGGGACCCTGGAGCCCTGTAAGAAGACTTCTGCTGTCCCTTAGTAGGACACCTTGATGTTTGGAGCAGCTCACAAGCTCCAGCTTGGAAAAACCTCCAAGAATTCTTGAGGCCTCCCCACCATTAGTTGGCCATCATGGATACAAACTCCAGCGTGAGCAGACATCTTCCCCTCGCCCAGGTGCTGGAGATCTCGAAACAACTGCTGTACATTGGAATAGACATGTGCTCGGCACTGAGCGTAACCGTAGCTTATGTTTTCATACTTCTGTCCTCACACTCCTCGCCTGCAAACCCTCCAACTTGGATATTCTGGAGCCGTAATGCAGCCATCTGCCTGCTCACCAGATAGAAGAAGTGAAGAAAGGGTCTGTGCAAAAATCCCCCATGAGGATCCAGTTGCACAGCTCTCAAAAGCACCCCAATATCATAGGCCGAACTCTCCACGAATGTTCTGTCTGACACAGCTCGAGCCCGAGCTCCTGACAGCCACCCAGAAAGCAGGCCTCATTTTCTGCAGGTGGGTTCTGCCTTGGCCTGAGGACCTCATCTCAAAGTGAACTGGGTATACAGGCACCGGTCCCAGAACTTAGCTCAAATTCCTGCCCATGGGGGAACCTGAAGTATAAAAAAGTACTCCTCCTTCCCCATGGCAGAAAAACTGAATGTTGAGATGGCAGTCCAACCCTCAGAGTGGGAGCCAAGTGCATAGCCCATGAGGTCACACCCACTCAGCATGGGCATCTGGGCAAAAACAGGCATTGTGACCCTCAGAATGAGACCCATTTCCAACAAGAACACTCGGGAGCTGTACCAGGAAAACATAGAGCAGGACCCTATGCCCAAATCCTAAGCTTTGTTGCGGTGATCCATGCTCCAGAACCCAGGACCCATCTCTGGAATGGCTGTTTGGACGGGATCCCTGACTCAGAAAACTGCGCTCCTCCCATCCCCCGGAAATACACCAAACTCTTGGGTGCCGAGCAGAATTCCCAGAGAGGTAGAATCTCACATGGACCCATGAGGCCACCCCTCCATTTCGTGGCCATCATAGACAAACAAGTCAGACAGAAAAGACTGTGCTCCTGCCTCACAGCCGTCCGAATTTCATATCTGGAGATGCTTCGCTCAGGGTCTGCAGATTGGGTCTGCCATCACCTCGAGCTTAACTCTTACCCGAGTTTGTGTCTGAAGACTTTGGACCCAGAGTCCTGACCCACATGCCCTCCAGGATGGGGCCTCCAGGAACACACAACAGCACTGGGCCAGCTCTCCCAAGGAATGTCAGCCTGTCTCAGTTTCCCAACCCACCAGATTAAGAGAAAATTGCAAGGCCCCTAATACCACCCCAATTCCATAGGAAGCTCCATAAAAAATGCATAGTCTGACACAGCCTCAGAATATACCTCCAGGAAGACACCCAGGTCAATGGGAAGGGATGAAATGGCCTAACCCATGGCAGGTTCGATGTGCTGGGTGTGAAGCCAACTGTCTCAATGTCTCTCACAAGGTCTGGGCTCAGGCTATGTAAGACAGAGCATAGTGTTTAGGGTAGCCTATGCAATTGGGGTGTTGCCGAGGGCTGAGCAGGTTGATTTTCATTTGGGGTTTCTGAGCAATGCCATAGACAATGTTTTTCTTTGGGGGGCAGGCAGAGTGCTTCGTTCTGGAACCAGAATTCCCAATCATGAGGGCTTTTGGTCCAGGAGTGCTAGGGTAGAGTCTGAAAACAAAAGATAGGGTGAGGTAGGGAGCAGGCACACTCTGCAAAGGCTGAAAGATATCTCATGCATCTGAAGTCAGGCTGAGGATCAGACGTTGGCTGAGGTTGGATTGTGCCCTTGATAGCACCTTCATGAAGCAGGTGCCTCATGAGGCCAACGAAATTTTCCCACGCTGAGTTTGGAGGTTGCCACAAACCACAAGGTTTCCTTCTGCAAGACAGTCGAGTCCTGTTGAGTGGCTCCAGTACATACCATACGGAAGGACTGAAGAGGAGGGTTCAAAGGATGGATCCCTGAACAGCATGCCTCGCATTCCCTTTGGCCATTAACGACAAGATATGTTTGATCTGCTGGCTCTGGGGCAAGCTAACCAGCGGGCTGAGTTGAAATGGCCTCTCCTGAGGATGCGTCATAATGTGTGTTTCTGTCCATGGAGACCTTGGAATGTGATGATTGTACTGTGGCCCTGCGGAATTCTCCGACCAGAAGGGTTTGATACAGATCCAGTAAGAAAGCACTCCATTTGGAGACGACAGAGGTTTGGTTTGGAGCCTCAGAAAAACCTAATATGCTGGTATACGAAACCAGTCCTCTGAGGACAGACACATGAAAACTAAAGCTAAGGTTCATATTAGGGCCTAAGGGCCTGTCCATTTCAATCTTCTGTCTCTGGGGACACTGTCTGAGAGTCTAAGTGGTGATAATGGCTCAGCTGGTGTCAGAGTGCCCCTTTTAGTCCAGGGCAGCCTACACTATCAGGATGGCCTCAGGGGCCTTGGAGCTTTTCCCTAACCTGTAGGGTTGTGGTCAATGGATTGGGCACACTTTCCTTTGAGAGGGCAGGCACAATCTTTCGCTGTGGCTCCAGATGCCCTAGCCTGGAGGGTGTGTGGGTCCAGGCTGTGGGCACAGAAGTCTGAAAACACAAACTCAGCTTATGAGTGGCGCCGAGGGTATGGCAGGCCGGATGTACAGATAGAGAGTGAGCTCCTTGGCTTGTGAATCAAGGGCGAGATTCCTTCAGGCTTTTGTCTCTGGATGCGTCCAGGATAGCCGTAGATTGTAGCGGGTGGCCTCAGTGACTGTGGACAAGTATCCCTCTCTGGGGATTTGTCCCAGCTAACAGGAGTTTGGGGTCATTTTGTGGGAAGGGTGGAGTCCTGTTGTCTGACTCATGTGTCTCTCCAAGAAAGTGATTCCAGAGCAGAGCCCCAGGAACGGGGGGGAGACTGGAAAACGCAAACACTGGTGAGGATTGGGTGTATAGGAGCTTGGCACGCCCCATACGCGGGCTCTTGGTCAAGGCCCTGACAGGCCTTTCTTTGATATTGGGCTCATGCTGAGGGTCACAGAGTGAATTTGTGCCCAAGGAAGCACTCAAGTTTGGGCGTGGTTTCAGCGGAAATGAAGGTTTCTACCACCCTGAAGGTGTGACTCCATGCCAAGAGCAAGCCTTACAGCCATGGGGAAGAAGGAGTTCTGATTTGTGATTCAGATGCCCAACTGTGTGGGGAATTGATATAATATCTGGGTTTAGATATCTGAAAACCAAGGTTAGGAAGAGATAACGGCATAAGACCATGGCGTGTCAGAAGTGCTAGGTGTGTGGCCAGCTGTCTCCTTGCCTGTCTGGACGTCTGGCATCAGGCTGTGAAAGGCAGAGCATTAGTGCCCAGAGCAGCCTATCAAATCTGAGTGCCATCGAGGCAAGAGCAGGTTGATCCGCATCTGGGTTTTATGGAGAGCCCCACAAGGAAACGTTTTCTACCGGTGGGCAGTCAATGGGCTGGCTTGTGGTTCTGCAAATCCTACTCTGGAGGGATTGTTTGCCAGGAGTGTGAGGAAGGAAGTCTGAAAACACAAGCTAGCGTGAGGTTTGGGACCGAGGGCACGGCAGGCCACTCTGCAGAGGCTGAATCAAGATCTCCTGCATTGCGGTCATATCTACTATGAGACGTGCTTCAAGCTAGAGTTTTTGTCCATGATGGCCTCTCCATGAAGGATATGGGGGGCTTCATGAGGCCCGGCAAGTTTGCCGTTTTCTCCTACACTGAAGGTTTGACTCACGGCCAGCAACAAGGTTTCTAGCCATGGGGAAGGAGGGGTTCTGACTTGTGCATCAGGTTCCCCCTGTGCAGGGATTGGAGATAAGGTCTAGGTTCCGATGACTGAAAACCCAGGTTGGGAATGGATGGTGGCCTAAGGCAGTGGCGGGTCCAATGTGCTGGGTGTGCAGCCAGCTCTGTCGGTGTCTGTTGGAAGGTCTGGGCTCAGGCTATTTGCGACAGAGCATCAGTGTTTAAGGTAGCCTATGCAATTGGGGTGTTGCCGAGGGCCAAGCAGTTTGATCCTCATTTGGGGTTTCTGGGCAGCACCATAGACAATGTTTTTCTCCTGGGAGGCAGGCAGAGTGCTTCATTGTGGCCCCAGAATTCCCAGTAGGGAGGGTTTGTGGGCCAGGAGTGTGAAGACGGAAGTCTGAAAACACAAGCCAGGGTGAGGATTGGAGCCAAGGGCAGAGCAGGCCCAATCGGCAGAGGCTGAATCAAAATCTCCTGCATCTGAAGTCAGGCTGAGGATCAGAAGTTGGCTGAGGCTGGAGTATGTGTCCATGATGGCACCTTCATGAAGCGGGGGCCTCATGAGTTTGGGGTCATTTTGAGGGAAGGGTGGAGTCGTGTTGTCTGGCTCATGTGTCTCTCCAAGAAAGGGATTCCAGAGCAGAGCCCAGGTACAGGTGGGGCGACTGGAAAACTCAAACACTGGTGAGGATTGGGTGCATAGGGGCTTGGCAAGCCCCATATGCGGGCTCTTGGTCCAGGTCCTGACAGGCCTTTCTTTGACATGGGGCTCATGCTGAGGGTCACAGTGTGAATTTGTGCCCAAGCAGCACTCAAGTTTGGGAGTGGCATCAGGAGCCATGAAGGTTTCTCCCACCCTGAAGGTGTGACTCCATGCCAAGAGCAAGCTTGACAGCCATGGGGAAGGAGGAGTTCTCTTTTGTGCTTGCGATACCCAGCTGTGTGGAGAATTGATATAATGTCTAGGTTCAGATATCTGAAAACCAAGGTTAGGAAGAGGTGACGGCATAAGACCATGGCGTGTCCGAAGTGCTGGGTGTGCGGCCATCTGTCTCCTTGTCTGTCTGGACGTCTGGCTTCAGGCTGTGTCAGACAGAGCATGAGTGCCCAGAGCATCCTATCCAGTTCGGGGTCCGTCGAGGCCCGAGCAGGTTGATCCTCATCTGGGTTTTCTGGAGAGCCCCACAGGGAAACCTTTTTCTTACTTTGGGCAGACACTGGGCTGGGTTTTGGTTCTGGACTTTTTGGTCCGGAGGGCTTGTTAGCCAGGAGTGTGAGGAAGGAAGTCTGAAAACACAAGGTAGCGTGAGGTTTGGGACCGAGGGCACGGCAGGCCCACTCTGCAGAGGCTGAATCGAGATCTCCTGCACTGAGGTCATGTCAACTATGAGACATGCCTCAGGCTAGAGTTTTTGTCCAGCATGGCCTCTTCCTGAAGGGTGAGGGCTTCTTTAGGCCAAGGAGGTTTGCCTACGATGGGATTTGTGAACTACTCCAAACCTCAAGGTTTCCTTCTGCACGACAGTCGAGTCCTATTGGATGGTTCCAGGAGGCCCCATACGGAAAGACTCGAGAGCAGGTGTCTAAGCATGGATGCCTGGGAACGCCACCTCATATTCCCACTCTTTAGTAAGGACAAGGCAGGCTCAATCTGCAGGCTCCTGGGTGAGCTACCCAGAGGGGAGAGTTGAAATGGACTCTCCTGAAGATGAGTCCTACTGTGGCTTGGTGGCCTGGGAGACCTTGGAATGTGGAGGTGGCTCAGGGACTCTGCAGGGTTTTCCAAACTGTGGTGTTTGACAAAGCATCAACAAGGAAGCTTCCCATGTGAAGACGAGAGGAGTTCTGTTCAGTGCCTCAGGAAAGCCCCATATCCTGTTCTTTGAACCAAAGCCTCTGAGGAGTAACACCTGGAACCCAAAGCAAGAGTTGAGATTACGGCCTAAGGGCCTGTCCGGCTCAACCTTCTATCTCTGTTGACATCTGTGTGCATGGCTTCGTGGAGGTAGCTGCTCAGCTTGTGTCGCAATGCCCATGTGTGTCCAGGGAGCCTCCCAGTAGTGGGATGTCCTCGGGGGCCTTGAGGTTTCTCATATTCTGGAGGTGTGTGTCCAAAGGAATGGACACAGTTTCCCAGGAGAGAGCAGGCACGGTCCTGTGGTATGGCTCCAGAGGACCCAGCCTAGAGGCTGTGTTTGGCAGGGCTGTGGGGACAGATGTCTGAAAAAGCAAACTTGGCTCAGGTAGTGGCCAAGTTAATGGCAGGACTGATCTCCAGTCCGTGAGGGGAGATCCTCTGGATATCAAAGGAGGGCAAGTGGGAGGCAGTCACTCAGGATTTTGTCTCTGGGTGTTGCGTTCACAGTGTCCGGTCAGGGTAGGGGTTGTCTCAGAGGCCGAGGAAGAGCCTTCCTCTCGGGGGATTGTCCAAGCTCCCAAGTGTTTGGGTTCATTCTGTGGGAAGGGAAGAGTACTGTTTTCTGCCACAGGGGACCCCCCAGGAGAGGGACTCTAGAGCACAGCAGTGGGTTCCCTCAACTGGAATACACACCATCTAGTTAGTCCTGGGTGCCTATGGGCATGGCAAGCCACATATGCGGGCTCTTGGTCCAGTCACTGAGAGGCGTTACTTGAATAAGGTACTCAGGCTGAGGGTCACAATGTGTGTTTGTGCCCAAGGCAGCCCTAACGCTTGGGCGTTGCCTCATGGGCCATGTCGTTTTTCCTACACTGAAGGTTTGACTCACTGCCAGCAGCAAGTTTTCTTGCCATGGGGAAGGAGGGGTTCTGATTTGTGCATCAGGTTCCCCCCTGTGCAGGGATTGGAGATAAGGTCTAGGATCCGATGACTGAAAACCCAGGTTGGGAATGGATGGTGGCCTAAGGCAGTGGCGGGTCCAATGTCCTAGGAGTGCAGCCAGCTGTGTCGGTGTCTGTTGGAAGGTCTGGGCTCAGGCTATTTGCGACAGAGCATCAGTGTTTAAGGTAGCCTATGCAATTGGGGTGTTGCCGAGGGCCAAGCAGTTTGATCCTCATTTGGGGTTTCTGGGCAGCACCATAGACAATGTTTTTCTCCTGGGAGGCAGGCAGAGTGCTTCATTGTGGCCCCAGAATTCCCAGTAGGGAGGGTTTGTGGGTAAGGAGTGTGAGGACGGAAGTCTGAAAACACAAGCCAGGGTGAGGATTGGAGCCAAGGGCAGAGCAGGCCCACTCTGCAGAGGCTGAATCAAAATCTCCTGCATCTGAAGTCAGGCTGAGGATCAGAAGTTGGCTGAGGCTGGAGTATGTGTCCATGATGGCACCTTCATGAAGTGGGGGCCTCATGAGGCCAAGGAAGTTTTCCCACACTGAGTTTGGAGGTTGCCTCAAACCACAAGGTTTCCTTCTGAGGGACATTCGAGTCCTGTTGCATGGCTCCAGGACATACCATATGGAAGGACTGGAGAGCAGGGTTCGAAGGATGGATCCCTGTACAGCATTCCTCGCATTCCAATTGGCCATTAGCGACAAGATATGTTTAATCTGCTGCCTCTTCGTCACGCTACCCAGGGGGCTGAGTTGAAATGGCCTCTCCTGAGGATGCGTCATAATGTGCGTTTTGGTCCATGGAGACCTTGGAATGTGCTGGTTGTTCGGTGGCCTTGCGGAACTCTCCTACCTGAAGGGTTTGATACATCCCCAGTAAGAAAGCTGCCCATGTGGAGACGAGAGATGCTTGGTTTGGTGCCTCAGAAAAGCCCCATGTACTGGTCTACGAAAACAGTCCTCTGAGAACGGACACATGGAAACAAAGCTAAGGTTCATATTAGGGCCTGGGGGCCTGTCCATTTCAACCTTCTGTCTCTGGGGACACTGTCTGAGAGTCTAAGTGGAGATAGTTGCTCTGCTGGTGTCAGAGAGCCCCTCTTAGTCCAGGGTGGCCTACCTATTGATGGCCTATGGGGCCTTGGAGCTTTTCCCTAAACTGTAGGGTTGTGGTCAATGGATTGGACACACTTTCCTTAGAGAGGGCCGGCACAATCTTTCGCTGTGGCTTCAGAGGCCCTAGCCTTTAGGTTGTGTGGGTCCATGCTGTGGGCACAGAAGTCTTAAAACACAAAGTCAGCTTATGAGTGGCGCCTAGGGTATGGCAGGCCGGATGTACAGCCCGAGAGGGAACTCCTGGGCCTCTGAAACAAGGGCGAGTGGAAGGCGTTCCTTCAGGCTTTTGTCTCTGGATGTTGTGTCCGGGATAGCCGTGGATTGGAGCGGTGGCCTCAGGGACTGTGGACGAGTATCCCTCTCTGGGGATTTGTCCCAGCTCCCAAGAGTTTGGGGTCATTTTGAGGGAAGGGTGGAGTCGTGTTGTCTGGCTCATGTGTCTCTCCAAGAAAGGGATTCCAGAGCAGAGCCCAGGTACAGGTGGGGCGACTGGAAATCTCTGAAACAAGGGCGAGTGGAAGGCGTTCCTTCAGGCTTTTGTGTCTGGATGCTGTGTCCGGGATAGCCGTGGATTTGAGGGATGGCCTCAGGGACTGTGGACGAGTATCCCTCTCTGAAGATTTGTCCCATCTTCCAAGATTGGGGTCATTTTGTGGGAAGGGTGGAGTCGTGTTGTCTGGCTCATGTGTCTCTCCAAGAAAGGGATTCCAGATCAGAGCCCCAGGTACGGGCGGGGCGACTGGAAATCTCAAACCCTGGTGAGGATTGGGTGCATAGGGGCTTGGCAAGCCCCATATGCGGGTTCTTTGTCCAGGCCCTGACAGGCCTTTCTTTGACATGGGGCTCATGCTAGGGTCACAGTGTGAATTTGTTCCCAATCAGCACTCAAGGGCTGCTTGGGCACTACCTGAAGTATTTGATACATCCCCAGTAAGAAAGCTCCCCATGTGGAGACGAGAGGAGTTCTGTTCAGTGCCTCAGGAAAGCCCCATATCCTGTTCTTCGAACCAAAGCCTCTGAGGAGTAACACCTGGAACCCAAAGCAAGCCTAAGGGCCTGTCCGGCTCAACCTTCTATCTCTGTTGACATCTGTGTGCATGCCTTCGTGGAGGTAGCTGCTCAGCTTGTGTCGGAATGCCCCTGTGTGTCCAGGGAGGCTCCCAGTAGTGGGATGTCCTCGGGGCCCTTGAGGTTTCTCATATTCTGGAGGTGTGTGTCCAAAGGAATGGACACAGTTTCCCAGGAGAGAGCAGGCACGGTCCTGTTGTATGGCTCCAGAGGACCCAGCCTAGAGGCTGTGTTTGCCAGGGCTCTGGAGACGGATGTCTGAAAAAGCAAACTTGGCTCAGGATGGGGCCAAGGTAATGGCAGGCCTGATCTCCAGTCCGTGAGGGGAGATTCTCTGGATATCAAAGGAGGGCAAATGGGAGGCAATTGCTCAGGCTTTTGTCTCTGGGTGTTGCGTTCACAGTGTCCGGTCAGGGTAGGGACTATATGCAGAATCTTCGTCCCGAACCTGACAGGCCTTTCTTTGACATGGGGCTCATGCTAGGGTCACAGTGTGAATTTGTGCCCAAGCAGCACTCATGTTTTGGCGTGGCATCAGGGGCCATGAAGGGTTCCCCACGTGAAGGTGTGACTCCATGTGAAGAACAAGCATTACAGCCATGTGGAAGGCAGAGTTCTGATTGTGATTCCGATACACAAACTCAGTTTTTTTGGGGGACGTCGGTATGGCAGGCCCAATATACAAACAATGAGAGGAACTCATGAAGATTTTAATATAGAGCGTGTTTGAGGCGCTTGCTCAGGCATTTGTCTCTGGAATTTGTATCAGCAATGGCCGTAGAATGTCGGGGATGCTTCATGGGCCATGGACGAATCTACCTCTATGAGGATTTCACCCGATTCCCAATTTATTTTCGTCAAACTGTGGGATGGGAGGACTCCTTTCAGTTTTGTTACCTCAGGTGTCCCACGAAAAGAGGAATTCCAAAGCAAAGCCGTGGGAAAGACTGAAGGGACCACCAGAACTATGGTTCAAAATTGGGGACTAGGGGCATGGCAAGCCCAATATGCTATCTCTTCCTCCAGCCACTGAGAGGCCTTACTTGAGGACTTTGGTCAGGCTGAGGGTCACAATGTGTGTTTGTGACCAATGTAGCCTGCGAGCATGGCGGGGCCTCATGGGCAACACTGGATTCAACAACACTGAATGTTGGACAACATGCCAACCACAAGGTATCTTGCCATGGGGAAGGAGTTCTGATTTCTGCATCCCGTTCAACCCTGGGCAGTGATTGGAGGTAAGGTCTAGAATCTAAAGCCTGAAATCCGAGGTTGGGAAGAGATGACGACCTAAGGCCATGGCGGCTCGATGTGCTCAGTGTGCGGCCAGCTGTCTGGGACGGGCCAGGGAGTCCAGGCTCAGGCTGTGTCAGAAAGGGCATTAGTGCACTGGTCAGCATATGTATTTGGGGTACAGCCAAATTCGGTGCAGGTTGATCCTCATTTGGGGTTACTGGGTAGCCCCAGAGGACAATGTTTTTTATCTGGAGGGCAGGCAGAGTGCTGCATTGTAGTTCTGGATTGCCAAACTGGAGGGCTTGTGGGCCAGTAGTCTGACGACAAAAGTTTGAGAACACAAGCTAGGCTTAGGTTTCTGGGTGAGGCCATGGCAGGCACAATCTACAGACCTGAATCGAGATCTCATGCATCTGAAGTCAGGGCGAGGATCAGACGATCGCTCAGGTTGGAGTTTCTGTCCCTGATGGCCCCTTCATGAATGGGGGGGGGGATCACGAGGCCATGGGGTTTTTCCCACGATGAGAGTTGTGAGAAGCTCCAAACTGCAGAGAGTCTTCTGCAGGACCTTTGAGACCTGTTGTTTGGCTCCAGGCCAATGATTCTGAGCAGGGTTCTAAGGATGGATGGCTGGGTAGCCCACCTCGCATTCCAATTGTCTCCTAGCAACAAGACAGGTTAGATCTCCTGGATCTGTGGGGAGCAACCGAGGACGCTGAGTTGAAATGGACACCCCTGGGCATGGGTCCTAATGTGCTTTTGTGTCTAAGGAGACCTTGGAATGAAGCGGGGGCACTTGGGACCTAAAGAGTTCTACTAAACAGAGGCTTTGACACAGCTCCAACGTGCAAGTATCCCATGTGTAGATGAGATGTTTTCTGTTGGGTGAGTCAAGAAACAGCTATAAGCTGCTTTTGAATTCCAGGCCTCTGAGGAGAGATGCCTGGAAATGAAAGCAATGGATCTGATTAGTGCCTAGGGGCCTGTTCTTTCCTTTTTACCTCTGGGCACATGTGTCTATGGGTCTGAGTGCAGGTAGGTGCTCTGTAGTGCTCAGATTGCCCCTGTTTTTCCTGGGAAGCCACCACTATTGAGATGGATCAGGGACTTTGGAGGTTTATCCTATTAGAAGGGTTGTGGCCATTGGAATGGGCACACACAATTCCCTTGGAGAGGGCAAGTACAGTCCTCAGGTTTGGCTCCAGGGTTCTGAGCCTGTAGGTTGTGTAGGCCAGGGCTGTTTGGACAGTTGTCTGAAAACACAAACTCGGCTTATGTTTCGGGTCATAGGTATGGCAGGACTAATCTACATACCATGAGGAGAACTCTTCTGGATTTGAAAGAAGGGCGATGTGAGGCTCCTGCTCAAGTTTTTGTCTCTGGACATCGTGTCACTCATGGTCATGGAATTTCTGGGTGACTTCATGGGAAATGGACGAGTCTTACTCTCTGGTGGCTTGGCCCCGTCCAAAGAGTTTAGGGTCATTCTGTGGGCTGGAAGAAGTCCGTTTTTTTTTTTGTTGTTGTTGTTGTTGTTTTCTTTTTTAACCTCAGGTGTCCCACCAAATGAGGGATTGCAGAGTAGAGCCCTAGGAGGGGCGACTGGACAATCAGAAATCTGGTTAAAAATTGGGGCCTAGGGACATGTCAAGCCCATTATGACATCTAATTGTCCAGCCAAGGAGAGGACTTACTCGAGGACAGGACTCATGCTGAGGGTCACAATGCGTGTGTATGCCCTCGTCGCACTCAAGAATGGGCGGGGCCTCAGGGTGAATGCTGGTTTCTCCTACACTGAACGTTGGACAACGTGCCAACCACAAGGGTTCTTGCCATGGGTAAGGAGTTCTGATTTCTGCATCACACTCACCCCTGAGCAGTGATTGGAGATAAGGTCTCAGTTTTGAAGCCTGAAAACTGAGGTAGGGAACAGATGATGACCTAAGGCCATGGAGGGTTTCATGTGCTCAGTGTGCGGTCAGCTTTCTGGGTGTTGGTCAGGAGGTCCGGGCTCAGGTTGTGTTCGACAGTGCATTAGTGCCCAGGTTAGACTATATAATTTGGGTAAAGTCGAGTGGTGTGTAGGTTTACCCGCATTTAAGGTGCCTGGGCAGGTCATGAGGCAATAATTTATTTCTAGAGGGCAGGCAGAGTGCTGCATTGTGGGTCCGGAATTGCCAAACTTGAGGGCTTTGGGGCCAGGAGTGTGAGGACAGAATTCTGAGAAGACAAGCTAGACTTCGGTTTCAGGGCGAGGTCATGGCGGTACCCCCTGCAGATCTGAACCAATATCTCATGCATATGAAGTCAGGGCGAGGATCAGACGTTGGCTCAGGATGGATTTTCTGTGCATGATGGACGCTTCATGAAGGGAGCGGAATCTCGAGGCCATTGAGGTTTTCCCACGTTGGGAGTTGTGGGATGCCCCCTTAACGGATTCCTTCTGCGGGACAATTGAAACCTGTTGGACAGCTCCAGGACATCCCATATGGAATGACTCCAGAGCACCGTTCGTGGATTGATGCCTGGGAAGCCCGCCTCGCATTCCAATTGTCTCCTAGCAACAAGACAGTTTAGATCTGATGGCTCTGCCGGAGCAACCGGGGTGGCTGAGTTGAAATGGACTTTCCTGAGGATGGGTCCTAATGTGTTTTTGTGTCCATGAGGACCTTGGAATGGGGCGGTGGCACCGGGACCCTGAAGTACTCTCCTAAGCTTTGGACATGGCTCCCATGCACAGGTTTCCTTGTGGAGACGAGATGAGTTCTGATGGGTGCCTCTGGAAAACCCCTATGCTCGTCTTGGAATCAGGCTTTTGAGGACACATGCCTGTAACACAAAGCAATGGATCCTATTATGGCCTAGGGTCCTGTCTGGTTCAATCTTCTTCTCTGGGGACAACCATCAATGGTATGAGTGGAGGTCGATTATCAGCTGGTGTCAGACACCCCTTGTTTGTTCCGGGCGACCTACACTATTGGGATGGCCTTAGGGACTTTCGAGGTTTCTCCTAATTTGTACGATTATGGACCATGGAATGGGCAGAATTCCCATGGATTGGTAGGCACAGTCCTAATGTGTGGCTCCAGGGGCCCAGCTGGAGGGTGTGTGGCCCAAGACTTTGAGGACAGAAGTCTGAAAACACAAACTCAGCTTAGGTGTGGGGACGTAGGTATGGCAGGCCCGATCTACAAACCATGAGAAGAACTCTACAGGATATGAAGAAAGTGCGAGTCTGTGGCGATTGCTCAGGCTTTTGTCTCTGGATTTTGTATCAGTGATGGCCGTGGAATGTCGGGGAGGCCTCATGGGCCATGGACGAATCTTCCTCTCTGAGGATTTGGCCCGATTCCCAATTGCTTTTCGTCAGTCTGTGGGATGGGAGGACTCATCAGTTTTGTTACCTCAGGTGTCCCACCAAAAGATGAATTCCAAAGCAAAGCCGTGGGGAAGACTGAAGGGACAATCCGAACTATGGTTAAAAATTGGGGCCTAGGGGCATGGAAAGCCCAATATGCTATCTCTTCATCCAGCCACTGAGTGGCCTTACTTGAGGACTGGGCTCAGCCTGAGGGTCACAATGTGTGTTTGTGACCAATGTGGCCCGCGAACATGGGCGGGGCCTCATGGGCCAAACTGGTTTCAACGACACTGAACGTTGGACAACATGCCAACCACAAGGTTTCTTGCCATGGGGAAGGAGTTCTGATTTCTGCATCACCTTCAACATGGACAGTGATTGGAGATAAGGTTAGGTTCTGAAACCTGAAAACCGAGGTTGGGAAGAGATGACGACCTAAGGCCATGGCGGCTCGATGTGCTCAGTGTACGGCCAGCTGTCTGGGAGGGGCCAGGGGGTCCAGGCTCAGGCTGTGTCATAAAGGGCATTAGTGCCCTGGTCAGCCTATGTATTTGGGGTACAGCCAAGGTCGGTGCAGCTTGATCCTAATTTGGGGTTACTGGGTAGCCCCAGAGGACAATGTTTTTTATCTGGAGGGCAGGCAGAGTGCTGCATTTTAGTTCTGGATTGCCAAACTGGAGGCCTTGTGGGCCAGTAGTCTGACGACAAAAGTCTGAGAACACAAGCTAGGCTTAGGTTTCTGGGTGAGGCCATGGCAGGCACAATCTACAGACCTGAATCGAGATCTCGTGCATCTGAAGTCAGGGCGAGGATCAGACGATCGCTCAGGTTGGAGTTTCTGTCCCTGATGGCGCCTTCCTGAATGGGGGGGCATCACGAGGCCATGGGGGTTTTCCCATGATGGGAGTTGTGAGAAGCTCCAAACTGCAGAGAGTCTTCGGCAGGACAATTGAGACCTGTTTTTTGGCTCCAGGCCAATGATTCTGAGCAGGGTTCTAAGGATGGATGGCTGGGTAGCCCACCTCGCATTCCAATTGTCTCCTAGCAACAAGACAGGTTAGATCTCCTGGATCTGTGGGGAGCAACCGAGGACGCTGAGTTGAAATGGACACCCCTGGGCATGGGTCCTAATGTGCTTTTGTGTCTAAGGAGACCTTGGAATGAAGCGGGGGCACTTGGGACCTAAAGAGTTCTACTAAACAGAGGCTTTGACACAGCTCCAACGTGCAAGTATCCCATGTGTAGATGAGATGTTTTCTGTTGGGTGAGTCAAGAAACAGCTATAAGCTGCTTTTGAATTCCAGGCCTCTGAGGAGAGATGCCTGGAAACGAAAGCAATGGATCTGATTAGTGCCTAGGGGCCTGTTCTTTCCTTTTTACCTCTGGGCACATGTGTCTATGGGTCTGAGTGCAGGTAGGTGCTCTGTAGTGCTCAGATTGCCCCTGTTTTTCCTGGGAAGCTACCACTATTGAGATGGATCAGGGACTTTGGAGGTTTATCCTATTAGAAGGGTTGTGGCCATTGGAATGGGCACACACAATTCCCTTGGAGAGGGCAAGTACAGTCCTCAGGTTTGGCTCCAGGGTTCTGAGCCTGTAGGTTGTGTAGGCCAGGGCTGTTTGGACAGTTGTCTGAAAACACAAACTCGGCTTATGTTTCAGGTCATAGGTATGGCAGGACTAATCTACATACCATGAGGAGAACTCTTCTGGATTTGAAAGAAGGGCGATGTGAGGCTCCTGCTCAAGTTTTTGTCTCTGGACATCGTGTCACTCATGGTCATGGAATTTCTGGGTGACTTCATGGGAAATGGACGAGTCTTACTCTCTGGTGGCTTGGCCCCGTCCAAAGAGTTTGGGGTCATTCTGTGGGCTGGAAGAAGTCCGTTTTTTTTTTTTGTTGTTGTTGTTGTTGTTTTCTTTTTTAACCTCAGGTGTCCCACCAAATGAGGGATTGCAGAGTAGAGCCCTAGGAGGGGCGACTGGACAATCAGAAATCTGGTTAAAAATTGGGGCCTAGGGACATGTCAAGCCCATTATGACATCTAATTGTCCAGCCAAGGAGAGGACTTACTCGAGGACAGGACTCATGCTGAGGGTCACAATGCGTGTGTATGCCCTCGTCGCACTCAAGAATGGGCGGGGCCTCAGGGTGAATGCTGGTTTCTCCTACACTGAACGTTGGACAACGTGCCAACCACAAGGGTTCTTGCCATGGGTAAGGAGGAGTTCTGATTTCTGCATCACACTCACCCCTGAGCAGTGATTGGAGATAAGGTCTCAGTTTTGAAGCCTGAAAACTGAGGTAGGGAACAGATGATGACCTAAGGCCATGGAGGGTTTCATGTGCTCAGTGTGCGGTCAGCTTTCTGGGTGTTGGTCAGGAGGTCCGGGCTCAGGTTGTGTTCGACAGTGCATTAGTGCCCAGGTTAGACTATATAATTTGGGTAAAGTCGAGTGGTGTGTAGGTTTACCAGCATTTAAGGTGACTGGGCAGGTCATGAGGCAATAATTTATTTCTAGAGGGCAGGCAGAGTGCTGCATTGTGGGTCCGGAATTGCCAAACTTGAGGGCTTTGGGGCCAGAAGTGTGAGGACAGAATTCTGAGAAGACAAGCTAGACTTCGGTTTCAGGGCGAGGTCATGGCGGTACCCCCTGCAGATCTGAACCAATATCTCATGCATATGAAGTCAGGGCGAGGATCAGACGTTGGCTCAGGATGGATTTTCTGTGCATGATGGACGCTTCATGAAGGGAGCGGAATCTCGAGGCCATTGAGGTTTTCCCACGTTGGGAGTTGTGGGATGCCCCCTTAAAGGATTCCTTCTGCGGGACAATTGAAACCTGTTGGACAGCTCCAGGACATCCCATATGGAATGACTCCAGAGCACCGTTCGTGGATTGATGCCTGGGAAGCCCGCCTCGCATTCCAATTGTCTCCTAGCAACAAGACAGTTTAGATCTGATGGCTCTGCCGGAGCAACCGGGGTGGCTGAGTTGAAATGGACTTTCCTGAGGATGGGTCCTAATGTGTTTTTGTGTCCATGAGGACCTTGGAATGGGGCGGTGGCACCGGGACCCTGAAGTACTCTCCTAAGCTTTGGACATGGCTCCCATGCACAGGTTTCCTTGTGGAGACGAGATGAGTTCTGATGGGTGCCTCTGGAAAACCCCTATGCTCGTCTTGGAATCAGGCTTTTGAGGACACATGCCTGTAACACAAAGCAATGGATCCTATTATGGCCTAGGGTCCTGTCTGGTTCAATCTTCTTCTCTGGGGACAACCATCAATGGTATGAGTGGAGGTCGATTATCAGCTGGTGTCAGACACCCCTTGTTTGTTCCGGGCGACCTACACTATTGGGATGGCCTTAGGGACTTTCGAGGTTTCTCCTAATTTGTACGATTATGGACCATGGAATGGGCAGAATTCCCATGGATTGGTAGGCACAGTCCTAATGTGTGGCTCCAGGGGCCCAGCTGGAGGGTGTGTGGCCCAAGACTTTGAGGACAGAAGTCTGAAAACACAAACTCAGCTTAGGTGTGTGGACGTAGGTATGGCAGGCCCGATCTACAAACCATGAGAAGAACTCTACAGGATATGAAGAAAGTGCGAGTCTGTGGCGATTGCTCAGGCTTGTGTCTCTGGATTTTGTATCAGTGATGGCCGTGGAATGTCGGGGAGGCCTCATGGGCCATGGACGAATCTTCCTCTGAGGATTTGGCCCGATTCCCAATTGCTTTTCGTCAATCTGTGGGATGGGAGGACTCATTTCAGTTTTGTTACCTCAGGTCTCCCACCAAAAGAGGAATTCCAAAGCAAAGCCGTGGGGAAGACTGAAGGGACAATCCGAACTATGGTTAAAAATTGGGGCCTAGGGGCATGGCAAGCCCAATATGCTATCTCTTCATCCAGCCACTGAGTGGCCTTACTTGAGGAGTGGGCTCAGCCTGAGGGTCACAATGTGTGTTTGTGACCAATGTGGCCCGCGAGCATGGGCGGGGCCTCATGGGCCACACTGGTTTCAACGACACTGAACGTTGGACAACATGCCAACCACAAGGTTTCTTGCCATGGGGAAGGAGTTCTGATTTCTGCATCACCTTCAACATGGACAGTGATTGGCGATAAGGTCTAGGTTCTGAAACCTGAAAACCGAGGTTGGGAAGAGATGACGACCTAAGGCCATGGCGGCTCGATGTGCTCAGTGTGCGGCCAGCTGTCTGGGAGGGGCCAGGGGGTCCAGGCTCAGGCTGTGTCAGAAAGGGCATTAGTGCCCTGGTCACCCTATGTATTTGGGGTACAGCCAAGGTCGGTGCAGGTTGATCCTCATTTGGGGTTACTGGGTAGCCCCAGAGGACAATGTTTTTTATCTGTAGGGCAGGCAGAGTGCTGCATTTTAGTTCTGGATTGCCAAACTGGAGGCCTTGTGGGCCAGTAGTCTGACGACAAAAGTCTGAGAACACAAGCTAGGCTTAGGTTTCTGGGTGAGGCCATGGCAGGCACAATCTACAGACCTGAATCGAGATCTCGTGCATCTGAAGTCAGGGCGAGGATCAGACGATCGCTCAGGTTGGAGTTTCTGTCCCTGATGGCCCCTTCATGAATGGGGGGGCATGACGAGGCCATGGGGGTTTTCCCATGATGGGAGTTGTGAGAAGCTCCAAACTGCAGAGAGTCTTCGGCAGGACAATTGAGACCTGTTGTTTGGCTCCAGGCCAATGATTCTGAGCAGGGTTCTAAGGATGGATGGCTGGGTAGCCCACCTCGCATTCCAATTGTCTCCTAGCAACAAGACAGTTTAGATCTCCTGGATCTGTGGGGAGCTACCGAGGATGCTGAGTTGAAATGCACACCCCTGGGGATGGGTCCGAATGTGCTTTTGTGTCTATGGAGACCTTGGAATGAAGCGGTGGCACTGGGGCCCTAAAGGGTTCTCCTAAACAGAGGCTTTGACACAGCTCCAACGTGCAAGTTTCCCATGTGTAGATGAGATGTTTTCTGATGGGTGAAACAAGAAACAGCTATATGCTGCTTTTGAAATCCAGGCCTCTGAGGAGAGATGCCTGGAAACCAAAGCAATGGATCTGATTAGTGCCTAGGGGCCTGTTCTTTCCTTTTTACCTCTGAGGACATCTGTCTATGGGTCTGAGTGCAGGTAGGGGCTCATTTGGGCTCAGATTGCCCCTGTTTTTCCTGGGAAGCTACCACTATTGAGATATATCAGGGACTTTGGAGGTTTATCCTATTAGAAGGGTTGTGGCCATTGGAATGGGCACACACAATTCCCTTGGAGAGGGCAAGTACAGTCCTCAGGTTTGGCTCCAGGGGCCTGAGCCTGTAGGTTGTGTAGTCCAGCCCTTTTTGGACAGTTGTCTGAAAACACAAACTCGGCTTATGTTTCAGGTCATAGGTATGGCAGGACTGATCTACAGACCATGAGGAGAACTTTTCGGGATTTGAAAGAAGGGCGAGTGTGAGGCTCCTGCTCAAGTTTTTGTCTCTGGATATCGTGTCACTCATGGTCGTGGAATTTCTGGGTGACTTCATGGGAAATGGACGAGTCTTACTCTCTGGTGGTTTGGCCCCGTCCAAAGAGTTTGGGTTCATTCTGTGGGCTGGAAGATATCCGTTTTATTTTGTTGTTGTTGTTGTTGTTGTTTTCTTTTTTAACCTCAGGTGTCCCACCAAATGAGGGATTGCAGAGTAGAGCCCTAGGAGGGGCGACTGGACAATCAGAAATCTGGTTAAAAATTGGGGCCTAGGGACATGTCAAGCCCATTATGACATCTAATGGTCCAGCCACTGAGAGGACTTACTAGAGGACAGGACTCATGCTGAGGGTCACAATGCGTGTGTATGCCCTCGTCGCACTCAAGAATGGGCGGGGCCTCAGGGTTTCTCCTACACTGATCGTTGGACAACGTGCCAACCACAAGGGTTCTTGCCATGGGTAAGGAGGAGTTCTGATTTCTGCATCAGACTCACCCCTGGGCAGTGATTGGAGATAAGGTCTCGGTTCTGAAGCCTGAAAACTGAGGTAGGGAAGAGATGATGACCTAAGGCCATGGCGGGTTTTATGTGCTCAGTGTGCGGTCAGCTTTCTGGGTGTTGGTCAGGAGGTCCGGGCTCAGGATGTGTTCGACAGTGCATTAGTGCCCAGGTTAGACTATATAATTTGGGTAAAGTCGAGTGCTGTGTAGGTTTACCCTCATTTAAGGTGCCTGGGCAGCTCATGAGGCAATCATTTTTTTCTCTAGAGGGCAGGCAGAGTGCTGCATTGTGGGTCCGGAATTGCCAAACTTGAGGGCTTTGGGGCCAGGAGTGTGAGGATGGAAGTCTGAGAAGACAAGCTAGACTTGGGTTTCAGGGCGAGGGCACGGCAGGTACCCCCTGCAGATCTGAACCAATATCTCATGCATCTGAAGTCAGGGCGAGGATCAGACGTTGGCTCAGGTGGGAGTTTCGGAGCATGACGGCCGTTTCATGAAGGGAGCGGAATCTCGAGACCATTGAGGTTTTCCCACGTTGGGAGTTGTGGGATGCCCCCTTCCAGGATTCCTTCTTCCGGACAATTGAGACCTGTTGGACAGCTCCAGGACATCCCATATGGAATGACTCCAGAGCACCGTTCGCGGATGGATGCCTGGGAAGCCCGCCTCGCATTCCAATTGTCTCCTAGCAACAAGACAGTTTAGATCTGACGGCTCTGCGGGAGCAACCTCGGTGGCTGAGTTGAAATGGACTTTCCTGAGGATGTGTCCTAATGTGTTTTTGTGTCCATGAGGGCCTTGGAATGGGGCGGTGGCACCGGCAACCTGAAGTACTTTCCTAAGCTTTGGACATGGCTCCCATGCACAGGTTTACCTGTGGAGACGAGATGAGTTCTGATGGGTGCCCCAGGAAAACCCCTATGCTTTTGAGGACACATGCCTGTAACCCATAGCAATGGATCCTATTATGGCCGAGGGTCCTGTCTGGTTCAATCTTCTTCTCTGGGGACATCCATCTATGGTATGAGTGGAGGTCGATTATCAGCTGGTGTCAGACACCCCTTGTTTGTTCCGGGTGACCCACACTATTGGGATGGCCTAAGGGTCGTTGGAGGTTTCTCCTAATTTGTACGATTTTGGACCATGGAATGGGCAGAATTCCCATGGATTGGTAGGCACAGTCCTAATGTGTGGCTCCAGGGGCCCAGCCTGGAGGGTGTGTGGCCCAAGACTTTGAGGACAGAAGTCTGAAAACACAAACTCAGCTTCGGTTTGGGGACGTAGGTATGGAAGGCCCGATCTACAAACCATGAGAAGAACTCTACAGGATATGAAGAAAGTGCGAGTCTGTGGCGATTGCTCAGGCTTGTGTCTCTGGGTTTGTATCAGTGATGGCCGTGGAATGTCGGGGAGGCCTCATGGGCCATGGATGAATCTTCCTCTCTGAGGATTTGGCCCGATTCCCAATTGCTTTTCGTCAATCTGTGGGATGGGAGGACTCATTTCAGTTTTGTTACCTCAGGTGTCCCACCAAAAGAGGAATTCCAAAGCAAAGCCGTGGGGAAGACTGAAGGGACAATCCGAACTATGGTTAAAAATTGGGGCCTAGGGGCATGGCAAGCCCAATATGCTATCTCTTCATCCAGCCACTGAGTGGCCTTACTTGAGGAGTGGGCTCAGCCTGAGGGTCACAATGTGTGTTTGTGACCAATGTGGCCCGCGAGCATGGGCGGGGCCTCATGGGCCACACTGGTTTCAACGACACTGAACGTTGGACAACATGCCAACCACAAGGTTTCTTGCCATGGGGAAGGAGTTCTGATCTCTGCATCACCTTCAACATGGACAGTGATTGGCGATAAGGTCTAGGTTCTGAAACCTGAAAACCGAGGTTGGGAAGAGATGACGACCTAAGGCCATGGCGGCTCGATGTGCTCAGTGTGCGGCCAGCTGTCTGGGAGGGGCCAGGGGGTCCAGGCTCAGGCTGTGTCAGAAAGGGCATTAGTGCCCTGGTCAGCCTATGTATTTTTTTGGTACAGCCAAGGTCGGTGCAGGTTGATCCTCATTTGGGGTTACTGGGTAGCCCCAGAGGACAATGTTTTTTTATCTGTAGGGCAGGCAGAGTGCTGCATTTTAGTTCTGGATTGCCAAACTGGAGGCCTTGTGGGCCAGTAGTCTGACGACAAAAGTCTGAGAACACAAGCTAGGCTTAGGTTTCTGGGTGAGGCCATGGCAGGCACAATCTACAGACCTGAATCGAGATCTCGTGCATCTGAAGTCAGGGCGAGGATCAGACGATCGCTCAGGTTGGAGTTTCTGTCCCTGATGGCCCCTTCATGAATGGGGGGGCATCACGAGGCCATGGGGGTTTTCCCATGATGGGAGTTGTGAGAAGCTCCAAACTGCAGAGAGTCTTCGGCAGGACAATTGAGACCTGTTGTTTGGCTCCAGGCCAATGATTCTGAGCAGGGTTCTAAGGATGGATGGCTGGGTAGCCCACCTCGCATTCCAATTGTCTCCTAGCAACAAGACAGTTTAGATCTCCTGGATCTGTGGGGAGCTACCGAGGATGCTGAGTTGAAATGCACACCCCTGGGGATGGGTCCGAATGTGCTTTTGTGTCTATGGAGACCTTGGAATGAAGCGGTGGCACTGGGGCCCTAAAGGGTTCTCCTAAACAGAGGCTTTGACACAGCTCCAACGTGCAAGTTTCCCATGTGTAGATGAGATGTTTTCTGATGGGTGAAACAAGAAACAGCTATATGCTGCTTTTGAAATCCAGGCCTCTGAGGAGAGATGCCTGGAAACCAAAGCAATGGATCTGATTAGTGCCTAGGGGCCTGTTCTTTCCTTTTTACCTCTGAGGACATCTGTCTATGGGTCTGAGTGCAGGTAGGGGCTCATTTGGGCTCAGATTGCCCCTGTTTTTCCTGGGAAGCTACCACTATTGAGATATATCAGGGACTTTGGAGGTTTATCCTATTAGAAGGGTTGTGGCCATTGGAATGGGCACACACAATTCCCTTGGAGAGGGCAAGTACAGTCCTCAGGTTTGGCTCCAGGGGCCTGAGCCTGTAGGTTGTGTAGTCCAGCCCTTTTTGGACAGTTGTCTGAAAACACAAACTCGGCTTATGTTTCAGGTCATAGGTATGGCAGGACTGATCTACAGACCATGAGGAGAACTTTTCGGGATTTGAAAGAAGGGCGAGTGTGAGGCTTCTGCTCAAGTTTTTGTCTCGGGATATCGTGTCACTCATGGTCGTGGAATTTCTGGGTGACTTCATGGGAAATGGACGAGTCTTACTCTCTGGTGGTTTGGCCCCGTCCAAAGAGTTTGGGTTCATTCTGTGGGCTGGAAGAAGTCCGTTTTATTTTGTTGTTGTTGTTGTTGTTGTTGTTGTTTTCTTTTTTAACCTCAGGAGTCCCACCAAATGAGGGATTTCAGAGTAGAGCCCGAGGAGGGGCGACTGGACAATCAGAAATCTGGTTAAAAATTGGGGCCTAGGGACATGTCAAGCCCATTATGACATCTAATGGTCCAGCCACTGAGAGGACTTACTAGAGGACAGGACTCATGCTGAGGGTCACAATGCGTGTGTATGCCCTCGTCGCACTCAAGAATGGGCGGGGCCTCAGGGTTTCTCCTACACTGATCGTTGGACAACGTGCCAACCACAAGGGTTCTTGCCATGGGTAAGGAGGAGTTCTGATTTCTGCATCAGACTCACCCCTGGGCAGTGATTGGAGATAAGGTCTCGGTTCTGAAGCCTGAAAACTGAGGTAGGGAAGAGATGATGACCTAAGGCCATGGCGGGTTTTATGTGCTCAGTGTGCGGTCAGCTTTCTGGGTGTTGGTCAGGAGGTCCGGGCTCAGGATGTGTTCGACAGTGCATTAGTGCCCAGGTTAGACTATATAATTTGGGTAAAGTCGAGTGCTGTGTAGGTTTACCCTCATTTAAGGTGCCTGGGCAGCTCATGAGGCAATCATTTTTTTCTCTAGAGGGCAGGCAGAGTGCTGCATTGTGGGTCCGGAATTGCCAAACTTGAGGGCTTTGGGGCCAGGAGTGTGAGGATGGAAGTCTGAGAAGACAAGCTAGACTTGGGTTTCAGGGCGAGGGCACGGCATGTACCCCCTGCAGATCTGAACCAATATCTCATGCATCTGAAGTCAGGGCGAGGATCAGACGTTGGCTCAGGTGGGAGTTTCTGAGCATGACGGCCGCTTCATGAAGGGAGCGGAATCTCGAGACCATTGAGGTTTTCCCACGTTGGGAGTTGTGGGATGCCCCCTTCCAGGATTCCTTCTTCCGGACAATTGAGACCTGTTGGACAGCTCCAGGACATCCCATATGGAATGACTCCAGAGCACCGTTCGCGGATGGATGCCTGGGAAGCCCGCCTCGCATTCCAATTGTCTCCTAGCAACAAGACAGTTTAGATCTGACGGCTCTGCGGGAGCAACCTCGGTGGCTGAGTTGAAATGGACTTTCCTGAGGATGTGTCCTAATGTGTTTTTGTGTCCATGAGGGCCTTGGAATGGGGCGGTGGCACCGGCAACCTGAAGTACTTTCCTAAGCTTTGGACATGGCTCCCATGCACAGGTTTACTTGTGGAGACGAGATGAGTTCTGATGGGTGCCCCAGGAAAACCCCTATGCTCGTATTGGAATCAGGCTTTTGAGGACACATGCCTGTAACCCATAGCAATGGATCCTATTATGGCCGAGGGTCCTGTCTGGTTCAATCTTCTTCTCTGGGGACATCCATCTATGGTATGAGTGGAGGTCGATTATCAGCTGGTGTCAGACACCCCTTGTTTGTTCCGGGTGACCCACACTATTGGGATGGCCTAAGGGTCGTTGGAGGTTTCTCCTAATTTGTACGATTTTGGACCATGGAATGGGCAGAATTCCCATGGATTGGTAGGCACAGTCCTAATGTGTGGCTCCAGGGGCCCAGCCTGGAGGGTGTGTGGCCCAAGACTTTGAGGACAGAAGTCTGAAAACACAAACTCAGCTTAGGTTTGGGGACGTAGGTATGGCAGGCCCGATCTACAAACCATGAGAAGAACTCTACAGGATATGAAGAAAGTGCGAGTCTGTGGCGATTGCTCAGGCTTGTGTCTCTGGATTTTGTATCAGTGATGGCCGTGGAATGTCGGGGAGGCCTCATGGGCCATGGACGAATCTTCCTCTCTGAAAATTTGGCCCGATTCCCAATTGCTTTTCGTCAATCTGTGGGATGGGAGGACTCATTTCAGTTTTGTTACCTCAGGTGTCCCACCAAAAGAGGAATTCCAAAGCCAAGCCGTGGGGAAGACTGAAGGGACAATCCGAACTATGGTTAAAAATTGGGGCCTAGGGGCATGGAAAGCCCAATATGCTATCTCTTCATCCAGCCACTGAGTGGCCTTACTTGAGGAGTGGGCTCAGCCTGAGGGTCACAATGTGTGTTTGTGACCAATGTGGCCCGCGAGCATGGGCGGGGCCTCATGGGCCACACTGGTTTCAACGACACTGAACGTTGGACAACATGCCAACCACAAGGTTTCTTGCCATGGGGAAGGAGTTCTGATTTCTGCATCACCTTCAACATGGACAGTGATTGGAGATAAGGTCTAGGTTCTGAAACCTGAAAACCGAGGTTGGGAAGAGATGACGACCTAAGGCCATGGCGGCTCGATGTGCTCAGTGTGCGGCCAGCTGTCTGGGAGGGGCCAGGGGGTCCAGGCTCAGGCTGTGTCAGAAAGGGCATTAGTGCCCTGGTCAGCCTATGTATTTTTTTGGTACAGCCAAGGTCGGTGCAGGTTGATCCTCATTTGGGGTTACTGGGTAGCCCCAGAGGACAATGTTTTTTATCTGGAGGGCAGGCAGAGTGCTGCATTTTAGTTCTGGATTGCCAAACTGGAGGCCTTGTGGGCCAGTAGTCTGACGACAAAAGTCTGAGAACACAAGCTAGGCTTAGGTTTCTGGGTGAGGCCATGGCAGGCACAATCTACAGACCTGAATCGAGATCTCGTGCATCTGAAGTCAGGGCGAGGATCAGACGATCGCTCAGGTTGGAGTTTCTGTCCCTGATGGCCCCTTCATGAATGGGGGGCATCACGAGGCCATGGGGGTTTTCCCATGATGGGAGTTGTGAGAAGCTCCAAACTGCAGAGAGTCTTCGGCAGGACAATTGAGACCTGTTGTTTGGCTCCAGGCCAATGATTCTGAGCAGGGTTCTAAGGATGGATGGCTGGGTAGCCCACCTCGCATTCCAATTGTCTCCTAGCAACAAGACAGTTTAGATCTCCTGGATCTGTGGGGAGCTACCCAGGATGCTGAGTTGAAATGCACACCCCTGGGGATGGGTCCGAATGTGCTTTTGTGTCTATGGAGACCTTGGAATGAAGCGGTGGCACTGGGGCCCTAAAGGGTTCTCCTAAACAGAGGCTTTGACACAGCTCCAACGTGCAAGTTTCCCATGTGTAGATGAGATGTTTTCTGATGGGTGAAACAAGAAACAGCTATATGCTGCTTTTGAAATCCAGGCCTCTGAGGAGAGATGCCTGGAAACCAAAGCAATGGATCTGATTAGTGCCTAGGGGCCTGTTCTTTCCTTTTTACCTCTGAGGACATCTGTCTATGGGTCTGAGTGCAGGTAGGGGCTCATTTGGGCTCAGATTGCCCCTGTTTTTCCTGGGAAGCTACCACTATTGAGATATATCAGGGACTTTGGAGGTTTATCCTATTAGAAGGGTTGTGGCCATTGGAATGGGCACACACAATTCCCTTGGAGAGGGCAAGTACAGTCCTCAGGTTTGGCTCCAGGGGCCTGAGCCTGTAGGTTGTGTAGTCCAGCCCTTTTTGGACAGTTGTCTGAAAACACAAACTCGGCTTATGTTTCAGGTCATAGGTATGGCAGGACTGATCTACAGACCATGAGGAGAACTTTTCGGGATTTGAAAGAAGGGCGAGTGTGAGGCTCCTGCTCAAGTTTTTGTCTCGGGATATCGTGTCACTCATGTTCGTGGAATTTCTGAGTGACTTCATGGGAAATGGACGAGTCTTACTCTCTGGTGGTTTGGCCCCGTCCAAAGAGTTTGGGTTCATTCTGTGGGCTGGAAGAAGTCCGTTTTATTTTGTTGTTGTTGTTGTTGTTGTTTTCTTTTTTAACCTCAGGTGTCCCACCAAATGAGGGATTGCAGAGTAGAGCCCTAGGAGGGGCGACTGGACAATCAGAAATCTGGTTAAAAATTGGGGCCTAGGGACATGTCAAGCCCATTATGACATCTAATGGTCCAGCCACTGAGAGGACTTACTAGAGGACAGGACTCATGCTGAGGGTCACAATGCGTGTGTATGCCCTCGTCGCACTCAAGAATGGGCGGGGCCTCAGGGTTTCTCCTACACTGATCGTTGGACAACGTGCCAACCACAAGGGTTCTTGCCATGGGTAAGGAGGAGTTCTGATTTCTGCATCAGACTCACCCCTGGGCAGTGATTGAAGATAAGGTCTCGGTTCTGAAGCCTGAAAACTGAGGTAGGGAAGAGATGATGACCTAAGGCCATGGCGGGTTTTATGTGCTCAGTGTGCGGTCAGCTTTCTGGGTTTTGGTCAGGAGGTCTGGGCTCAGGATGTGTTCGACAGTGCATTAGTGCCCAGGTTAGACTATATAATTTGGGTAAAGTCGAGTGCTGTGTAGGTTTACCCTCATTTAAGGTGCCTGGGCAGCTCATGAGGCAATCATTTTTTTCTCTAGAGGGCAGGCAGAGTGCTGCATTGTGGGTCCGGAATTGCCAAACTTGAGGGCTTTGGGGCCAGGAGTGTGAGGATGGAAGTCTGAGAAGACAAGCTAGACTTGGGTTTCAGGGCGAGGGCACGGCAGGTACCCCCTGCAGATCTGAACCAATATCTCATGCATCTGAAGTCAGGGCGAGGATCAGACTTTGGCTCAGGTGGGAGTTTCTGAGCATGACGGCCGCTTCGTGAAGGGAGCGGAATCTCGAGACCATTGAGGTTTTCCCACGTTGGGAGTTGTGGGATGCCCCCTTCCAGGATTCCTTCTTCCGGACAATTGAGACCTGTTGGACAGCTCCAGGACATCCCATATGGAATGACTCCAGAGCACCGTTCGCGGATGGATGCCTGGAGCCCGCCTCGCATTCCAATTGTCTCCTAGCAACAAGACAGTTTAGATCTGATGGCTCTGCGGGAGCAACCTCGGTGGCTGAGTTGAAATGGACTTTCCTGAGGATGTGTCCTAATGTGTTTTTGTGTCCATGAGGGCCTTGGAATGGGGCGGTGGCACCGGCAACCTGAAGTACTTTCCTAAGCTTTGGACATGGCTCCCATGCACAGGTTTACTTGTGGAGACGAGATGAGTTCTGATGGGTGCCTCAGGAAACCCCCTATGCTCGTATTGGAATCAGGCTTTTGAGGACACATGCCTGTAACCCAAAGCAATGGATCCTATTATGGCCTAGGGTCCTGTCTGGTTCAATCTTCTTCTCTGGGGACATCCATCTATGGTATGAGTGGAGGTCGATTATCAGCTGGTGTCAGACACCCCTTGTTTGTTCCGGGCTACCTACACTATTGGGATGGCCACAGGGACTTTGGAGGTTTCTCCTAATTTGTACGATTTTGGACCATGGAATGGGCAGAATTCCCATGGATTGGTAGGCACAGTCCTAATGTGTGGCTCCAGGGGCCCAGCCTGGAGGGTGTGTGGCCCAAGACTTTGAGGACAGAAGTCTGAAAACACAAACTCAGCTTCGGTTTGGGGACGTAGGTATGGCAGGCCCGATCTACAAACCATGAGAAGAACTCTACAGGATATGAAGAAAGTGCGAGTCTGTGGCGATTGCTCAGGCTTTTGTCTCTGGATTTTGTATCAGTGATGGCCGTGGAATGTCGGGGAGGCCTCATGGGCCATGGACGAATCTTCCTCTCTGAAAATTTGGCCCGATTCCCAATTGCTTTTCGTCAATCTGTGGGATGGGAGGACTCATTTCAGTTTTGTTACCTCAGGTCTCCCACCAAAAGAGGAATTCCAAAGCAAAGCCGTGGGGAAGACTGAAGGGACAATCCGAACTATGGTGAAAAATTGGGGCCTAGGGGCATGGCAAGCCCAATATGCTATCTCTTCATCCAGCCACTGAGTGGCCTTACTTGAGGAGTGGGCTCAGCCTGAGGGTCACAATGTGTGTTTGTGACCAATGTGGCCCGCGAGCATGGGCGGGGCCTCATGGGCCACACTGGTTTCAACGACACTGAACGTTGGACAACATGCCAACCACAAGGTTTCTTGCCATGGGGAAGGAGTTCTGATTTCTGCATCACCTTCAACCCTGGGCAGTATTGGAGATAAGGTCTAGGTTCTGAAACCTGAAAACCGAGGTTGGGAAGAGATGACGACCTAAGGCCATGGCGGCTCGATGTGCTCAGTGTGCGGCCAGCTGTCTGGGAGGGTCCAGGGGGTCCAGGCTCAGGCTGTGTCAGAAAGGGCATTAGTGCCCTGGTCAGCATATGTATTTGGGGTACAGCCAAGGTCGGTGCAGGTTGATCCTCATTTGGGTTTACTGGGTAGCCCCAGAGGACAATGTTTTTTATCAGGAGGGCAGGCAGAGTGCTGCATTTTAGTTCTGGATTGCCAAACTGGAGGCCTTGTGGGCCACTAGTCTGACGACAAAAGTCTGAGAACACAAGCTAGGCTTAGGTTTCTGGGTGAGGCCATGCAGGCACAATCTACAGACCTGAATCGAGATCTCGTGCATCTGAAGTCAGGGCGAGGATCAGACGATCGCTCAGGTTGGAGTTTCTGTCCCTGATGGCCCCTTCATGAATGGGGGGGCATCACGAGGCCATGGGGGTTTTCCCATGATGGGAGTTGTGAGAAGCTCCAAACTGCAGAGAGTCTTCGGCAGGACAATTGAGACCTGTTGTTTGGCTCCAGGCCAATGATTCTGAGCAGGGTTCTAAGGATGGATGGCTGGGTAGCCCACCTCGCATTCCAATTGTCTCCTAGCAACAAGACAGTTTAGATCTCCTGGATCTGTGGGGAGCTACCGAGGATGCTGAGTTGAAATGCACACCCCTGGGGATGGGTCCGAATGTGCTTTTGTGTCTATGGAGACCTTGGAATGAAGCGGTGGCACTGGGGCCCTAAAGGGTTCTCCTAAACAGAGGCTTTGACACAGCTCCAACGTGCAAGTTTCCCATGTGTAGATGAGATGTTTTCTGATGGGTGAAACAAGAAACAGCTATATGCTGCTTTTGAAATCCAGGCCTCTGAGGAGAGATGCCTGGAAACCAAAGCAATGGATCTGATTAGTGCCTAGGGGCCTGTTCTTTCCTTTTTACCTCTGAGGACATCTGTCTATGGGTCTGAGTGCAGGTAGGGGCTCATTTGGGCTCAGATTGCCCCTGTTTTTCCTGGGAAGCTACCACTATTGAGATATATCAGGGACTTTGGAGGTTTATCCTATTAGAAGGGTTGTGGCCATTGGAATGGGCACACACAATTCCCTTGGAGAGGGCAAGTACAGTCCTCAGGTTTGGCTCCAGGGGCCTGAGCCTGTAGGTTGTGTCGTCCAGCCCTTTTTGGACAGTTGTCTGAAAACACAAACTCGGCTTATGTTTCAGGTCATAGGTATGGCAGGACTGATCTACAGACCATGAGGAGAACTTTTCGGGATTTGAAAGAAGGGCGAGTGTGAGGCTCCTGCTCAAGTTTTTGTCTCGGGATATCGTGTCACTCATGGTCGTGGAATTTCTGGGTGACTTTATGGGAAATGGACGAGACTTACTCTCTGGTGGTTTGGCCCCGTCCAAAGAGTTTGGGGTCATTCTGTGGGCTGGAAGAAGTCCGTTTTATTTTGTTGTTGTTGTTGTTGTTGTTTTCTTTTTTAACCTCAGGTGTCCCACCAAATGAGGGATTTCAGAGTAGAGCCCTAGGATGGGCGACTGGACAATCAGAATTCTGGTTAAAAATTGGGGCCTAGGGACATGTCAAGCCCATTATGACATCTAATGGTCCAGCCACTGAGAGGACTTACTAGAGGACAGGACTCATGCTGAGGGTCACAATGCGTGTGTATGCCCTCGTCGCACTCAAGAATGGGCGGGGCCTCAGGGTTTCTCCTACACTGATCGTTGGACAACGTGCCAACCACAAGGGTTCTTGCCATGGGTAAGGAGGAGTTCTGATTTCTGCATCAGACTCACCCCTGGGCAGTGATTGGAGATAAGGTCTCGGTTCTGAAGCCTGAAAACTGAGGTAGGGAAGAGATAATGACCTAAGGCCTTGGCGGGTTTTATGTGCTCAGTGTGCGGTCAGCTTTCTGGGTGTTGGTCAGGAGGTCCGGGCTCAGGTTGTGTTCGAAAGTGCATTAGTGCCCAGGTTAGACTATATAATTTGAGAAAAGTCGAGTGCTGTGTAGGTTTTCCCTCATTTAAGGTGCCTGGGCAGCTCATGAGGCAATAATTTTTTTTCTAGAAGGCAGGCAGAGTGCTGCATTGTGGGTCCGGAATGGCCAAACTTGAGGGCTTCGGGGCCAGGAGTGTGAGGACGGAAGTCTGAGAAGACAAGCTAGACTTGGGTTTCAGGGCGAGGGCACGGCAGGTACCCCCTGCAGATCTGAACCAATATCTCATGCATCTGAAGTCAGGGCGAGGATCAGACGTTGGCTCAGGTGGGAGTTTCTGAGCATGACGGCCGCTTCATGAAGGGAGCGGTATCTCGAGGCCATTGAGGTTTTCCCACGTTGGGAGTTGTGGGATGCCCCCTTCAATGATTCCTTCTGCGGGACAAATGAGACCTGTTGGACAGCTCCAGGACATCCCATATGGAATGACTCCAGAGCACCGTTCGCGGATGAATGCCTGGGAAGCCCGCCTCGCATTCCAATTGTCTCCTAGCAACAAGACAGTTTAGATCTGATGGCTCTGCCAGAGCAACCGGGGTGGCTGAGTTGAAATGGACTTTCCTGAGGATGGGTCCTAATGTGTTTTTGTGTCCATTAAGGCCTGGGATGGGGCGGTGGCACCGGGAACCTGAAGTACTCTCCTAAGCTTTGGACATGGCTCCCATGCACAGGTTTCCTTGTGGAGACGAGATGAGTTCTGATGGGTGCCTCAGGAAACCCCCTATGCTCGTATTGGAATCAGGCTTTTGAGGACACATGCCTGTAACCCAAAGCAATGGATCCTATTATGGCCTAGGGTCCTGTCTGGTTCAATCTTCTTCTCTGGGGACATCCATCTATGGTATGAGTGGAGGTCGATTATCAGCTGTTGTCAGACCGCCCTTGTTTCTTCCGGGCAACCTACACTATTGGGATGGCCACAGGGACTTTGGAGGTTTCTCCTAATTTGTACGATATTGGACCATGGAATGGGCAGAATTCCCATGGATTGGTAGGCACAGTCCTAATGTGTGGCTCCAGGGGCCCAGCCTGGAGGGTGTGTGGCCCAAGACTTTGAGGACAGAAGTCTGAAAACACAAACTCAGCTTAGGTTTGGGGACGTAGGTATGGCAGGCCCGATCTACAAACCATGAGAAGAACTCTTCAGGATATGAAGAAAGTGCGAGTCTGAGGCGCTTGCTCAGGCTTTTGTCTCTGGATTTTGTATCAGCGATGGCCGTGGAATGTCGGGGAGGCCTCATGGGCCATGGACGAATCTTCCTCTCTGAGGATTTGGCCCGATTCCCAATTGCTTTTCGTCAATCTGTGGGATGGGAGGACTCATTTCAGGTTTCTTACCTCAGGTGTACCACCAAAAGAGGAATTCCAAAGCCAAGCCGTGGGGAAGACTGAAGGGACAACCCGAACTATGGTTAAAAATTGGGGCCTAGGGGCATGGCAAGCCCAATATGCTATCTCTTCATCCAGCCACTGAGTGGCCTTACTTGAGGACTGGGCTCAGCCTGAGCGTCACAATGTGTGTTTGTGACCAATGTGCCCCGGGAGCATGGGCGGGGCCTCATGGGCCACACTGGTTTCAACTACACTGAACGTTGGACAACATGCCAACCACAAGGTTTCTTGCCATGGGGAAGGAGTTCTGATTTCTGCATCACCTTCAACCCTGGGCAGTATTGGAGATAAGGTCTAGGTTCTGAAACCTGAAAACCGAGGTTGGGAAGAGATGACGACCTAAGGCCATGGTGGCTCGATGTGCTCAGTGTGCAGCCAGCTGTTTGGGAGGGTCCAGGGGGTCCAGGCTCAGGCTGTGTCAGAAAGGGCATTAGTGCCCTGGTCAGCCTATGTATTTGGGGTACAGCCAAGGTCGGTGCAGGTTGATCCTCATTTGGGGTTACTGGATAGCCCCAGAGGACAATGTTTTTCTTCTGGAGGGCCGGCAGAGTGCTGCATTGTAGTTCTTGACTGCCAAACTGGAGGGCTTGTGGGCCAGTAGTCTGACGACAAAAGTCTGAGAACACAAGCTAGGCTTAGGTTTCTGGATGAGGCCATGGCAGGCACAATCTACAGACCTGAATCGAGATCTCGTGCATCTGAAGTCAGGGCGAGGATCAGACGATCGCTCCGGTTGGAGTTTCTGTCCCTGATGGCCCCTTCATGAATGGGGGGGACATCACGAGGCCATGGGTGTTTTCCCACGATGGGAGTTGTGAGAAGCTCCAAACTGCAGAGAGTCTTCTGCAGGACAATTGAGACCTGTTGTTTGGCTCCAGGCCAATGATTCTGAGCAGGGTTCTAAAGATGGATGGCTGGGTAGCCCACCTCGCATTCCAATTGTCTCCTAGCAACAAGAAAGGTTAGATCTCCTGGATCTGTGGGGAGCAACCGAGGACGCTGAGTTGAAATGGACACCCCTGGGGATGGGTCCTAATGTGCTTTTGTGTATATGGAGACCTTGGAATGTAGCGGTGGCACTGGTGCCCTAAAGGGTTCTCCTAAACAGAGGCTTTGACACAGCTCCAACGTGCAAGTTTCCCATGTGTAGATGAGATGTTTTCTGATGGGTGAGTCAAGAAACAGCTATATGCTGCTTTTGAAATCCAGGCCTCTGAGTAGAGATGCCTGGAAACCAAAGCAATGGATCTGATTAGTGCCTAGGGGCCTGTTCTTTCCTTTTTACTTCTGGGGACATCTGTCTATGGGTCTGAGTGCAGGTAGGTGCTCAGTTGGGATCAGATTGCCCCTGTCTTTCCTGGGAAGCCACCACTATTGAGATGGAGCAGGGACTTTGGAGGTTTATGCTATTAGAAGGGTTGTGGCCATTGGAATGGGCACACACAATTCCCTTGGAGAGGGCAAGTACAGTCCTCAGGTTTGGCTCTAGGGGCCTGAGCCTGTAGGTTGTGTAGGCCAGGGCTGTTTGGACAGTTGTCTGAAAACACAAACTCGGCTTATGTTTTGGGTCATAGGTATGGCAGGACTGATCTACAGACCATGAGGAGAACTCTTCGGATTTGAAAGAAGGGCGAGTGTGAGGCTCCTGCTCAAGTTTTTGTCTCTGGATATCGTGTCACTCATGGTCGTGCAATTTCTGGGTGACTTCATTGGAAATGGACGAGTCTTACTCTCTGGTGGTTTGGCGCCGTCCAAAGAGTTTGGGGTCATTCTGTGGGCTGGAAGAAGACCGTTTTATTTTGTTGTTGTTGTTGTTGTTGTTTTCTTTTTTAACCTCAGGTGTCCCACCAAATGATGGATTCCAGAGTAGATCCCTGGGCAGGGGCGACTGGACAATCAGAATTCTGTTTAAAAATTGGGGTCTAGGGATATGTCAAGCCCATTATGACATCTAATGGTCCAGCCACTGAGAGGACTTACTAGAGGACAGGACTCATGCTGAGGGTCACAATGCTTGTGTATGCCCTCGTTGCACTCAAGAATAGGCGGTGCCTCAGGGTGAATGCTGATTTATCCTACACTGAAGTTTGGACAACATGCCAAAACTCCCAGCTGTCTGGGAGGGTCCAGGGGGTCCAGGCTCAGGCTGTGTCAGAAAGGGCATTAGTGCCCTGGTCAGCCTATGTATTTGGGGTACCGCCAAGGTCGGTGCAGGTTGATCCTCATTTGGGGTTACTGGGTAGCCCCAGAGGACAATGTTTTTTATCTGGAGGGCAGGCAGAGTGCTGCATTGTAGTTCTGCATTGCCAAACTGGAGGCCTTGTGGGCCAGTAGTCTGACGACAAAAGTCTGAGAACACAAGCTAGGCTTAGGTTTCTGGGTGAGGCCATGGCAGGCACAATCTACAGACCTGAATCAAGATCTCGTGCATCTGAAGTCAGGGCGAGGATCAGCGATCGCTCAGGTTGGAGTTTCTGTCCCTGATGGCCCCTTCATGAATGGGGGGGCATCACGAGGTCATGGGTTTTTTCCCACGATGGGAGTTGTGTGTGAGAAGCTCCAAACTGCAGGGAGTCTTCTGCAGGACAATTGAGACCTGTTGTTTGGCTCCAGGCCAATGATTCTGAGCAGGGTTCTAAGGATGGATGGCTGGGTAGCCCACCTCGCATTCCAATAGTCTCCTAGCAACAAGACAGGTTAGATCTCCTGGATCTGTGGGGAGCAACCGAGGACGCTGAGTTGAAATGGACACCCCTGGGGATGGGTCCTAACGTGCTTTTGTGTCTATGGAGACCTTGGAATGAAGCGGTGGCACTGGGTCCCTAAAGGGTTCTCCTAAACAGAGGCTTTGACACAGCTCCAACGTGCAAGTTTCCCATGTATAGATGAGATGTTTTCTGATGGGTGAGTCAAGAAACAGCTATATGCTGCTTTTGAAATTCAGGCCTCTGAGGAGAGATGCCTGGAAACCAAAGCAATGGGTCTGATTAGTGCCTAGGGGCCTGGTCTTTCCTTTTTACCTCTGGGGACATCTGTCTATGGATCTGAGTGCAGGTAGGTGCTCATTTGGGCTCAGATTGCCCCTGTTTTCCTGGGAAGCCACCACTATTGAGATGGATCAGTGACTTTAGAGGTTTATCCTATTAGAAGTGTTGAGGACATTGGAATGGGCACACACAATTCCCTTGGAGAGGGCAAATACAGTCCTCAGGTTTGACTCCAGGGGCCCGAGCCTGTAGGTTGTGTAGGCCAGGGCTGTTTGGACAGTTGTCTGAAAACACAAACTCGGCTTATGTTTCGGGTCATAGGTATGGCAGGACTGATTTACAGACCATGAGGAGAACTCTTCGGGATTTGAAAGAAGGGCGAGTGTGAGGCTCCTGCTCAAGTTTTTGTCTCTGGATATCGTGTCACTCATGGTCGTGGAATTTCTGGGTGACTTCATGGGAAATGGACGAGTCTTACTCTCTGGTGGTTTGGCCCCGTCCAAAGAGTTTGGGGTCATTCTGTGGGCTGGAAGAAGACCGTTTTTTGTTGTTGTTGTTGTTTTCTTTTTTAACCTCAGGTGTCCCACCAAATGAGGGATTTCAGAGTAGAGCCCTGGGCAGGGGCGACTGGACAATCAGAATTCTGTTTAAAAATTGGGGTCTAGGGATATGTCAAGCCCATTATGACATCTAATGGTCCAGCCACTGAGAGGACTTACTAGAGGACAGGACTCATGCTGAGGGTCACAATGCTTGTGTATGCCCTCGTTGCACTCAAGAATAGGCGGTGCCTCAGGGTGAATGCTGATTTATCCTACACTGAACTTTGGACAACATGCCAAAACTCCCAGCTGTCTGGGAGGGTCCAGGGGGTCCAGGCTCAGGCTGTGTCAGAAAGGGCATTAGTGCCCTGGTCAGCCTATGTATTTGGGGTACCGCCAAGGTCGGTGCAGGTTGATCCTCATTTGGGGTTACTTGGTAGCCCCAGAGGACAATGTTTTTTATCTGGAGGGCAGGCAGAGTGCTGCATTGTAGTTCTGCATTGCCAAACTGGAGGCCTTGTGGGCCAGTAGTCTGACGACAAAAGTCTGAGAACACAAGCTAGGCTTAGGTTTCTGGGTGAGGCCATGGCAGGCACAATCTACAGACCTGAATCAAGATCTCGTGCATCTGAAGTCAGGGCGAGGATCAGCGATCGCTCAGGTTGGAGTTTCTGTCCCTGATGGCCCCTTCATGAATGGGGGGGCATCACGAGGTCATGGGTTTTTTCCCACGATGGGAGTTGTGTGTGAGAAGCTCCAAACTGCAGGGAGTCTTCTGCAGGACAATTGAGACCTGTTGTTTGGCTCCAGGCCAATGATTCTGAGCAGGGTTCTAAGGATGGATGGCTGGGTAGCCCACCTCGCATTCCAATAGTCTCCTAGCAACAAGACAGGTTAGATCTCCTGGATCTGTGGGGAGCAACCGAGGACGCTGAGTTGAAATGGACACCCCTGGGGATGGGTCCTAACGTGCTTTTGTGTCTATGGAGACCTTGGAATGAAGCGGTGGCACTGGGTCCCTAAAGGGTTCTCCTAAACAGAGGCTTTGACACAGCTCCAACGTGCAAGTTTCCCATGTATAGATGAGATGTTTTCTGATGGGTGAGTCAAGAAACAGCTATATGCTGCTTTTGAAATTCAGGCCTCTGAGGAGAGATGCCTGGAAACCAAAGCAATGGGTCTGATTAGTGCCTAGGGGCCTGGTCTTTCCTTTTTACCTCTGGGGACATCTGTCTATGGATCTGAGTGCAGGTAGGTGCTCATTTGGGCTCAGATTGCCCCTGTTTTCCTGGGAAGCCACCACTATTGAGATGGATCAGTGACTTTAGAGGTTTATCCTATTAGAAGTGTTGAGGACATTGGAATGGGCACACACAATTCCCTTGGAGAGGGCAAATACAGTCCTCAGGTTTGACTCCAGGGGCCCGAGCCTGTAGGTTGTGTAGGCCAGGGCTGTTTGGACAGTTGTCTGAAAACACAAACTCGGCTTATGTTTCGGGTCATAGGTATGGCAGGACTGATTTACAGACCATGAGGAGAACTCTTCGGGATTTGAAAGAAGGGCGAGTGTGAGGCTCCTGCTCAAGTTTTTGTCTCTGGATATCGTGTCACTCATGGTCGTGGAATTTCTGGGTGACTTCATGGGAAATGGACGAGTCTTACTCTCTGGTGGTTTGGCCCCGTCCAAAGAGTTTGGGGTCATTCTGTGGGCTGGAAGAAGACCGTTTTTTGTTGTTGTTGTTGTTTTCTTTTTTAACCTCAGGTGTCCCACCAAATGAGGGATTTCAGAGTAGAGCCCTAGAATGGGCGACTGGACAATCAGAATTCTGGTTAAAAATTGGGGCCTAGGGAAATGTCAAGCCCATTATGACATCTAATGGTCCAGCCACTGAGAGGACTTACTAGAGGACAGGACTCATGCTGTGGGTCACAATGCTTGTGTATGCCCTCGTCGCACTCAAGAATGGCGGGGCCTCAGGGTGAATGCTGGTTTCTCCTACACTGAACGTTGGACAACATGCCAACCACAAGTGTACTTGCCATGGGTAAGGAGGAGTTCTGATTTCTGCATCACACTCACCGCTGGGCAGTGATTGGAGATAAGGTCTCGGTTCTGAAGCCTGAAAACTGAGGTAGGGAAGAGATGATGACCTAAGGCCATGGCGGGTTTTATGTGCTCAGTGTGCGGTCAGCTTTCTGGGTGTTGGTCAGGAGGTCCGGGCGCAGGTTGTGTTCGACAGTGCATTAGTGCCCAGGTTAGACTATATAATTTGAGAAAAGTCGAGTGCTGTGTAGGTTTTCCCTCATTTAAGGTGCCTGGGCAGCTCATGAGGCAATAATTTTTTTTCTAGAGGGCAGGCAGAGTGCTGCATTGTGGGTTCCGGAATTGCCAAACTTGAGGGCTTCGGGGCCAGGTGTGTGAGGATGGAAGTCTGAGAAGACAAGCTAGACTTGGGTTTCAGGGCGAGGTGACGGCAGGAACCCCCTGCAGATCTGAACCAATATCTCATGCATCTGAAGTCAGGGCGAGGATCAGACTTTGGCTCAGGTGGGAGTTTCTGAGCATGACGGCCGCTTCATGAAGGGAGCAGAATCTCAAGGCCATTGAGGTTTTCCCACGTTGGGAGTTGTGGGATACCCCCTTCAAGGATTCCTTCTGTGGGACAATTGAGACCTGTTGGACAGCTCCAGGACATCCCATATGGAATGACTCCAGAGCACCGTTCGCGGATGGATGCCTGGGAAGCCCGCCTCACATTCCAATTGTCTCCTAGCAACAAGACAGTTTAGATCTGATGGCTCTGCCGGAGCAACCGGGGTGGCTGAGTTGAAATGGACTTTCCTGAGGATGGGTCCTAATGTGTTTTTGTGTCCATGAGGGCCTTGGAATGGGGCTGGGGCACCGGGACCCTGAAGTACTCTCCTAAGCTTTGGACATGGCTCCCATGCACAGGTTTCCTTGTGGAGACGAGATGAGTTCTGATGGGTGCCTCAGGAAAACCGCTATGCTCGTATTCGAATCAGGCTTTTGAGGACACATGCCTGTAACCCAAAGCAATGGATCCTATTATGGCCTAGGGTCCTGTCTGGTTCAATCTTCTTCTCTGGGGACATCCATTTATGGTATGAGTGGAGGTCGATTATCAGCTGGTGTCAGACAACCCTTGTTTGTTCCGGGCGACTTACACTATTGGGATGGCCTCAGGGAATTTGGAGGTTTCTCCTAATTTGTACGATTTTGGACCATGGAATGGGCAGAATTCCCATGGATTGGTAGGCACAGTCCTAATGTGTGGCTCCAGGGGCCCAGCCTGGAGGGTGTGTGGCCCAAGACTTTGAGGACAGAAGTCTGAAAACACAAACTCAGCTTAGGTTTGGGGACGTAGGTATGGCAGGCCCGATCTACAAACCATGAGAAGAACTCTACAGGATATGAAGAAAGTGCGAGTCTGAGGCGCTTGCTCAGGCTTTTGTCTCTGGATTTTGTATCAGCGATGGCCGTGGAATGTCGGCGAGGCCTCATGGGTCATGGACAAATATTCCTCTCTGAGGATTTGGCCCGAATCCCAATTGCTTTTCGTCAATCTTTGGGATGGGAGGACTCATTTCAGGTTTGTTACCTCAGGTGTCCCACCAAAAGAGGAATTCCAAAGCCAAGCCGTAGGGAAAACTGAAAAGACAACCCAAACTATGGTTAAAAATTGGGGCCTAGGGGCATGGCAAGCCCAATATGCTATCTCTTCATCCAGCCACTGAGTGGCTTTACTTGAGGACTGGGCTCAGCCTGAGGTTCACAATGTGTGTTTGTGATCAATCTGGCCTGCGAGCATGGGCGGGGCCTCATGGGCCACACTGGTTTCAACTACACTGAACGTTGGACAACATGCCAACCACAAGGTTTCTTGCCATGGGGAAGGAGTTCTGATTTCTGCATCACCTTCAACATGGACAGTGATTGGAGATAAGGTCTAGGTTCTGAAATCTGAAAACCGATGTTGGGAAGAGATGACGACCTAAGGCCATGGCGGCTCGATGTGCTCAGTGTGCGGCCAGCTGTCTGGGAGGGTCCACGGGGTCCAGGCTCAGGCTGTGTCAAAAAGGGCATTAGTGCCCTGGTCAGCCTATGTATTTGGGGTACAGCCAAGGTCGGTGCAGGTTGATCCTCATTTGGGGTTACTGGGTAGCCCCAGAGGACAATGTTTTTCTTCTGGAGGGCCGGCAGAGTGCTGCATTGTAGTTCTGGATTGCCAAACTGGAGGGTTTGTGGGCCAGTAGTCTGACGACAAAAGTCTGAGAACACATGCTAGGCTTAGGTTTCTGGGTGAGGCCATGGAAGGCACAATCTACAGACCTGAATCGAGATCTCGTGCATCTGAAGTCAGGGCGAGGATCAGACGATCGCTCAGGTTGGAATATCTGTCCCTGATGGCCCCTTCTTTAATGGGGGGGGCATCACGAGGACATGGGTGTTTTCCCACGATGGGAGTTGTGAGAAGCTCCAAACTGCAGATAGTCTTCTGCAGGACAATTGAGACCTGTTGTTTGGCTCCACGCCAATGATTCTGAGCAGGGTTCTAAGGATGGATGGCTGGGTATCCCACCTCGCATTCCAATTGTTTCCTAGCAACAAGACAGGTTAGATCTCCTGGATCTGTGGGGAGCAACCGAGGACGCTGAGTTGAAATGGACACCCCTGGGGATGGGTCCTAACGTTCTTTTGTGTCTATGGAGACTTTGGAATGAAGCGGTGGCACTGGGGCCCTAAAGGGTTCTCCTAAACAGAGGCTTTGACACAGCTCCAACGTGCAAGTTTCCCATGTGTAGATGAGATGTTTTCTGATGGGTGAGTCAAGAAACAGCTAGATGCTGCTTTTGAAATCCAGGAATCTGAGGAGAGATGCCTGGAAACCAAAGCAATGGATCTGATTAGTGCCTAGGGGCCTGTTCTTTCCTTTTTACCTCTGGGGACATCTGTCTATGGGTATGAGTGCAGGTAGGTGCTCAGTAGGGCTCAGATTGCCATTGTTTTTCCTGGGAAGCCACCACTATTGAGATGGATCAGGGACTTTGGAGGTTTATCCTATTAGAAGGGCTGTGGCCATTGGAATGGGCACACACAATTCCCTTGGAGAGGGCAAGTACAGTCCTCAGGTTAGGCTCCAGGGGCCTGAGCCTGTAGGTTGTGTAGGCCAGGGCTCTTTGGACAGTTGTCTGAAAACACAAACTCGGCTTATGTTTCGGGTCATAGGTATGGTAGGACTGATCTACAGACCATGAGGAGAACCCTTCGGGATTTGAAAGAAGGGCGAGTGTGAGGCTCCTGCTCAAGTTTTTGTCTCTGGATATCGTGTCACTCATGGTTGTGCAATTTCTGGGTGACTTCATGGGAAATGGACTAGTCTTAGTCTCTGGTGGTTTGGTCCCGTCCAAAGAGTTTGGGTTCATTCTGTGGGCTGGAAGAAGTCCGTTTTTGTTGTTGTTGTTGTTGTTTCCTTTTTTAACCTCAGGTGTCCCACAAATGCGGGATTCCAGAGTAGAGCCCTGGGGAGGGGCGACTGGAAAATAAGAAATCTGGTTAAAAATTGGGGCCTAGGCCAGCAGGAGAAGAGAAATCATAAAGATCAGAGCAGAAATCAATGAAATAGAAACCAAAAAAACAATAGAAAAAATCAACGAAAGTAGGAGCTGGTTCTTTGAAAGAATTAATAAAATTGATAAACCCCTGGCCCGACTTATCAAAAAGAAAAGAGAAAGGACCCAAATAAATAAAATCATGAATGAAAGAGGAGAGATCACAACTAACACCAAAGAAATACAAACTATTATAAGAACATACTATGAGCAACTCTACGGCAATAAATTTGACAATCTGGAAGAAATGGATGCATTCCTAGAAACATATAAACTACCACAACTGAACCAGGAAGAAATAGAAAGCCTGAACAGACCCATAACCAGTAAGGAGATTGAAACAGTCATTAAAAATCTCCAAACAAACAAAAGCCCAGGGCCAGATGGCTTCCCGGGGGAATTCTACCAAACATTTAAAGAAGAACTAATTCCTATTCTCCTGAAACTGTTCCAAAAAATAGAAATGGAAGGAAAACTTCCAAACTCATTTTATGAGGCCAGCATCACCTTGATCCCAAAACCAGACAAGGATCCCACCAAAAAAGAGAGCTATAGACCGATATCCTTGATGAACACAGATGCGAAAATACTCAACAAAATACTAGCCAATAGGATTCAACAGTACATTAAAAAGATTATTCACCACGACCAAGTGGGATTTATTCCAGGGCTGCAAGGTTGGTTCAACATCCGCAAATCAGTCAATGTGATACAACACATCAATAAAAGAAAGAACAAGAACCATATGATACTCTCAATAGATGCTGAAAAAGCATTTGACAAAGTACAGCATCCCTTCCTGATCAAAACTCTTCAAAGTGTAGGGATAGAGGGCACATACCTCAATATCATCAAAGCCATCTATGAAAAACCCACCGCAAATATCATTCTCAATGGAGAAAAACTGAAAGCTTTTCCACTAAGGTCAGGAACACGGCAGGGATGTCCATTATCACCACTGCTATTCAACATAGTACTAGAGGTCCTAGCCTCAGCAATCAGACAACAAAAGGAAATTAAAGGCATCCAAATCGGCAAAGAAGAAGTCAAATTATCACTCTTCGCAGATGATATGATACTATATGTGGAAAACCCAAAAGACTCCACTCCAAAACTGCTAGAACTTATACAGGAATTCAGTAAAGTGTCAGGATATAAAATCAATGCACAGAAATCAGTTGCATTTCTCTACACCAACAGCAAGACAGAAGAAAGAGATATTAAGGAGTCAATCCCATTTACAATTGCATCCAAAACCATAAGATACCTAGGAATAAACCTAACCAAAGAGACACAGAATCTATACTCAGAAAACTATAAAGTACTCATGAAAGAAATTGAGGAAGACACAAAGAAATGGAAAAATGTTCCATGCTCCTGGATTGGAAGAATAAATATTGTGAAAATGTCTATGCTACCTAAAGCAATCTACACATTTAATGCAATTCCTATCAAAGTACCATCCATCTTTTTCAAAGAAATGGAACAAATAATGTTAAAATTTATATGGAACCAGAAAAGACCTCGAATAGCCAAAGGGATATTGAAAAAAAAAGCCAACGTTGGTGGCATCACAATTCCGGACTTCAAGCTCTATTACAAAGCTGTCATCATCAAGACAGCATGGTACTGGCACAAAAACAGACACATAGATCAATGGAACAGAATAGAGAGCCCAGAAATAGACCCTCAAATCTATGGTCAACTCATCTTCGACAAAGCAGGAAAGAATGTCCAATGGAAAAAAGACAGCCTCTTCAATAAATGGTGCTGGGAAAATTGGACAGCCACATGCAGAAAAATGAAATTGGACCATTTCCTTACACCACACACGAAAATAGACTCAAAATGGATGAAGGACCTCAATGTGCGAAAGGAATCCATCAAAATCCTTGAGGAGAACACAGGCAGCAACCTCTTCGACCTCTGCCGCAGCAACATCTTCCTAGGAACAACGCAAAAGGCAAGGGAAGCAAGGGAAAAAATGAACTATTGGGATTTCATCAAGATCAAAAGCTTTTGCACAGCAAAGGAAACAGTTAACAAAATCAAAAGACAACTGACAGAATGGGAGAAGATATTTGCAAACGACATATCAGATAAAGGACTAGTGTCCAGAACCTATAAAGAACTTAGCAAACTCAACACCCAAAGAACAAATAATCCAATCAAGAAATGGGCAGAGGACATGAACAGACATTTCTGCAAAGAAGACATCCAGATGGCCAACAGACACATGAAAAAGTGCTCCACATCACTCGGCATCAGGGAAATACAAATCAAAACCACAATGAGATATCACCTCACACCAGTCAGAATGGCTAAAATCAACAAGTCAGGAAATGACAGATGCTGGCGAGGATGTGGAGAAAGGGGAACCCTCCTACACTGTTGGTGGGAATGCAAGCTGGTGCAGCCACTCTGGAAAACAGCATGGAGGTTCCTCAGAATGTTGAAAATAGAACTGCCCTATGACCCAGCAATTGCACTATTGGGTATTTACCCTAAAGATACAAATGTAGTGGTCCAAAGGGGCACATGCACCCGAATGTTTATAGCAGCAATGTCCACAATAGCCAAACTATGGAAAGAACCTAGATGTCCATCCACAGATGAATGGATCAAGAAGATGTGGTATATATACACAATGGAATACTATGCAGGCATCAAAAGAAATGAAATCTTGCCATTTGCGACAACATGGATGGAACTAGAGTGTATCATGCTTAGCGAAATAAGTCAAGCAGAGAAAGACAACTATCATATGATCTCCCTGATATGAGGAAGTGGTGATGCAACATGGAGGCTTAAGTGGGTAGGAGAAGAATGAATGAAACAAGATGGGATTGGGAGGGAGACAAACCATAAGTGACTCTTAATCTCACAAAACAAACTGAGGGTTGCTGGGGGGAGGGGGTTTGGGAGAAGGGGGTGGGATTATGGACATTGGGGAGGGTATGTGCTTTGGTGAGTGCTGTGAAGTGTGTAAACCTGGTGATTCACAGACCTGTACCCCTGGGGATAAAAATATATGTTTATATATAAAAAAAAAAAAAAAAAAAAGAATATATTTCTTTGGGGCACCTAAGCAGCTCAGTGGGTTAAGCCTTTACCTTTGGCTCCGGTCATAATCTCAGGGTTCTGGGATCGAGCCCCGCATAGGGCTCTCTGCTCAGCAAGGAGCCTGCTTCCTCCTATCTCTCTGCCTGCCTGTCTGCCTACTTGTGATCTCTATCTGTCAAATAAATAAATAAAAACTTAAAAAAAAAAAAATTGGGGCCTAGGGACATGTCAAGACCATTATGACATCTAATGGTCCAGCCACTGAGAGGACTTACTAGAGGACAGGACTTATGCTGAGGGTCACAATGCGTGTGTATGCCCTCGTAACACTCAAGAATGGGTGGGGCCTCAGGGTGAATGCTGGTTTCTCCAAAACTGAACGTTGAACAACGTGCCAACCACAAGGGTTCTTGCCATGGGTAAAGAGGAGTCTGATTTCTGCATCACACTCACCCCTGGGCAGTGATTGGAGATAAGGTCTCGTTCTGAAGCCTGAAAACTGAGGTAGGGAAGAGATGATGGCCTAAGGCCATGGCGGGTTTTATGTGCTCAGTGTGCGGTCAGCTTTCTGGGTGTTGGTCAGGAGGTCCGGTCTCAGGTTGTGTCCAACAGTGCATTAGTGCCCAGGTTAGACTATATAATTTGGGTAAAGTCGAGTGCTGTGTAGGTTTACCCTCATTTAAGGTGCCTGGGCAGCTCATGAGGCAATTTTTTTTCTAGAGGGCAGGCAGAGTGCTGCATTGTGGCTCCGGAATGGCCAAACTTGAGGGCTTCGGAGCCAGGAGTGTGAGGACGGAAGTCTGAGAAGACAAGCTAGACTTGGGTTTCGGGGGGGCATGACAGGTACCCCCTGCATATCTGAACCAATATTTCATCCATGTGAAGTCAGGGCGAGGATCAGACGTTGGCTCAGGTGGGAGTTTCTGAGCATGACGGCCGCTTCATGAAGGGAGCAGAATCTCGAGGCCATTGAGGTTTTCCCACGTTGGGAGTTGTGGGATGCCCCCTTCAAGGATTCCTTCTGCGCGACAATTGAGACCTGTTGGACAGCTCCAGGACATCCCATATGGAATGACTCCAGAGCACCGTTCGCGGATGGATGCCTGGGAAGCCCGCCTCGCATTCCAATTGTCTCCTAGCAACAAGACAGTTTAGATCTGATGGCTCTGCCTGAGCAACCGGAGTGGCTGACTTGAAATGGACTTTCCTGAGGATGGGTCCTAATGTGTTTTTGTGTCCATGAGGGCCTTGGAATGGGGCGGTGGCACCGGGACCCTGAAGTACTCTCCTAAGCTTTGGACATGGCTCCCATGCACAGGTTTCCTTGTGGAGACGAGATGAGTTCTGATGGGTGCCTCAGGAAAACCCCTATGCTCGTATTGGTCAGGCTTTTGAGGACACATGCCTGTAACCCAAAGCAATGGATCCTATTATGGCCAAGGGTCCTGTCTGGTTCAATCTTCTTCTCTGGGGACATCCATCTATGGTATGAGTGGAGGTCGATTATCAGCTGGTGTCAGACACCCCTTGTTTGTTCCGGGCGACCCACATTATTGGGATGGCCTCAGGGACTTTGGAGGTTTCTCCTAATTTGTACGATTCTGGACCATGGAATGGGAAAAATTCCCATGGTTTGGAAGGCACAGTCCTAATGTGTGGTTCCAGGGGCCCAGCCTGGAGGGTGTGTGGCCCAAGACGTTGAGGACAGAAGTCTGAAAACACAAACTCAGCTTAGGTTTGGGGACGTAGGTATGGCAGGCCCGATCTACAAACCATGAGAAGAACTCTTCAGGATATGAAGAAAGTGCGAGTCTGAGGCGCTTGCTCAGGCTTTTGTCTCTGGATTTTGTATCAGCGATGGCCGTGGAATGTCGGGGAGGCCTCATGGGCCATGGACGAATCTTCCTCTCTGAGGATTTGGCCCGATTCCCAATTTCTTTTCGTCAATCTGTGGGATGGGAGGACTCATTTCAGTTTTGTTACCTCAGATGTCCCACCAAAAGAGGAATTCCAAAGCAAAGCCGTGGGGAAGACTGAAGGGACAACCCGAACTATGGTTAAAAATTGGGGCCTAGGGGCATGGCAAGCCCAATATGCTATCTCTTCATTCAGCCACTGAGTGACCTTACTTGAGGACTGGGCTCAGCCTGAGCGTCACAATGTGTGTTTGTGACCAATGTGGCCCGCCAGCATGGGCGGGGCCTCATGGGCCACACTGGTTTCAACTACACTGAACGTTGGACAACATGCCAACCACAAGGTTTTTTGCCATGGGGGGAAGGAGTTCTGATTTCTGCATCACCTTCAACCCTGGGCAGTGATTGGAGATAAGGTCTAGGTTCTGAAATCTGAAAACCGATGTTGGGAAGAGATGACGTCCTAAGGCCATGGCGGCTCGATGTGCTCAGTGTGCGGCCAGCTGTCTGGGAGGGTCCACGGGGTCCAGGCTCAGGCTGTGTCAAAAAGGGCATTAGTGCCCTGGTCAGCCAAAGTATTTGGGGTACAGCCAAGGTTGGTGCAGGTTGATCCTCATTTGGGGTTACTGGGTAGCCCCAGAGGACAATGTTTTTCTTCTGGAGGGCCGGCAGAGTGCTGCATTGTAGTTCTGGATTGCCAAACTGGAGGGCTTGTGGGCCAGTAGTCTGACGACAAAAGTCTGAGAACACATGCTAGGCTTAGGTTTCTGGGTGAGGCCATGGCAGGCACAATCTACAGACCTGAATCGAGATCTCGTGCATCTGAAGTCAGGGAGAGGATCAGACGATCGCTCAGGTTGGAATATCTGTCCCTGATGGCCCCTTCATGAATGGGGGGGGCATCACGAGGACATGGGTGTTTTCCCACGATGGGAGTTGTGAGAAGCTCCAAACTGCAGAGAGTCTTCTGCAGGACAATTGAGACCTGTTGTTTGGCTCCACGCCAATGATTCTGAGCAGGGTTCTAAGGATGGATGGCTGGGTATCCCACCTCACATTCCAATTGTCTCCTAGCAACAAGACAGGTTAGATCTCCTGGATCTGTGGGGAGCAACCGAGGACGCTGAGTTGAAATGGACACCCCTGGGGATGGGTCCTAACGTTCTTTTGTGTCTATGGAGACTTTGGAATGAAGCGGTGGCACTGGGGCCCTAAAGGGTTCTCCTAAACAGAGGCTTTGACACAGCTCCAACGTGCAAGTTTCCCATGTGTAGATGAGATGTTTTCTGATGGGTGAGTCAAGAAACAGCTAGATGCTGCTTTTGAAATCCAGGAATCTGAGGAGAGATGCCTGGAAACCAAAGCAATGGATCTGATTAGTGCCTAGGGGCCTGTTCTTTCCTTTTTACCTCTGGGGACATCTGTCTATGGGTATGAGTGCAGGTAGGTGCTCAGTAGGGCTCAGATTGCCATTGTTTTTCCTGGGAAGCCACCACTATTGAGATGGATCAGGGACTTTGGAGGTTTATCCTATTAGAAGGGCTGTGGCCATTGGAATGGGCACACACAATTCCCTTGGAGAGGGCAAGTACAGTCCTCAGGTTTGGCTCCAGGGGCCCGAGCCTGTAGGTTGTGTAGGCCAGGGCTGTTTGGACAGTTGTCTGAAAACACAAACTCGGCTTATGTTTCGAGTCATAGGTATGGCAGGACTGATCTACAGACCATGAGGAGAACCCTTCGGGATTTGAAAGAAGGGCGAGTGTGAGGCTCCTGCTCAAGTTTTTGTCTCTGGATATCGTGTCACTCATGGTCGTGCAATTTCTGGGTGACTTCATGGGAAATGGACGAGTCTTAGTCCTGGTGGTTTGGTCCCGTCCAAAGAGTTTGGGTTCATTCTGTGGGCTGGAAGAAGTCCGTTTTATTTTGTTGTTGTTGTTGTTGTTGTTTTCTTTTTTAACCTCAGGTGTCCCACAAATGAGGGATTCCAGAGTAGAGCCCTGGGGAGGGGCGACTGGACAATAAGAAATCTGGTTTAAAATTGGGGCCTAGGGACATGTCAAGATGATTATGACATCTAATGGTCCAGACACTGAGAGGACTTACTAGAGGACAGGACTCATGCTGAGGGTCACAATGCGTGTGTATGCCCTCGTAACACTCAAGAATGGGTGGGGCCTCAGGGTGAATGCTGGTTTCTCCAAAACTGAACGTTGAACAACGTGCCAGCCACAAGGGTTCTTGCCATGGGTAAAGAGGAGTCTGATTTCTGCATCACACTCACCCCTGGGCAGTGATTGGAGATAAGGTCTCGTTCTGAAGCCTGAAAACTGAGGTAGGGAAGAGATGATGACCTAAGGCCATGGCGGGTTTTATGTGCTCAGAGTGCGGTCAGCTTTCTGGGTGTTGGTCAGGAGGTCCGGTCTCAGGTTGTGTCCGACAGTGCATTAGTGCCCAGGTTAGACTATATAATTTGGGTAAAGTCGAGTGCTGTGTAGGTTTACCCTCATTTAAGGTGCCTGGGCAGCTCATGAGGCAATTTTTTTTCTAGAGGGCAGGCAGAGTGCTGCATTGTGGGTCCGGAATCGCCAAACTTGAGGGCTTCGGAGCCAGGAGTGTGAGGATGGAAGTCTGAGAATACAAGCTAGACTTGGGTTTCGGGGGGGCATGGCAGGTACCCCCTGCATATCTGAACCAATATCTCATCCATGTGAAGTCAGGGCGAGGATCAGACGTTGGCTCAGGTGGGAGTTTCTGAGCATGACGGCCGCTTCATGAAGGGAGCAGAATCTCGAGGCCATTGAGGTTTTCCCACGTTGGGAGTTGTGGGATGCCCCCTTCAAGGATTCCTTCTGCGGGACTATTGAGACCTGTTGGACAGCTCCAGGACATTCCATATGGAATGACTCCAGAGCACCGTTCGCGGATGGATGCCTGGGAAGCCCCCCTCGCATTCCAATTGTCTCCTAGCAACAAAACAGTTTAGATCTGATGGCTCTGCCTGAGCAACCGGAGTGGCTGACTTGAAATGGACTTTCCTGAGGATGGGTCCTAATGTGTTTTTGTGTCCATGAGGGCCTTGGAATGGGGCGGTGGCACCGGGACCCTGAAGTACTCTCCTAAGCTTTGGACATGGCTTCCATGCACAGGTTTCCTTGTGGAGACGAGATGAGTTCTGACGGGTGCCTCAGGAAAACCCCTATGCTCGTATTGGAATCAGGCTTTTGAGGACACATGCCTGTAACCCAAAGCAATGGATCCTATTATGGCCTAGGGTCCTGTCTGGTTCAATCTTCTTCTCTGGGGACATCCATCTATGGTATGAGTGGAGGTCGATTATCAGCTGGCTTTAGACAGCCCTTGTTTGTTCCGGGCGACCAAATCTATTGGGATGGCCTCAGGGACATTGGAGGTTTCTCCTAATTTGTACGATTTTGGACCATGGAATGGGCAGAATTCCCATGGATTGGTAGGCACAGTCCTAATGTGTGGCTCCAGGGGCCCAGCCTGGAGTGTGTTGTGCCCAAGACTTTGAGGACAGAAGTCTGAAAACACAAACTCAGCTTAGTTTTGGGGACGTAGGTATGGCAGGCCCGATCGACAAACCATGAGAAGAACTCTTCAGGATACGAAGAAAGTGCGAGGCTGAGGTGCTTGCTCAGGCTTTTGTCTCTGGATTTTGTATCAGCGATGGCCGTGGAATGTCAGGGAGGCCTCATGGGCCATGGACGAATCTTCCTCTCTGAGGATTTGGCCCGATTCCCAATTGCTTTTCGTCAATCTGTGGGATGGGAGGACTCATTTCAGTTTTGTTAAGTCAGGTGTCCCACCAAAAGATGAATTCCAAAGCCAAGCCGTGGGGAAGACTGAAGGGACAACCCGAACTATGGTTAAAAATTGGGGCCTAGGGGCATGGCAAGTCCAATTTGCTATCTCTTCATCCAGCCACTGAGTGGCCTTACTTGAGGACTGGGCTCAGCCTGAGCGTCACAATGTGTGTTTGTGACCAATGTGGCCCGCGAGCATGGGCGGGGCCTCATGGGCCACACTGGTTTCAACTACACTGAACGTTGGACAACATGCCAACCACAAGGTTTCTTGCCATGGGGAAGGAGTTCTGATTTCTGCTTCACCTTCAACCCTGGGCAGTGATTGGAGATAAGGTCTAGGTTCTGAAACCTGAAAACCGAGGTTGGGAAGAGATGACGACCTAAGGCCATGGCGGCTCGATGTGCTCAGTGTGCGGCCAGCTGTCTGGGAGGGTCCAGGGGGTCCAGGCTCAGGCTGTGTCAGAAAGCGCATAAGTGCCCTGGTCAGCCTATGTATGTGGTGTACAGCCAATGTCGGTGCAGGTTGATCCTCATTTGGGGTTACTGGGTAGCCCCAGAGGACAATGTTTTTCTTCTGGAGGGCCGGCAGAGTGCTGCATTGTAGTTCTGGATTGCCAAACTGGAGGGATTGTGGGCCAGTAGTCTGACGACAAAAGTCTGAGAACACAAGCTACGCTTAGGTTTCTGGGTGAGGCCATGGCAGGCACAATCTACAGACCTGAATCGAGATCTCATGCATCTGAAGTCAGGGCGAGGATCAGACGATCGCTCAGGTTGGAGTTTCTGTCCCTGATGGCCCCTTCATGAATGGGGGGGGGCATCACGGGGCCATGGGTGTTTTCCCACGATGGGAGTTGTGAGAAGCTCCAAACTGCCGAGAGTCTTCTGCAGGACAATTGAGACCTGTTGTTTGGCTCCAGGCCAATGATTCTGAGCAGGGTTCTAAGGATGGATGGATGGGTAGCCCACCTCGCATTTCAATTGTTTCCTAGCAACAAGACAGGTTAGATCTCCTGGATCTGTGGGGAGCAACCGTGGACGCTGAGTTGAAATGGACACCCCTGGGGATGGGTCCTAATGTGCTTTTGTGTCTATGGAGACCTTGGAATGAAGCGGTGGCACTGGGGCCCTAAAGGGTTCTCCTAAACAGAGGCTTGGACACAGCCCCTACGTGCAAGATTCCCATTTGTAGATGAGATGTTTTCTGATGGGTGAGTCAAGAAACAGCTATATGCTGCTTTTGAAATCCAGGCCTCTGAGGAGAGATGCCTGGAAACCAAAGCAATGGATCTGATTAGTGCCTAGGCGCCTGTTCTTTCCTTCATACCTCTGGGGACATCTGTCTATGGGTCTGAGTGCAGGTAGGTGCTCAGTTGGGCTCAGATTACCCCTGTTTTTCCTGGGAAGCCACCACTATTGAGATGGATCAGGGACTTTGGAGGTTTATCCTATTCGAAGGGTTGTGGCCTTTGGAATGGGCACACACAATTCCCTCTGAGAGGACAAGTACAGTCCTCAGGTTTGGCCCCAGGGGCCTGAGCTTGTAGGTTGTGTAGGCCAGGGCTGTTTGGACAGTTGTGTGAAAACACACACCCTCCATGTTAGGGCCCCTGGAACCACACATCAGGATTGTTCCTGCCCTCTCAAAGGGAATTCTTCATATTCCATTGGCCACAACCATATAAATCAGGAGAAATCTCCAATGTCCCTGGGACCATCCCAATATTGTAGGCTGCTCGGAACAAACAGGGGTGATCTGACACTAGCTGAGCAACTAGCTCCACACAGACTCGGAGACAGATGTCCCCAGAGAAGAACATTGAACTGGACAGGCCCCTAGGCCCTAATCAGATCCATTGCTTTGGTTTCCAGGCATCTCTTCTCAGAGGCCTGGTTTCCAATACCAGCCTATGGGGTTTCCATAGGCTCCTTCAGAGCAAGTCTTGTCTGCACATTGGAAACTTGCTCGAGGAGCTATGTCAGAACCTCAGAGGCCTGGTTTTCAATACCACCATATGGGGGTTTCCTGAGGCATCAGTCAGAACAAATGTCTTCTCCACATGGGAAACGTGCTCTTTCAAGCTGTGTCAAAACCTCCGGCTAGGAAAATCCTTCAGTGCCCCGGTGCCACCACCTCATTCCAAGGTCTCCATGGACACAATCCCACATTAGGACCCATCTGCAGGAGAGTCCTTTTCAACTCAGTGCCCTTGGGTGCTCCCCTAGAGCCAGCAGATCGAACCTATCTTGTCACTAGGAGACAATTGGAATGTGAGGCGGACTGGCTAGGCATCCATCTGTAGAAAACTACTCTGAAGTAATTCCATATGGGACGTCCTGGAGCCATCCAACAGGTCACAGCTGTCCTGCAGAAGGAATCCTTGCGCTTTGGAGCACCTCACAACTCCCATCATGGGAAAAGCTCTGTGGCCTCGTGGTGCACTGTCCCCTTCATGAAAGAGCCATCTTGGACAGAAACTCCAACCTGAGCCAACGTCTAATCCTCGCCCTGACTTCAGATGCACGAAATCTTGATTCAACTCTGCAGAGTGTGCCTGCCGAAACCCCGCCCCGAAGCAAAACCTAGCTATTGTTCTCAGACTTCGTCCTCACACTCCGAGCCCACCAGCCCTCCAGTTAGGGAATTCTGGAGAGACACAATGCAGCACTCTGACTGCCCTCCAGAAGAGAAACGTTGTCCTATGTGGCTAACCAGAAACACCAAATGAGGATCAACCTGCATGCCACTTGACTCTACCCCAATTATACAGTTTCGCTTCGGCGTTAATGCCCTGTCTTGCACAGCCTGAGGTCTGAATTTTCAACCGACACCCAGACAACTGGCTGTACACTGAGCCTATCAGACCCGCCATGGCTTTAGGTCATCATCTCTTTTCAACCTTGGTTTTCAGGCTTCAGAACCTAGACCTTATATATACTCACTACCCAGGGGTGAACGTGATGCAGAAATGAAACTCCTTCTTTCTCAAGGCAAGAAACCTTGTGGTTGGCATGTTTTCCAACGTTCAGTGTAGGAGAATCCAGTGTAGCCCATGAGTCCCCGCCCATGCTTGAGAACCGCAATGGGCACAAACACATTGGGACCATCAGTGTGAGCCCTGTCCTCAAGTAAAGCCTCTCAGGGGCTGGACCAAGAACCCGCATTGCCATCCCTAGTCCCCCAATATTAATGAGAGGTTGAGAGTTCTAATCACCCCTATTCAGGTATCTGCTCTGGAACCCCTGAGGAAAAAAAATATTGAAGGGTCTCCTCCATCCCCTGAATGAGCCCCAAAACTTGGGATCTGACCAAATCTTAAAAGAGAAAGAATCATCCATGGCCAAAGAGGCCATCCCGTCATTCCATGGCCACCATTGACACAAAATCTAGACACAAAATCCTGGAGATATGCCTCACACTTGCCCTTTGTTCATAGCCTGATAAATTCTCACGGTCTATAGATCAGGCATGTCATACCTACGTCCCCAAATCTAAGCTGAGTTTGGGTTTTCAGGTTTCTGTCCCCACTGTCCTGGCCCACACACCCTCCAGGCTGGGGCCCCTGGAGCCATGCCTCAGGACTGTGCCTGCCTTCTCCAAGCAAATTCTGCCCATTCCATTGGCCACAACCCTAAAGATTAGGAGAACACTCCAACGTCCCTGAGGCCATCCCAATAGTGTTGGCCACTCAGGGCAAACAGGGTGATCTGTCCCAAGATGAGCAACTACCTCAACTCAGATCCATAGACAGATAACCCCAGAGAAGAAGATTGAACCGGACAGGCACCTAGGCCCTAATCAGATCCATTGCTTTTGATTCCAGGCATCTCTCCTCAGAGGCCTGGTTTCCAGTACCAGCATATGTGTTCTTCAAGAGGTACCAGTCTGAACAAATCTCATTTCCACATGGGAAACATGCATTTTGGAGCTGTGTCACAACCTCCAGTTAAGGGAAACCTTCAGGTCCCAGCAGCCAACACCCCATTCCAAGGTCTCCATGGACACAAACCCGCATTATGACCCATCCGCAGGCGAGTCCATTTGAACACATCCCCTTTGGTTGCTCCCCAAAAGAAGCAGATCGAACCTGCCTTGTCACTAGGAGACAATAGGAATGTGAGGCGGGCACTCCAGGAATCCATCCTTAGAACCCTGCACTGCCGTGGTTCCGCATGGGACGTCCTGGAGCAATCTGACCGGTCTCGACTGTCCCGTAGAAGGAATCCTTGCCGATTGGAGCAACTTACAATGCCAATCGTGGGAAAGTCTCCATAGCCCCATGATGCCCCCCACCATCATGAAGGGGCCATCCTGAACAGAAACTTCAACCTGAGCCTACGTCTGATCCTCGCCCTGACTTCAGATGCATGAGATTTAGATTTAGCTCTACAGAGTGTGCCTGCCATGATCTTGACCCAAAACCTAAGCCTAGCTTGTGTTCTCTCACTTCCTTCCTCACAATTCTGGCCCACAAGCCCTCCAGTGTGAGAATTCCGTCGCCACAATGCAGCACTCTTCCTTCCCTCCAGAAGAAAAACGTTGCCCCTGGGGCTACCCAGAAACGCCAAATGAGGATCAACCTGCATGCCACTCAACTTTACTCCAATTATACAGTCTAAGCTTGGCACTAATGCCCTGTCTGACACAGCCTGAGCCTGGACCTCCTGGATGACACCCAGAAAGGTGGTGTCACACCTAAGGACTGTGCCAGTGCTCTCCAAGGGAACTCTGCCCGTTTCATTTGCCACAACCTTACAGATTAGGAGAAACCTCCAATTCCCAAGACCAGCCCAATAGTGTTGGCCTCCCCCAACAAACATGGGTGATCTGACACAAGCTGAGCAGTGACCTCCATTCTGAATCTTAGACAGAGACACTCAGAGGAGAATATTGAAAAGGACAGGCCCCTAGACCGTAATCAGATCCATTGCTTTGGATTCCAGGCATTGTTCCCCAGATGCTTGGTTTCCAATACCAGGTTGTGGGGGTTTCAGAACAAATCTCGTCTCTACATGGGAAACTTGCTCTTTGGAGCTGCATCAAAACCTCAGGTTAGGAGAATTCTTCAGGGCAACAGAGCCACTGCCCCATTCCAAGGGATCCATGGACACAAATCCACATCATGACTGATCCTCATGAGAGTCCATTTCAATTCAGCCCCCTCGGTTGTTCCCCCAGTGACAGCAGATCGAATCCTCCTTTTCACTAGGACACAACTGGAATGCAAGTTGGACTGCCCAGGCATCCATCATTAGAACTGTGCTTTGGAGCATTTCTTATGGGACGTCCTTGATCCATCCAAAAGGTCGTGACTGTCCCGCTGACGGAATCCTTGTGGTTTGGAGCATCACACACTCACAAAGTTGGAAATCTTCCATGGTTTCCTGATGCCCCCCCACCTTCATGAAGGGGACATCATGTACAGAAACTCCAACCTAAGCCAACATCTGATCCTCGCCCTGACTTCAGATGCACGAGATCTCATTTCAGGTCTGTAGAGTGTGCCTGCCATGTCACCGCTGCGAATTCAAAGCTGAACTTGTGTTCTCAGACTTCTGTCCTAAAACACCTGGCCCACAAGCCCTGAAGTTGGCAATTCTGGAGCCAGAATGCAGCACTCTGCCTGCCCTCCAGAAGAAAATCTTTGCCCTATGGGGCCAACCAGAAACCCCAAATGAGGACAAACCTTCACATCACTCGACTGTACCCCAATTATACAGTCTAGCCTGGGGACTAATGCCCTGCCTGACACAGCCTGAGCCCAGACCTCATGATGGACACAGACATCTGGCCGCACACTAAGTGCATCGGACCCACCATGGCCTTAGGTCGTCATCTCTTACCAACCTCGGTTTTCAGGCTTCAGAATCTAGACCTTATCTCTACCCACTGCCATGCCGTGTACGTGATGCAGAAATCAGAACTCCTCCTTCCCCATGACCAGAAACCCTGTGGTTGGCATGTTGTCCAACGTGCAGTGTAGGAGAAACCAGCATGGCCCATGAGGCCTCAGACATGCTTGAGGGCTGCGATGGGCACAAACACACATTAGGACCCTAAGCATGAACCCTGGCCTCAAGTAAAGCCTCTCCGGGGCTGGACCAAGAGTCCACATATGGAGATTACCATGCCCCTACTCCCCAAACCTTAACCAGTGCTTGAGAAGTCTAGTCACCCCTACTCAGATCTCTTCTCTAGAATCCCTCCTTGGTGGGACACATGAGGTTAAAAAAAAAAATAGAGAAAGGACTCCTACCGTCCAAAGAATGACCGCAAACACTTGGAATTGGGCCAAATTCACAGAGAGAAATACTCGTCCATGGCTGATGAGGCCATCCTGACATTCCACGGCCACCATTGACACAAAATCCGGAGACAAAAGCCTGAAAAAGCGCCACACACTCGCCCTTTGTTCAAAGCCTGAAAAATTCTCACGGTCTGTAGATCGGGCCTGCCATACCTATGTCCCCAAACCTAAGCCAAGTTTGTGTTTTCAGACTTCTGTCTCCATTGTCCTGGCCCACACACCCTCAAGGCTTGGCCCCATGGAGCCACACCTCAGGACTGTGCCTGCCCTCTCCATGGGAATTCTGCTCATTCCTTTGGCACAACCTGACAGATTAGGAGAAACATCCGAAGTCCCCGAGGCCACCCCAATATTGTAGGATGTCCGGGACAAACAGGGACCATCTGCCACAAGCTGAGCCACTACCTGCAATCAGACCTGTAGATAGATATCCATAGAAAAGAAGATTGAAGAGGACAGGCACCTAGGCCCTAAACGAATTCATTGCTTTTGTTTTCATGTATCTCTCCTCAGAGGCCTGGATTCCAATACCAGCACATGGGTGTTTCTGGAGCTACCAATCAGAACAAATCGCATGCCACATGGGAATCATGCTATATGGAACTGTGTTAAAACCTCCAGTTAGGAGAAAATTTCACGTCACTGGAGCCACCGCCCCATTCCAATGTCTCAATGGACACAATCCCACATTATGACCCATCCTCAGGAGACTCCATTTCAACACAAACCTGGCGGTTGCTCACCCAGTGCCAGCAGATCAAACCTGCTTTGTCACTAGGAGACAATTGGAATGCGAGTTCGTTGCCCAGGTATCCATGTTAGAACTCTGCTCTGGAGAAATTCCTAATGGGGTGTCCTTGATCCATTCAACAGGTCTCAACTGTCCTGCAGAAGGAATCCTTGTGGTTTGCAGCATCACACACTCGCACCGTGGGAAAACCTCCATGGCCTCGTGATGCCTCCACCTTCAGGTAGAGGACATCATGGACAGAAACTCCCGTCTGATCCTCGCCCTGACCTCAGATGCATGAGATCTCAATTCAGCTCTGCAGAGTGTGCCTGCCTTGCCCTCGCCCCAAAACCTAAGCCAGCTCACACTCCTGGCCCACAAGCCTTCCACTTTGGGAATTCTGGAGACAAAATGCAGCACTCTGCCTGCCCTCCAGAAGAGAGACTTTGCCCTAGGGGTCTACCCAGAAACATCAAATGAGGATCAACCTGCAATTCTCTAGACTGTACCCCAATTATACAGTCTAGCCTGGGCACTAATGCCCTGTCTGACACAGCCTGACCCCAGACCTCGTGACCGACACCCAGACACCTGGCCTCACACTGAACACATCGAGCATGCCATGGCCTTAGGTCATCATCTCTTCCCAACCTTGGTCTTCAGGCTTCAGAACCTAGACATTATCTCCACTCACAACTAAGTGATGTACGTGATGCAGCAATCAGAACTTCACCTTCCCCATGACCAGAAACCTTGTGGTTGGCATGTTGTCCAACGTTCAGTATATGAGAACCCAGCATGGCCAATGAGGCCTCAGACATGCTTGGGGGCTGCGATGGGCACAAACACACATTAGGACCCTAAGCATGAACCCTGGCCTCAAGTAAAGTCTCTCCGGGGCTGGACCAAGAGCCTGCATATGGGACTTGCCATGCCCCTACTCCCCCAATCCTAGCCAGAGCTTGAGAAGTCTAGTCATCCTTATTCAGAGCTCTTTTCTGGAATCCCTCTTTGGTGGGACACATAAGGTAAAAAAAAAAAAAAAACAAGATAAAGAAAAAAAAAAAAGTAAGGACTCCTACCATCCAAAGAATGACCCCAAACACTTGGAATCTGGCCAAATCCACAGAGAGAAATACTCGTCCATGGTCGATGAGGCCAGCCTGACATTCCACGGCCACCATTGACACAAAATCCGGAGACAAAAACCTGAAAAAGCGCCACACACTTGCCCTTTGTTCAGAGCCCCCAAAATTCTCAAGGTCTGTAGATCGGGCCTGCCATACCTATGTCCCCAAACCTAAGCCGAGTTTGTGTTTTCAGACTTCTGTCTCCATTGTCCTCACCCACACATTCTAAAGGCTGGGCCCCATGGAGCCACACCTCAGGACTGTGCCTGCCCTCTCCAAGGGAATTCTGCTCATTCATGTGGCACAACCTGACAGATTAGGAGAATCATCCAAAATCTCTGAGGCCATCCCAATAGTGTAGGATGTCCTGGACATACAGGGACCCTCTGGCACAAGCTGAGCCACTACCTCCAATCAGAACCTTAGACAGATATCCATAGAAAAGAATATTGAACAAGACAGGCACCTAGGCCCTAATTGGATCCATTGCTTTGGTTTTCAGGCATCTCTCCTCAGAGGCCTGGATTCCAATACCATCATAAGGGGGTTTCCAGAGCTACCTATCAGAAAAAATCTCGTCTCCACATGGGAATCTTGCTCTATGGAGCTGTGTCATAACCTCCAGTTAGGAGAAAACTTCAGGTCACTGGAGCCACTGCCCCATTTGAATATCTCCATGGACACAATCCCAAATTATGACCCATCCTCAGGAGAGTCCATTTCATCTAAACCCCCTCGGTTGCTACTCCAGAGCCAGCAGATTGAACCTGCCTTGTCGCTAGGAGACAATTGAAATGCGAGTTGGGCTCTTCAGGCATCCATCCTTAGAACCCTGCTCTTGCGTCGTTCCTTATGGGACATCCTTGAGCCATCCAACAGGTCTCGACTGTCCCACAGGAGTCCTTGTGCATGGACCACCTAACAACTCATATCATGGAAAGCTTCCAAGGTCACATGATGCCCCCAATCTTCATGAAGGCAGATCATGGAAAGAAACTCCAACCTGAGCCAACAGCTGATCTTCGCCTTGACTTCAGATGCACGAGATCTTGATTCAGCTCTTCAGAGTGTACCTGCTGTGCCCTCACCCCAAAACCTAAGCGTAGCTAGGGTTCTCCGACTTCCGTCCTCACTCTCCTGGACCACACGCCCTCTATTTTGGGATTTCCGATGACACAGTGCTGCACTCTGCCTGCCCTCTAGAAGAAAAATATTGCCCTATGGGTCTACCCAGAAACCTCAAATGAGGATAAACCTGCACGTCACTCAACTGTACACCAATTATATAGTCTAGCCTGTGCACTAATGCCCTGTCTGACAGAACCTGAGGCCTGAATTCCCAACCGACACCCAGACAGCTTGCAGTACACTGAGAACATCTGAACCGCCATGGCCTTAGGTCGCCCTCTCTTTCCAACTTCGGTTTTCAGGCTACAGAATCCTAGACCTTATCTCTACTCACTTCCCATGGGTGAACGTGATGCAGAAATCAGAACTCCTCCTTCCCTCTCGCCAGAATCTTGTGGTTGGCATCTTGTCCAACGTTCAGTGTAGGACCCCTGTAGGGCCTACAGGGGTAGTAGTAGGGCCCCTGAGGGTAGTGTAGGGTCCCTGAAGCCCTGCCTATGCTTAAGAGCTGCGGTGGGCTCAAACACACATTGGGACCCTCAGTTTGAGCCCTGTCCTCAAGTAAAGCCTCTCAGTGGCTGGACCATGAGCCCGCATATGGGGCCTGCCATGCCCCAAGTCACCTAATCTTAACCAGAGGTAGAGACATCTAGTCACCCCTACTCAGGGCTCTGCTCTGGAATCCCTCTTTGGTGGGACATTTGAGGTAAATAAACACAGAAAGGACTCCTCCCACTCACAGAATGACCCCAATCACTTGGGATTGGGCCATCCCAAGTGATTGGGGTCCAGAGAGAAAGACTCGTCCATGGCCCATGAGGCCAGCCCGACATTCCACGGCCACTATTGACACAAAATCCAGAGACATAAGCTTCAGCAAGCGTTCACACTCACCCTTAGGTCATAGCCCAAAAATTTCTCCTCATAGTCTGTAGATTGGGCCTGCCATACCTACGTCCCCAAACCTAAGCCGAGTTTGTGTTTTCAGACTTCTATCCTGACATCCCTGTCCCACACACCCTTCAGACTGAGGCCCCTGGAGCCACACCTCAGGACTGTGCCTGCCCTCTCCAAGGAAATTCTTCCCATTCCATTGGCCACAACCCTACAGATAAGGAGAAACCTCCAAAGTCCCAGAGGCCATTCCAATAGTGTAGGCCACCCAGGACAAAGAGGGGCGATCTCTCACAAGCTGAGCAACGACGTCAACTCACCCATAGACAGATAACCCAAGAGAAGAAGATTAAACTGGACTGGCCCCTAGAATGTAATTGGTTCCATTGCTTTTTTTTCTAAGCATCTCTCCTCAGAGGCCTGTTTTCCAATACCAGCATATGGGGGATTCCAGAGGTACCAATCAGAACAAATCTTGTCTTCACATGGGAAACTTATCCTTTGGAGCTCTGTAAAAGCCTCCAGTTAGGAGAAACCTTCAGGTAGCCGGAGCAACCGTTCTATTCCAAGGTCTCCATGGACACATACCCGCATTATGACCATTCGGCAGGAGAGTACATTTCAACTCAGCCCCGTCGATTACTCCCCCAGAGGCAGAATATCAAACCTGCCTTGTCGCTAGGAGACAACTGGAATGCAAAGCAGACTCTCTAGGCATCCATCCTTGGAATCCTGCTCTGGCGCCGTTCCATATGGGATGTCCTGGAGCCTTCCAACAGGTCTTGACTGTCCCACAGAAGGAATCCTTGCAGATTGGAGCATCTCACAACTCCTATCGTGGGAAAACCTACATGGCCTCATGAGATGCTCCCCTTTATAAAGGGGCCATCATGGACAGAAACTCCAACCTGAGCCAACTTCTGATGCATTGCTTTGGTTTCTAGGTATCTCTCCTCAGAGGCCTGGTTTCCAATATCAGAATATGGGGGTTTCCTAAGGAAACAATCAGAACAGATCTCATCTCCACATGGGAAACTTGCTCTTTGGAGCTGTGTCAATACCTCAGGTTAGGAGGATCCTTCAGGGCGCTGGCACCATGGCCCAATCCCAAGGTCTCCAAGGACACAAACTTACATTATGATCCATTCTCAGGAGAGTCCATTTCAAATCAGCCCCCTCGGCTGCTCACCCAGAGCCAGCAGATCAAACCTTCCTTGTCACTAGGAGACAGTTAGAATGGGAGGCGGGCTTCCCAGGCATCCATCCTTAGAACCCTGCTCTGGAGAACTTCTTTATGGGACGTCTTGAATCCAACCAACCTGTCTTGACTGTCTCGCAGAATGAATCCTTGTGGTTTGAAGCATCACACAATAACACTCTGAGAAAACCTCCATTTCCTCATGATGCCCCACACCTTCATAATGGGCCATCACGGACAGAAACTCCATCCTAAGCCAAAGTCTGATCCTCGCCCTGAATTCAGTAGCATAAGATCTCGATTCAGCACTTGAGAGTGTGCCTGCTGGGCCCTCACCCTGAAACCTAGCCTAACTTGTGTTCCCAGACTTCCGTCCTCAGAATCCTGGCCACACCCCTCCAGTTTGGAAATTCTGGAGACACAATGCAGCACACTGCCTGGCCTCCAGAAGAAAAATGTTGCCCTATAGGGCTAACCAGAAACGCCAAATGAGTAACAACCTGCATGCCACTCGACCATACCCCAATTATACAGTCTAGCCTGTGCACTAAAGCCCTGTCTGACACAGCCTGAGGGCAGACCTCCAGTCCAACACCCAGACAGTTGGCCGTACACTGAGCATATCAAACCCACAATGGCTTTAGGCCATCATCTCTACCCAACCTCAATTTTCACATTCAGAACCTAGACCTTATCTCCACTCACTGCTCAGGAGTGAACATGATGCAAGAATCAGAACTTCTCCTTCGCCTTGGCAAGAAACCTAGTGGTTGGCATGTTGTCCAATGTTCATTGTAGGAGAAAGCAGCATGGACTATGAGGCCCCACCTATCCCTGAGGGCCACAATTTGCACAAACACACATTGTGACACTCAGCGTGAGCCCTATCCTCATGTAAAGCCTCTTAGTGACTGGAACAACAGCCCACATATGGGGCTTGCCAAGCCCCTAGTCCCCCAATCTCAACCAGAGTTCGAGATGCCTAGTCACCCCTACTCAGGGCTCTACTCAGGAATCCCTCTTTGGTGGGACACCTGAGGTAAAAAAAAAAAAAAAATACAGAAAGAACTCTTCCCATTCACAGAATGATCCCAACCACTTGGGATCAGGCCAAATCACCAGAGAAAGAATTGTCCATGGCCCTTGAGGACACCCCGACATTCCACGGCCACCATTGACACAAATTCCAGAGACAAAACCCTGAGCAAGCGCCACATACTCGCCCTTTGTTCATAGCCCGGAAAATTCTCACGGTCTGTAGATCGAGCCTTCATACATACATCCCCAAACCTAAGCTGAGTTTGTGTTTTCAGACTTCTGTCCCCACAGTCCTGGCCCACACAACATCCAAGCTGGGGCCCGTGGAGCCACACCTCAGGACTGTGGCTTCCCTCTCCAGGGGAATTCTGCCATTTCCATTGGCCACAACCCTATAGATTAGGAGAATCCTCCAAACTCCCACAGGCCATCTGAATTGTGTTGGCTGCCCAGGACAAACAGGGATGATCTTTCACAAGTTAGGAAACCAACTCCCCTCAGACCTAGAGACAGATATCCCCATAGAATAAGATTGAACTGGAAGGGCACTTAGGCCCTAATCAGATCCATTGCTTTTAATTCCAGTCATCTCTCCTCAGAGGCCTGGTTTCCAATACCAGCATATGGGAGATTCCTTAGGCACTCATCAAAACAATGCTCTTCTCTACATAGGAAACATACTCTTTAGAGCTCCATCAAAACCTCCGGTTATGAACATCCCTCAAGGCCCCGGATCAAGCACCCCATTCCAATGTCTACATGGACACAAATGCACATTATGACCAATCCTCAACTCACCCATTTCAACACACCCGCCTCGGTTGCTCCCCTAGATCCAGCAGATCGAACTTGCCTTGGCTCTATGAGACACCTGGAATGGGAGGCAGGCTGCCCAGGCATCCATCCTTAGAACCCTGCTCTGGATAACTTCCTTATGGGATGTCCTGGAGCCATCCAACAGGTCTCGACTGTCCCACAGAAGAAATCATTGTGGTTTGGAGCATCTCACAATTCCCATCGTCGGAAAACCTCCATGTCCTCGTGACACCCTCCCCTTCATGAAGGGGCCGTCATGGACAGAAACTCCGACCTAAGCCAACGTCTGATCCTAGCTCTGTCTTCAGGTATACGGGATCTCGAATCATCTCTGCAGAGGGTGCCTGCCTTCCCTTCACCTTGAAATCTAAGTCTGGCTTGTGTTCTCAGAATTTTTTCCTCACACTCCTGGCCCACAAGCCTTCCAGTTTGGGAATACTGGAACCACTATGTGGCACTGTGTCTTCCCTCCAGAAGAAAAACGTTGCCCTCTGGGGCTACCCAGTAACCACAAATGAGTACCATCCTGCACGAAACTCGACTGCACCCCAATGATACAGTCTAGCCTGGGCACTTATTCCCTGTCTGCCACAGCCTGAGCCTGCACCTCCCAACCCACACTCAACAGCTGGCCGAACACTGAGCACATCGGACACACCATGGCCTTAGGGCTTCATCTCTTCCCAAGCTCAGTTTTCAGGCTTCAGAACCTAAACCTTAAATCCAATCACAGTCCAGGAGTGAAAGTGTTGCAGAAATTAGAACTCCATCTTCCCCATGGCCAGAAAACTTGTGGTTCCCATACTGTGCAACGTTCAGTGTAGGAGGCACCAGCATGGTACTTTAGGCCACGCCCTGACTTGAAAGGATCCTTGGGCACAAAACCACATTGTGAAAATCAGTGTGAGAGCTATCCTCAAGGAAGGCCTCTCAGTGTCTGGACCAAGAGCCCACATATGGGGCTTGCCATGTTCTTAGGTCCCAATGTTAACCAGAGGTCTGGTTGTCCAGTTGCCCCCACCCACGACTCTGCTCTGGAATCCCTCTTTTGGTGGTCCACCTGAGGTAAATAAAAAACAAAAAAGAAAACAAAAAAAAAGTAAACAAAAAAAACAGAAAGGCCTCCTCCCTTCCCACAAATGACCCCAAACTTTTAGGATCGGGTCAAATCCCCAGAAAGGGAGGCTCATCGATGGCCCATGAGGACACCCCGACATTCTATGGCAATCGGTGACACATTTCCAGAAAAAAAAAAAAAAAGCATGAGCAAGCACCTCACATTCGCCCTTTGTTCATATCCCGAAGAGGTCTCCTCACGGTCTATAGATCGGGCCGGCCATACCTACATCCCCCAGCCTAAGTGGAGTTTGTGTTTTCAGACTTTTGTCCAAATAGCCCTGGACCACACACGCTCCACACTTGGGTCCCTGGAGCCACACCTCAGGACTGTGCTTCCCTTTCAAGGGAATTCTTCCCATTCCATTGGCCACAACCTTGCAATTTGGGAAAAACCTCCAAAGTCACCGAGGCCATCCCAATAGTGTAGGCCGCCCAGGACAAACAGGGGTGATCTCAAACCAGCTGAGCAACTACCTCCACTCAGACAACAGATGTCCCCAGAGAAGAATATTGAACCGGACAGGCCCCTAGGCCCTAATCAGATCCATTGCTTTGGTTTCCAGGCATCTGTCCTCAGAGGCCTCATTTACAATACCAGCATATGGTGGTTTCCTGAGGCACCAGTAAGAACAAATCTCGTCTCCCCATGGAAAACTTGCTCATTGGAGCTTTGTTATAACCTCTGGTTAGGAGAATCCTTCAGGGCCCTGGTGCCACTGCCCCATACCAAGGTCTCCATGGACTCAAACCAACATTAAGACCATCCTCAGGAAAGTCCATTTCAACTCAGCCCCCTCTGTTGCTACCCCAAGCCAGCAGATCAAACGTTTCTTGTTGCTAGGAGACAATTGGAATGTGAGGCTGGCTGCCCAGGCATCCATACTTAGAACCCTGTTCTGGAAAAATACCTTATAAGACGTCCTGGAGCCATCCAGCAAATCTTAATTGTCCCACAGAAGGAATCCTTGCGGTTTGGAGCATCTCACAACTCCAATAGTGGGAAAACCCCCATGGCCTCATAATGCCCCCCCTTCCTGAAGGGGCCCACATGGACAGAAACTCAAACCTGAGCCAAAGTCTGAACCTCGACCTGACTTCAGACGCATGAGATCTCAATTCAGCTCTGCAGAGTGTGCCTGCCATGTCCTTGCCCCGAAACCTAAGCCTAGCTTGTGTTCTCAGACTTCCGTCCTCACTCTCCTGGCCCACAAGCCCTCCAGTTTGGGAATTCCGAAGCCACAATGCAGCACTCTGCCTGCCCGCCAGAAGAAAAACTTTGCCCTATGCTGCTAATAAGAAACCCCAAATGATTTTCTAATGCATGCCACTCGATTGTAAAGCAATTATACAGGCCACCGTGTATACTAATGCCCTGTCTGGCACAGCCTGAGACAAGACATCCCAAACGACACCCAGACAGCTGGCCCCAACCTGGACACATAGGACCCGCTATGGCTGTAGGTCGTCATCTCTTCCCAACCTCGGTTTTCAGGCTTCAGAACCTAGACCTTATCTCCAATCACTGCCCAGGGGTGAACGTGATGCAGAAATTAGAATTCCTCCTTCCCCATGGCCAGAAACCTTGTGGTTGGCATGTTGTCCAACGTTCAATGTGGGAAAACCTGCATTGTCCGAAAGGCCACGCCAGTGCTTGAGGGCCGCCTAGGACACAGACATGCATTGTGACCTGCAGCGTGAGTCCCGTATTAAAGTAACGCCTCTCAGTGGCTGGACCAAGGTCCTGCATATGGAGCTTGTCATATCCATAGGCCCCCAAGCTTAACCAGAGGGCGAGTTTTCCAGTTGTCAATACCCACTGCTATGCTCTAGAATCCCTCTACTGGGGGGACACATGAAGCAGAAAACAGGACACTTCCCTTCCCACAGAATGACCCCAAACTCTTGGGTGCTGGACAAACTACCAGAGAGGGAGACTTCTACGACCCATGAGGCAACTCCTACATTAAACGGCCATTGTGGACAAAACATCCAGAGACAAAAGCCTGAGCGACTGCCTCCCTCTCACCCTTCTTTCATATCCAGAGGAGCTCCCCTCATGGACTGTAGATCAGGCCTGCCGTAACGTCGGCCCCAAACCTGAGCTGAGTTAGGGTTTTTGGATGTCTGTCTGCACGGCCATGGCCCACACAGCCTCCAGGCTGGGGTCTCTGGAGCCACACCACAGAACTGTGCCTGCTCTCTCCTAAGAAACTGCCCATTCCATTGGCCACAACTCTACAAAATAGTAGAAACCTCAAGGTCCCCAAGGACATCCCACTACCGCAAGCCGCACTGGACAAATAGGGGCATTATGACACAAGCTGAGCAACTACTACCTCCATGCAGACACACAGACAGATATCCGCAGAGACAGAAGATTGAACCATACAGGCCCCTAGGCCCTATTATGAACTCTTGCTTTGGTGTCCAGGTATCACTCCTCAGAGGCCTGGGTTCGAAGACCAGCATATGCGGCTTTCCTGAGGCACCAGACAGAAGACCTCTCATCTCCACATGGGAAGCTTCCTTGTTGGGGTTGTGTCAAGCCCTTCGGGTTGGAGAATCCTGCAGAGTCCCTTAGCTACTGCCACATTCCAAGGTCTCCATGGCCACCAACCCACATTATGACTCATCCTCGACAGAGTCCATTTAAACTCAGGCTTCTGGGTGGCTCACCCAAGAGCCCGCAGATTGAGCGTGCCTTGTCTCCACCAGGCAATGGGAAGGTGAGTTGGCGTTTCTCGGCATCCATGCTTAGGGCCCTGCTCTCGAGTCTTTCTGTATGGGGCATCCTGGAACCATCCAATAGTACTCGGCTGTCCTGAAGAAGGAAACTTTGAAGTATGGAGCAGCTCACAACTCCCAGCGTAGGGAAACCTCCCTGGACTCATGACGCCCCCACCCCCTTCAGGAAGGGGCCGTCATGGACATAAAATCCAGCTTGAGGCAACATCTGATAATCGCCCGGACCTCACGTGCAGGAGATCTCGATTCAGCCTTTGCAGAGTGGGCCTGCCATGCTCTTGGCCCCAAAACTCGTGCTAGCTTGTGTTTTCAGACTTCCTTCCTCACAATACTGGCCACACCCCTCCAGTTTGGCAATTCTGGAGACACAATGCAGCACTCTGCCTGCCCTCCAGAAGAAAAATCTTGCCCTATAGGGCTAACCAGAAACGCCAAATGAGTAACAACCTGCATGCCACTCGACCATACCCCAATTATACAGTCTAGCCTGTGCACTAAAGCCCTGTCTGACACAGCCTGAGGGCAGACCTCCAGTCCAACACCCAGACAGCTGGCCATACACAGAGCATATCACACCCACAATGGCTTTAGGCCATCATCTCTACCCAACCTCAGTTTTCACCTTCAGAACCTAGACCTTATCTCCACTCACTGCTCAGGAGTGAACGTGATGCAAGAATCAGAACTTCTCCTTCGCCTTGGCAAGAACCCTAGTGGTTGGCATGTTGTCCAATGTTCATTGTAGGAGAAAGCAGCATGGACTATGAGGCCCCACCTATCCCTGAGGGCCACAATGTGCACAAACACACATTGTGACCCTCAGCGTGAGCCCTATCCTCATGTAAAGCCTCTTAGTGACTGGAACAACAGCCCCCATATGGGGCTTGCCAAGCCCCTAGTCCCCCAAACTCAACCAGAGTTCGAGATGTCTAGTCACCCCTACTCAGGGCTCTACTGGGGAATCCCTCTTTGGTGGGACACCTGAGGTAAAAAAAAAAAAATACAGAAAGGACTCTTCCCATCCACAGAATGATCCCAACCACTTGGGATCAGGCCAAATCACCAGAGAAAGAATTGTCCATGGCCCTTGAGGACACCCCGACATTCCACGGCCACCATTGACACAAAATCCAGAGACAAAACCCTGAGCAAGCGCCACATACTCGCCCTTTGTTCATAGCCCGGAAAATTCTCACGGTCTGTAGATCGAGCCTTCATACATACATCCCCAAACCTAAGCTGAGTTTGTGTTTTCAGACTTCTGTCCCCACAGGCCTGGACCACACACGCTCCACACTTGGGTCCCTGGAGCCACACCTCAGGACTGTGCTTCCCTTTCAAGGGAATTCTTCCCATTCCATTGGCCACAACCTTGCAAATTAGGAAAAACCTCCAAAGTCACCGAGGCCATCCCAATAGTGTAGGCCGCCCAGGACAAAAGGGGAGATCTAAAACCAGCTGAGCAACTACCTCCACTCAGACAACAGATATCCCCAGAGAAGAATATTGAACCGGACAGGCCCCTAGGCCCTAATCAGATCCATTGCTTTGGTTTCCAGGCATCTGTCCTCAGAGGCCTCGTTTCCAATACCAGCATATGGTGGTTTCCTGAGGCACCAATAAGAACAAATCTCGTCTCCCCATGGAAAACATGCTCATTGGAGCTTTGTCATAACCTCTGGTTAGGAGAATCCTTCAGGGCCCTGGTGCCACTGCCCCATACCAAGGTCTCCATGGACTCAAACCAACATTAAGACCATCCTCAGGAATTCCATGTCAACTCAGCCCCCTCTGTTGCTACCCCAAGCCAGCAGATCAAACGTTTCTTGTTGCTAGGAGACAATTGGAATGTGAGGCTGGCTGCCCAGGCATCCATACTTAGAACCCTGTTCTGGAAAAATACCTTATAAGACGTCCTGGAGCCATCCAACAAATCTTAATTGTCCCACAGAAGGAATCCTTCCGGTTTGGAGCATCTCACAACTCCAATAGTGGGAAAACCCCCATGGCCTCATAATGCCCCCCCTTCCTGAAGGGGCCCACATGGACAGAAACTCAAACCTGAGCCAAAGTCTGAACCTCGACCTGACTTCAGATGCATGAGATCTCAATTCAGCTCTGCAGAGTGTGCCTGCCATGTCCTTGCCCCGAAACCTAAGCCTAGCTTGTGTTCTCAGACTTCCGTCCTCACTCTCCTGGCCCACAAGCCCTCCAGTTTGGGAATTCCGAAGCCACAATGCAGCACTCTGCCTGCCCTCCAGAAGAAAACCTTTGCCCTATGCTGCTAATAAGAAACCCCAAATGATTTTCTAATGCATGCCACTCGATTGTAAAGCAATTATACAGGCCACCCTGTATACTAATGCCCTGTCTGGCACAGCCTGAGACAAGACATCCCAAACGACACCCAGACAGCTGGCCCCAACCTGGACACATAGGACCCGCTTTGGCTGTAGGTCGTCATCTCTTCCCAACCTCGGTTTTCAGGCTTCAGAACCTAGACCTTATCTCCAATCACTGCCCAGGGGTGAACGTGATGCAGAAATTAGAATTCCTCCTTCCCCATGGCCAGAAACCTTGTGGTTGGCATGTTGTCCAACGTTCAATGTGGGAAAACCTGCATTGTCCGAAAGGCCACGCCAGTGCTTGAGGGCCGCCTAGGACACAGACATGCATTGTGACCTGCAGCGTGAGTCCCGTATTAAAGTAACGCCTCTCAGTGGCTGGACAAGATCCTGCATATGGGGCTTGTCATATCCATAGGCCCCCAAGCTTAACCAGAGGGCGAGTTTTCCAGTTGTCAATACCCACTGCTATGCTCTAGATTCCCTCTACTGGGGGGACACATGAAGCAGAAAACAGGACACTTCCCTTCCCACAGAATGACCCCAAACTCTTGGGGGCTGGACAAACTACCAGAGAGGGAGACTTCTACGACCCATGAGGCAACTCCTACATTAAACGGCCATTGTGGACAAAACATCCAGAGACAAAAGCCTGAGCGACTGCCTCCCTCTCACCCTTCTTTCATATCCAGAGGAGCTCCCCTCATGGACTGTAGATCAGGCCTGCCGTAACGTCGGCCCCAAACCTGAGCTGAGTTAGGGTTTTTGGATGTCTGTCTGCACAGCCATGGCCCACACAGCCTCCAGGCTGGGGTCTCTGGAGCCACACCACAGAACTGTGCCTGCTCTCTCCTAAGAAACTGCCCATTCCATTGGCCACAACTCTACAAAATAGTAGAAACCTCAAGGTCCCCAAGGACATCCCACTACCGCAAGCCGCACTGGACAAATAGGGGCATTATGACACAAGCTGAGCAACTACTACCTCCATGCAGACACACAGACAGATATCCTCAGAGACAGAAGATTGAACCAGACAGGCCCCTAGGCCCTATTATGAACTCTTGCTTTGGTGTCCAGGTATCACTCCTCAGAGGCCTGGGTTCGAAGACCAGCATAGGGGCTTTCCTGAGGCACCAGACAGAAGACCTCTCATCTCCACATGGGAAGCTTCCTTGTTGGAGTTGTGTCAAGCCCTTCGGGTTGGAGAATCCTGCAGAGTCCCTTAGCTACTGCCACATTCCAAGGTCTCCATGGCCACCAACCCACATTATGACTCATCCTCAGGAGAGTCCATTTAAACTCAGCCTTCTGGGTAGCTCACCCAAGAGCCCGCAGATTGAGCGTGCCTTGTCTCCACCAGGCAATGGGAAGGTGAGTTGGCGTTTCTCGGCATCCATGCTTAGGGCCCTGCTCTCGAGTCTTTCTGTATGGGGCATCCTGGAACCATCCAATAGTACTCGACTGTCCTGAAGAAGGAAACTTTGAAGTTTGGAGCAGCTCACAACTCCCAGCGTAGAGAAACTTCCCTGGACTCATGACGCCCCCACCCCCTTCAGGAAGGGGCCGTCATGGACACAAACTGCAGCTTGAGGCAACATCTGATAATCGCCCTGACCTCACCTGCAGGAGATCTCGATTCAGCCTCTGCAGAGTGGGACTGCCATGCTCTTTGCCCAAAACTCGTGCTAGCTTGTGTTTTCAGACTTCCTTCCTCACAATCCTGGCCACACCCCTCCAGTTTGGCAATTCTGGAGACACAATGCAGCACTCTGCCTGCCCTCCAGAAGAAAAATCTTGCCCTATAGGGCTAACCAGAAACGCCAAATGAGTAACAACCTGCATGCCACTCGACCATACCCCAATTATACAGTCTAGCCTGTGCACTAAAGCCCTGTCTGACACAGCCTTAGGGCAGACCTCCAGTCCAACACCCAGACAGCTGGCCGTACACAGAGCATATCACACCCACAATGGCTTTAGGCCATCATCTCTACCCAACCTCAGTTTTCACCTTCAGAACCTAGACCTTATCTCCACTCACTGCTCAGGAGTGAACGTGATGCAAGAATCAGAACTTCTCCTTCGCCTTGGCAAGAAACCTAGTGGTTGGCATGTTGTCCAATGTTCATTGTAGGAGAAAGCAGCATGGACTATGAGGCCCCACCTATCCCTGAGGGCCACAATTTGCACAAACACACATTGTGACCCTCAGCGTGAGCCCTATCCTCATGTAAAGCCTCTTAGTGACTGGAACAACAGCCCACATATGGGGCTTGCCAAGCCCCTAGTCCCCCAATCTTAACCAGAGTTTGAGATGTCTAGTCTTCCCTACTCAGGGCTCTACTCTGGAATCCCTCTTTGGTGGAACACCTGAGGTAAAAAAAAAAAAAAAAAATACAGAAAGGACTCTTCCCATCCACAGAATGATCCCAAACACTTGGGATCAGGCCATATCACCAGAGAAAGAATTGTCCATGGCCCTTGAGGACACCCCGACATTCCACGGCCACCATTGACACAAAATCCAGAGACAAAAGCCTGAGCAAGCGCCACATACTCGCCATTTGTTCATAGCCCGGAAAATTCTCACGTTCTGTAGGTTGAGCCTTCATACATACATCCCCAAACCTAAGCTGAGTTTGTGTTTACCGACTTCTGTCCCCACAGTCCTGGCACACACACCATCCAAGCTGGGGCCCCTGGAGCCACACCTCAGGACTGTGGCTTCCCTCTCCAGGGGAATTCTGCCATTTCCTTTGGCCACAACGCTATAGATTAGGAGAATCCTCCAAACTCCCCGAGGCCATCCCAATAGTGTTGGCTGCCCAGGACAAACAGGGATGATCTTTCACAAGTTAGGAAACTACCTCCCCTCAGACCCAGGGATAGATATCCCCATAGAATTAGATTGAACTGGACAGGCACTTAGGCCCTAATCAGATCCATTGCTTTTGTTTCCAGGCATCTCTCCTCAGTGGCCCGGTTTCGAATACCAGCATACGGGGGATTACTGAGGTACTCATCAGAAAAATCTCGTCTCCACATAGGAAATGTACTCTTTGGAGTTCTATAAAAACCTCTGTTTAGGAGAATCTTTCAGGGCCCCGGATCAAGCGCCCCATTCCAAGGTCTCCATGGACTTAAACCCACATTATGATCTATCCTCGGGAGAGTCCATGTCAACTCAACCCCCTTGGTTTCTCCCTCAGGGCCTGCAGATCAAACCTGCCTTGTTGCTAGGAGACAACTAGAATGGGAGGCGGCCTGCCCAGGCATCCATCCTTAGAACCCTACTCTGGAGTCGTTCAACATGGGACATCCTAGAGCCATCCAACAGGTCTCAAGTGTCCCACAGAAGGAATCTTTGCAGTCTGGAGCATCTCACAACTCCCATTGTGGTAAAATCTACATGGCCTCTTGAGACGCTCCACGTTATAAAGGGGCCATCTTGGACAGAAACTCCAACCTGAGCAAACGTGTGATATTCGCCCTGACTTCAGGTGCATGAGATCTTGATTCAGCTCTGCAGAGTGTGCCTTCTGTGCCCTCACCCCAAAAACTAAGCCTAGCTTGTGTTCTCAGACTACCGTCCTCACACCCCTGGCCCCAAAGCCCTACAGTTTGGCAATACTGGGGCCACAATGCAGCACTCTGCCTGCCCTCCAGAAGAAAAACGTTGCCTTATGGAGCTACCTAGAAACCCGAATGAGGATCAACTGAACGCCACTCGACTACACCCCAAATATACAGTCTACCCTGTCTAATGCCTTGTCTGACACAGCATGAGCCCACACCTCCAGACCTATGCTCAACAGCTGGCCGCACAATGAGCTCATTGGACCCATCAGGTCCTTAGGTCTTCATCTCTTCCCAACCTCAGTTTTCAGGTTTCAGAACCAAGACCTAAACTCCAATCACTGTCCAGGGGTGAACGTGATGCAGAAATCACAACTCTTCCTTCGCCATGGCTGGAAATCTTGTGGTTGGCATATTCTCCAACGTTCAGTGTAGGAGAATCCAGCGTGGCCCATGAGGCACTTCCCATGCTTGAGGGCCTTGTTGGGCACAGATAGGCATTGTGACCCTCAGCATGAGCCCTGTCCTCAAGGAAGGCCTCCCAGTGTCTGAATCAAGAGCCCACATATTGGACTTGCCATGCCCCTAGGCCCCCAAACTTAAACAGAGTTGGGGTTATCCAGTTGTCCCTCCCAAGGACTCTGCTCTGGAATCCCTCTTTTATTGGGACACTTGAGGTACATAAAATAAAATATAAAATAAAATAAAATAAATAAATTAAAATAAAATAAAATAAAATAAAAAACAGAAAGGACTCCTCCCCTCCCACAGAATGTACCCAAACTCTTGGGATCGGGTCAAATCCTCAGAGACGGAAAGCCGTCCACAACCCATGAGGCCACGCCAGCATTCCACCCAAATTGTTGACACAAATCCAGAGACAAAACCTGAGCAAGCACCTCAAACACACCCTTTTTCATATCCCGAAGTGTTATCACGGTCTGTAGATTGGGCGTGCCATACCTATGTCCCCATTCCTAAGCGGAGTTTGTGTTTTCAGACTTTTGTCCCCACAGGCCTGGCCCACACAGCCTCAAGGCTGGGCCCCTAGAGCCAAACTCAGAACTGTGCCTGCCCTCTCCAGGCGATTTCTGCCCATTCCATTGGCCACAACCCTATAGATTAGGAGAAACTCCAAAGTCCCGAGGCCATCCCAATATTATAGGTTGCCCAAGACAAACAGGGGCGATATGACACAAGCTGAGCAACTAAATCCCCTCAGATCCGTAGAAACGTATCCTCAGGAAAGAGATTGAACCGGACAGGCACCTAGGCCCTAATCATATTCATTGCTTTTGTTTCCAGTCATCTCTCCTCAGAGGCCTGGTTTCCAATACCAGCATATGGGAGATTCCTTAGGCACTCATCAAACCAATTCTCTTCTCTACATAGGAAACATACTCTTTAGAGCCCATCAAAACCTCCGGTTATGAACATCCCCAAGGCCCCGGATCACGCACCCCATTCCAAGGTCTACATGGACACAAATGCACATTATGACCCATCCTCAACTCACCCATTTCAACACACCCGCCTCTGTTGCTCCCCTAGATCCAGCAGATCGAACTTGCCTTGGCTCTATGAGACACCTGGAATGGGAGGCAGGCTGCCCAGGCATCCATCCTTAGAACCCTGCTCTGGATAACTTCCTTATGGGATGTCCTGGAGCCATCCAACAGGTCTCGACTGTCCCACAGAAGGAATCATTGCGGTTTGGAGCATCTCACAATTCCCATCGTGGGAAAACCTCCATGTACTCGTGACACCCTCCCCTTCATGAAGGGGTCTTCAAGGACAGAAACTCCGACGTAAGCCAACGTCTGATCCTAGCTCTGTCTTCAGGTATACGGGATCTCGAATCATCTCTGCAGAGGGTGCCTGCCGTCCCCTCACCCCGAAATCTAAGTCTGGCTTGTGTTCTCAGAATTTTTTCCTCACACTCCTGGCCCACAAGCCTTCCAGTTTGGGAATTCTGCAGCCACTATGTGGCACTGTGTCTTCCCTCCAGAAGAAAAACGTTGCCCTCTGGGGCTACGCAGTAACCACAAATGAGTACCATCCTGCACGAAACCCGACTGCACCCCAATGATACAGTCTAGCCTGGGCACTAATTCCATGTCTTCCACAGCCTGAGCCTGCACCTCCCAACCCACACTCAACAGCTGGCCGAACACTGAGCACATCAGACACACCATGGCCTTAGGTCTTCATCTCTTCCCAACCTCAGTTTTCAGGCTTCAGAACCTAGACCTTAAATCTAAACACAGTCCAGGAGTGAAAGTGTTGCAGAAATTAGAACTCCTTCTTCCCCATGGCCAGAAAACTTGTGGTTTCCATATTGTGCAACGTTCAGTGTAGGATAAACCAGCATGGTACATTAGGTCACGCCCTGACTTGAGGGGCTCCTTGGGCACAAAAACACATTGTGAAACTCAGTGTGAGACATATCCTCAAGGAAGGCCTCTCAGTGTCTGGACCAAGAGCCCACATATGGGGCTTGCCATGTTCTTAGGTCCCAATGTTAACCAGAGGTCTGGTTGTCCAGTCGCCCCTCCCCAGGTCTGCTCTGGAATCCCTCTTTTGGTGATCCACCTTAGGTAAAAAAAAAATAATAATAATAAAAAAAATAAACAAAAAAACAAGAAAGGCCTCCGCCTTTCCCACAGAATGACCCCAAACTCTTGGGATCGGGTCAAATCCCCAGAAAGGGAGCCTCATCAATGGCCCATGAGGACACCCCGACATTCCATGGCAATCGGTGACACATTTCCAGAAAAAAAAAAAAAAAAAGCATGAGCATGCACATCACATTCGCCCTTTGTTCATATCCCGAAGAGGTCTCCTCACGGTCTATAGATCGGGCCGGCCATACCTACATACCACAACCTAAGGGGAGTTTGTGTTTTCAGACTTTTGTCCAAATAGCCCTGGACCACACACGCTCCACAATGGGTCCCTGGAGCCACACCTCAGGACTGTGCTTCCCTTTCAAGGGAATTCTTCCCATTCCATTGGCCACAACATTGCAAATTAGGAAAAACCTCCAAAGTCACCGAGGCCATCCCAATAGTGTAGGCCGCCCATGACAAACAGGGGTGATCTCAAACCAGCTGAGCAACTACCTCCACTCAGACAACAGATGTCCCCAGAGAAGAATACTGAACCAGACAGGCCCCTAGGCCCTAAACAGATCCATTGCTTTGGTTTCCAGGCATCTCTCCTCAGAGGCCTCGTTTCCAATACCAGCATATGGTGGTTTCCTGAGGCACCAATAAGAACAAATCTCGTCTCCCCATGGAAACTTGCTCATTGGAGCTTTGTCATAACCTCTGGTTAGGAGAATCCTTCAGGGCCCTGGTGCCACTGCCCCATACCAAGGTCTCCATGGACTCAAACCAACATTAAGACCATCCTCAGGAAAGTCCATTTCAACTCAGCCCCCTCTGTTGCTACCCCAAGCCAGCAGATCAAACGTTTCTTGTTGCTAGGAGACAATTGGAATGTGAGGCTGGCTGCCCAGGCATCCATACTTAGAACCCTGTTCTGGAAAAATACCTTATAAGACGTCCTGGAGCCATCCAGCAAATCTTAATTGTCCCACAGAAGGAATCCTTCCGGTTTGGAGCATCTCACAACTCCAATAGTGGGAAAACCCCCATGGCCTCATAATGCCCCCCCTTCCTGAAGGGGCCCACATGGACAGAAACTCAAACCTGAGCCAAAGTCTGAACCTCGACCTGACTTCAGACGCATGAGATCTCAATTCAGCTCTGCAGAGTGTGCCTGCCATGTCCTTGCCCCGAAACCTAAGCCTAGCTTGTGTTCTCAGACTTCCGTCCTCACTCTCCTGGCCCACAAGCCCTCCAGTTTGGGAATTCCGAAGCCACAATGCAGCACTCTGCCTGCCCTCCAGAAGAAAAACTTTGCCCTATGCTGCTAATAAGAAACCCCAAATGATTTTCTAATGCATGCCACTCGATTGTAAAGCAATTATACAGGCCACCCTGTATACTAATGCCCTGTCTGGCACAGCCTGAGACAAGACATCCCAAACGACACCCAGACAGCTGGCCCCAACCTGGACACATAGGACCCGCTATGGCTGTAGGTCGTCATCTCTTCCCAACCTCGGTTTTCAGGCTTCAGAACCTAGACCTTATCTCCAATCACTGCCCAGGGGTGCACGTGATGCAGAAATTAGAATTCCTCCTTCCCCATGGCCAGAAACCTTGTGGTTGGCATGTTGTCCAACGTTCAATGTGGGAAAACCTGCATTGTCCGAAAGGCCACGCCAGTGCTTGAGGGCCGCCTAGGGCACAGACATGCATTGTGACCTGCAGCGTGAGTCCTGTATTAAAGTAACGCCTCTCAGTGGCTGGACCAAGATCCTGCATATGGGGCTTGTCATATCCATAGGCCCCCAGGCTTAACCAGAGGGCGAGTATTCCAGTTGTCAGTACCCACTGCTATGCTCTTGAATCCCTCTACTGGGGGGACACATGAAGCAGAAAACAGGACACTTCCCTTCCCACAGAATGACCCCAAACTCTTGGGGGCTGGACAAACTACCAGAGAGGGAGACTTCTACGACCCATGAGGCAACTCCTACATTAAACGGCCATTGTGGACAAAACATCCAGAGACAAAAGCCTGAGCGACTGCCTCCCTCTCACCCTTCTTTCATATCCAGAGGAGCTCCCCTCATGGACTGTAGATCAGGCCTGCCGTAACCTCGGCCCCAAACCTGAGCTGAGTTAGGGTTTTTGGATGTCTGTCTGCACAGCCATGGCCCACACAGCCTCCAGGCTGGGGTCTCTGGAGCCACACCACAGAACTGTGCCTGCTCTCTCCTAAGAAACTGCCCATTCCATTGGCCACAACTCTACAAAATAGTAGAAACCTCAAGGTCCCCAAGGACATCCCACTACCGCAAGCCGCACTGGACAAATAGGGGCATTATGACACAAGCTGAGCAACTACTACCTCCATGCAGACACACAGACAGATATCCGCAGAGACAGAAGATTGAACCAGAGAGGCCCCTAGGCCCTATTATGAACTCTTGCTTTGGTGTCCAGGTATCACTCCTCAGAGGCCTGGGTTCGAAGACCAGCATACGGGGCTTTCCTGAGGCACCAGACAGAAGACCTCTCATCTCCACATGGGAAGCTTCCTTGTTGGAGTTGTGTCAAGCCCTTCGGGTTGGAGAATGCTGCAGAGTCCCTTAGCTACTGCCACATTCCAAGGTCTCCATGGCCACCAACCCACATTATGACTCATCCTCAGGAGAGTCCATTTAAACTCAGCCTTCTGGGTAGCTCACCCAAGAGCCCGCAGATTGAGCGTGCCTTGTCTCGACCAGGCAATGGGAAGGTGAGTTGGCGTTTCTCGGCATCCATGCTTAGGCCCCTGCTCTCGAGTCTTTCTGTATGGGGCATCAAGGGACCATCCAATAGTACTCGACTGTCCTGAAGAAGGAAACTTTGAAGTTTGGAGCAGCTCACAACTCCAAGCGTAGGGAAACCTCCCTGGCCTCATGACGCCCCCACCCCCTTCATGTAAGGGCCCTCATGGACACAAACTGCAGCTTGAGGCTACATCTGATACTCGCCCTGACCTCACGTGAAGGAGATCTCGATTCAGCCTCTGCAGAGTGGGCCTGCCATGCTCTTGGCCCCAAAACTCGTGCTAGCTTGTGTTTTCAGACTTCCTTCCTCACAATCCTGGCCACACCCCTCCAGTTTGGCAATTCTGGAGACACAATGCAGCACTCTGCCTGCCCTCCAGAAGAAAAATGTTGCCCTATAGGGCTAACCAGAAACGCCAAATGAGTAACAACTTGCATGCCACTCGACCATACCCCAATTATACAGTCTAGCCTGTGCACTAAAGCCCTGTCTGACACAGCCTGAGGGCAGACCTCCAGTCCAACACCCAGACAGCTGGCCTTACCCAGAGCATATCACACCCACAATGGCTTTAGGCCATCATCTCTACCCAACCTCAGTTTTCACCTTCAGAACCTAGACCTTATCACCACTCACTGTTCAGGAGTAAACATGATGCAAGAATCAGAACTTCTCCTTCGCCTTGGCAAGAAACCTAGTGGTTGGCATGTTTTCCAACGTTCAGTGTAGTTGAAACCAGTGTGGCCCATGAGGCCCCGTTCATGTTTATGGGCCACATTGGTCACAAACACACATTGTGTCCCTCAGCCTGATCCCAGGCCTCAGGTAAGGCCTCTCAGTGGCTGGATGAAGAGACAGCATATTGTGCTTGCCATGCCCCTAGGCCCCAAATTTTACCCATAGTTCGGGTTCTCCCTTCACTTTTCCCCAGGGCTCTTCTTTTGAATTACTCTTTTGGTGGGACACCTGAGGTAACAAACCTGAAAGGAGTCCTCCCATTCCACAGATTGACGAAAAACAATTGGGATCGGGCCAAATCCACAGAGAGGAAAATTGGTCCATGGCCCATGAGGCCTCCCCGACATTCCACGGCCATCTCTGATACAAAATCCAGAGACAAAAGCCTGAGCAAGCGCCTCAGACTCGCTCTCTCTTCATATCCGGAAGAGTTCTTCTCATGATTTATAGATCGGGCCTGCCATACCTACGTCCCCAAACCTAAGCTGAGTTTGTGTTTTCAGACTTCTGTCCTCAAAGTCCTGGGCCACACACCCTCCAGGCTGGTGCCCCTGGAGTCACACATTAGGACTGTGCCAACCCAATCCATGGGAATTCTGCCGATGCCATTGTCCAAAACAGTAAAATTTGGAGAACCCTACAAATCCCTGAGGCCATCCCAATAGTGCAGGTCGCCCGGGACAAACAAGGGCAGTCTGATACCTGCTGAGCATCTACCTCCACTCATACCATAGATGGATGTCCCCTGAGAATAAGATTGAACCAGACAGGACCCTAGGCCATAATCGGATACATTGCTTTGGATTACAGGCATGTCTCCTCAAAAGCCTGGATTCCAATACCAGCATAGAAGTTTTCCTGAGGCACCCATCAAAACAAATCTCGTCTCCACAAGGAACCTTGTGCATCGAGCTATGTCAAAAGCTTAGGAGAATACTTCAGGGTCCCGGTGCCACCGCCCCTTTTTAAGGCCCTCATGGACACAAACACACATTAGGACCCATCCTCAGGAAAGTCCATTTCAAGTCAGCCACCCCGGTTGCTCCCGCAGAACCATCAGATCTAAACTGTCTTGTTGCTGGGAGACATTTGGAATGCGAGGCCGGCTTCCCAGGCATCCATCCTCGAACACTGCCCTGGAGTCATTCCATATGGGATGTCCTGAAGCTGCCCAACAGGTCTCAATTGTCCCGCAGAAGGAATCCTTGATGGGGGCATCCCACAACTCCCAACGAGGGAAAAAATCCATGGCCTTGATATTCCGCTTCCTTCATGAAGGGTCCGTCATGCACAGAAACTCCAACCTGAGCCAACGTCTGATCCTCGCCCTGACTTCAGATGCATGAGATATTGGTTCAGATCTACAGTGGTACCTGCCGTGTCCTCGCCCTGAAACCCAAGTCTAGCTTGTGTTCTCAGACTTCCGTCCTCACACTCCTCTACACGAAGCCCTCAAGTTTAGCAATTCCGGACTGACAATGAAGCACTCTGCCTGCCCTCTAGAAAACAAATTTTGCCTAATGAGCTGCCCAGACAACTTATATGAGGATAAATCTACATGGCACTCGACTGTACCCAAATTATATAGTCTAACCTGGGCACTAATGCACTGTCTGACACAACCTGAGCTCGGACCTCCTGACCAACACCCAGACAGCTGACCGCACACTGAGCACATCAGAACCGCCATGGCCTTAGGTCATCATCTCTTCCCTACCTCAGTTTTTAGGCTTCAGTACCTAGACCTTATCTCCAATCACTGCCCAGGGGTGCCTGTGATGCAGAAATCAGAACTCTTCCTTACCCATGGCAAGAAACCTTGTGGTTGGCATGTTTTCCAACGTTCAGTGTAGGAGAAACCAGGATTCACCATGAGGCCCTGCCCATTCTTGTTTGCGAAGTGGGCATAAACAGGCATTGTGAGCCTCAGCGTGAGTCCAGTCCTCTAGTAAGTCCTCTCAGTGGCTCGACCATTAGATGTCATAATGGGCTTGACATGTGCCTAGGCCGCAATTTTTAACCAGATTTCTGGTTGTCCGTTCGGCCCTCCCCAGGGCTCTACTCTGGAATCCCTCATTTGGTGGGACACCTGAGGTTAAAAAACAAAACATGGCAAATCAACAACAACAACAAAACGGACTTCTTCCATTCCACAGAATGACCCCAAACTCTTTGGACGGGGCGAAACCCCCAGAGTGTAAGACTCGTCCATTTCCCATGAAGTCACCAGGGAATTTCACGACCATGAGTGTCACGATATCCAGAGACAAAAACTTGAGCACGAGCCTCACACTCGCCCCTTATTCATATCCCGAAGAGTTCTCCTCATGGTCTGTAGATCAATCCTGCCATACCTATGACCTGAAACATAAGCCGCGTTTGTGTTTTCAGACGACTGTCCAAACAGCTCTGCCTACACACCCTACAGGCTCAGGCCCCTGGAGCCAAACCTGAGGACTGTACTTGCCCTCTCCAAGGGAATTGTATGTGCCCATTCCAATGGCCACAACCCTACTAATAGGATAAACCTGCAAACTCCCTGAGGCCATCCCAATAGTGGTGGCTTTCCAGGACAAACTCGGGCAATCTGAGCCCATCTGAGAACCTACATGCACTCAGACGCATAGACTGATGTTCCCAGAGGTAAAAAGGAACGAATAGGCCCCTAGGCACTATTCGGATTCATTGTTGTGGTATCCAGTCATCTCTCCTCAGAGGCCTGGATTTCAATACCAGCATATGGCTGTTTCCTGACTCATCTGTCATAAAAAATCTCATCTACATATGGGAAACTTGCACGTTGGAGCTGTGTCAAAGCCTCTGTTTGAAAAAACCCTTCAGGACCCCAGTGCCACCGCTTCATTCCAAGTTCTCCATAGACACAAAAACATATTAGGATCCATCCACAGGAGAGTCCATTTCAACTCAGATCCAGATTGCTCGCCCAGATCCAGCAGATATAACCTGTCTTGTTGCTAGGACACAATTGGAATGCAAGGTGGGCTACCCAGGCATCCATCCTTAGAACCCTGCTCGGAATCGTTGGCCTGGAGCCAACCAACATGTCTCAATTGTCCTGCACAAGAATCTTTGCAGTTTGGAGCTTCTCACAACTAACATCGTGGAAAAACCCCCACGGCCTCTTGACCCCCCCGCCCCTTCATGAAGGGGCCATCAGGGACAGAAACACCAACCTGAGCGATCTTCTGATCCTCGCCCTGACTTCAGAAGCACGAGATCTCGATTCAGGTCTGTAGATTGTTCCTGCCTTGTCCTCACCCAGAAACCTAAGCCTAGCTTGTGTTCTCAGATTTCCGTCTTCAACTACTGGCCCACAAGCCTCCAGTTTGCAAACCAGAACTATAATGGAGCACTCTTCCAGCCTTCAGGAAGAAAAACATTGCCCTGTGGGGCTACCCAGAAACTCCAAATGAGGATCAACCTGCACGCCATTCGACTGTACCCCAAATATATAGGCTGACCTGGGCACTATTGCCCTTTCTACACAGCCTGAGCCTGGACTTCCTGGCCCCACCCAGAAAGCTGGTCGAACACTGAGCACGTCGGACGAGCCATGTCCTTAGGTCGTCATCTCTTCCCAACCTCGATTCTCAAGTTTCAGAACCTAGACCTTATCTCCAAACACTGCCCAGGCTTGTAAGTGATGCAGAAATCACAACTCCTTCCCCTTGGCTAGAAACCATGTGGTTGGCATGTTTTCCAATGTTCAGTGTAGTTGAAACCAGTGTGGCCCATGAGGCCCCGCCCATGTTTATGGGCCACATTGGTCACAAACACACATTGTGACCCTCAGCCTGAGCCCGGTCCTCAGGCAAGGCCTCTCAGTGGCTGGATGAAGAGACAGCATATTGGGCTTGCCATGCCCCTAGACCCCAATTTTTAACCATAGTTCGGGTTGTCCCTTCACTCTTGCCCAGGGCTCTGCTTTGGAATTCCTCTTTTGGTGGGACACCTCAGGTAACAAACCTTAAAGGAGTCCTCCCATCCCACAGATTCATGAAAAAGAATTGGGATCGGACCAGATCCACAGAGAGGAAGATTCGTCCATGGCCCAGGAGGCCTCCCCGACATTCCTCGGCCATCGCTGATACAAAATCCAGAGACAAAAGCCTGAGCAAGCGCCTCAGACTCGCTCTTTCTTCATATCCTGAAGAGTTCTTCTCCTGGTTTGTAGGTCGGGCTTGCCATACCTACGTTCCCAAACCTAAAATGAGTTTGTGTTTTTTGTTTTCTGTCCTCAAATTCCTGGGCAACATACCCTCCAGACTGAGCCCCTGGAGCCACACATTAGTACTGTGCCTACCCAATCCATGGGAATTCTGCCCATGCCATTGTCTCAAACCGTTCAAATTAGGAGAACCCTCCATAGTCCCTGAGGCCATCCCAATGGTGTAGGTTGTCCCGGACAAACAAGGGCCGTCTGACACCAGCTGAGCATCAACCTCCACTCATACCATAGATGGATGTCCCCAGAGAAGAAGATTGAACCAGGCAGGACCCTAGGACATAATGGGATTCATAGCTTTGGTTTACAGGCATGTCTCCTCAAAAGCCTGGATTCCAATACCAGCATAGGGCTTCTCCTGAGGCACCCATCAGAACAAATCTCGTCTCCACAAGGAAACTTGTGCATGGGAGCTATGTCAAAGGCTTAGGAGAATATTTCAGGGTGCCGGTGCCACCGCCCCATTCCAAGGCCCTCAGGGACACAAACAAACATTAGGACCCATCCTCCGGAAAGTCCATTTCAACTCAGCCACCCCGGTAACACCTGCTGAGCCATCAGATCTATACTGTCTTGTTGCTAGAAGAAAATTGGAATGCGAGGCGGGCTTCCCAGGCATTCATCCTCGAATGGTGCTCTCGAGTCATTCCATATGTGATGTCCTGGAGCTGTCCAACAGGTCTCAATTGTCCCGCAGAAGGAATCTTTGAAGGGCCATCTCACAACTCCCAACGTGGGGAAACCTCCATGGACTAGAGATTCCACTCCCTTCATGAATGGGCCGTCATGTACAGAAACTCCAACCAGAGCCAATGTCTGATCCTCGCCCTGAATTCAGATGCATGAGATATTGGTTCAGATCTGCCGAGGTACCTGCCGTGCCCTCGACCTGAAACCCAAGTCTAGTTTGTGTTCTCAGACTTCCGTCCTCACACTCCTGGCCCAGAAGACCTCAAGTTTGGCAATTCCGAACCCACTGTGCAGCACTCTGCCTGCCCTCTAGAAAAAAAATATTGCCTCATGAGCTGCCCAGGCACATCATATGAGGATAAACCTACACGCCACTTGACTGTACGTAAATTATATACTCTAAGCTGTGCACTAATGCACGGTCTGACACACCTGAGCCCGGACCTCCTGACTAACACACAGACAGCTGACCACACACTGAGCACAACAGACCAGCCATGGCCCTCGGACATCATCTCTTCCATACCTCAGTTTTCAGGCTTCAGAACCTACCTTTTCTCCAATCACTGCCCAGGGGTGATGGTATGTAGAAATCAGAACTCCTCCTTACCCATGGCAAGAAACCTTGTGGTTGGCATGTTGTCCAACGTTCAGTGTAGGAGAAACCAGCATTCACCCTGAGGCCCAGCCCATTCTCAAGTGCGACGAGGGCATAAACACACCAAACTCTTTGGACGAGGCCAACCTTCTAAAGAGTAAGACTCGTCCATTTCCCATGAAGTCACCCGGAAATTTCACGACCATGAGTCACACGATATCCAGAGATAAACTTGAGCAAGAGCCTCACACTCGCCCTTTTTTCATATCCCGAAGAGTTCTCCTCATGGTCTGTAGATCAGTCCTGCCATACCTATGACCCGAAACATAAGCCGAGGTTGTGTTTTCAGACAACTGTCCAAACAGCCCTGGCCTACACACCCCAAAGGCTCAGGCCCTTGGAGCCAAACCTGAGGATTGTACTTGCCCTCTCCAAGGGAATTGTGTGTACCCATTCCAATGGCCACAATCCTACTAATAGGATAAACCTCCAAAGTTCCTGAGGCCATCCCAATAGTGGTGGCTTCCCAGGACAAACAGGAGCAATCTGAGCACATCAGAGCACCTACCTGCACTCAGACCCATAGACTGATGTCCCCAGAGGAAAAAAGGAATGAACAGACCACTGGGCACTAATCGGATCCATTGCTATGGTTTCCAGGCATGTCTCCTCAGAGGCCTGGATTTCAATACCAGCATATGGCTGTTTCTTGACTCACCCATCAGAACAAATCTCATCTACATATGGGAAACTTGCACGGTGGAGCTGTGTCAAAGTCTCTGTTTAGAAGAACCCATAAGGGACCCAGTGCCACCGTTTCATTCCAAGGTCTCCATAGACACAAAAACATATTAGGACACATCCACAGGAGAGTCAATTTCAACTCAGCCTCCTCAGTTGCTTCCCCAGATCCAGCAGATCTAACCTTTCTTGTAGCTAGGAGAAAATTGGAATGCCAGGTGTGGTACCTAGCCATCCATCCTCAGAACCATGCTTGGAATCCTTGGACTGGCGCCAACTAACAGGTCTCAATTGTCCTGGAGAAGAATCTTTGTAGTTTGGAGCTTCTCACAACTCCCATCGTGCGAAAACCCCCATGGCCTCGTGATTCCCCCCCTTCATGAAGGGGCCATCAGGGACAGAAAGTCCAACCTGAAGATCGTCTGATCCTCACCCTGACTTCAGATGCACGAGATCTCGATTCAGGTCTGTAGATTGTGCCTGCCATGTCCTCACCCATAAAAACTAAGCCTAGCTTGTGTTCTCAGACTTCAGTCCTCAGACTACTGGCCCACAAGCCCTCCAGTTTGGCAATCCAGAAGTACAATGCGGCACTCTGCCTGCTCCCTGGAAGAAGAACATTGCCCTCTGGGGCTACCCAGAAACCCCAAATGAGGATCAACCTGCACGCCATTTGGCTGTACACCAAATATATAGGCTGAAGTGGGCACAATTGCCCATTCTGACACAGCCTGAGCCTGGAACTCCTGGCACATCGGACCCGCCATGGCCTTAGGTCGTCATCTCTACCCAACCTCGGTTTTCAGGCTTCAGAACCTTGACCTTATCTCCAATCACTGCCCAGGTTTGAAAATGTTGCAGAAATCCTAACTCGTTCCCTTGGCATGAAACCTCGTGGTTGGCATGTTGTCCAACTTTCAGTGTAGTTGAAACCAGTGTGGCACATGAGACCCAGCCCATGCTTGAGGGCCACATTGGTCTCAAACACACATTGTGACCCTCAGCCTGAGCCCGGTCCTCAGGCAAGGCCTCTCAGTGGCTGCATGAAGAAACAGCATATTGGGCTTGCCATGCCCCTAGACCCTAATTTTTAACCATATTTCGGGTTGTCCCTTCACTCTTGCCCAGGGCTCTGCTTTGGAATTCCTCTTTTGGTGGGACACCTCAGGTAACAAACCTTAAAGGAGTCCTCCCATCCCACAGACTCACGAAAAAGAATTGGGATAGGGCCAAATCCACAGAGAGGAAGATTCGTCCATGGCCCATGAGGCCTCCCCAACATTCCACGGCCATCGCTGATACAAAATCCAGAGACAAAAGCCTGAGCAAGCGCCTCAGACTCACTCTTTCTTTATATCCTAAGAGTTCTTCTCATGATTTGTAGTTCGGCCGTGCCATACCTACGTTCCCAAACCTAAGCTGAGTTTGTGTTTTTTGAGTTCTGTCCTCAAAGTCCTGGGCCACACACCCTCCAGGCTGGGCCCCTGGAACCACACATTAGGACTGTGCCTAACCAATCCATGGGAATTCTGCCCATTCCATTATCCAAAACCGTACAAATTAGGAGAAACCTCCAAATTCCCTGAGGCCATACCAATGGTGTAGGTTGTCCGGGACAAAAAAGGGCCGTCTGACACCAGCTGAGCATCTACCTCCACTCATACCATAGATGGATGTCCCCAGAGAAGAAGATTGACCAGACAGGACCCCAGGCCATAATGGGATCCATAGCTTTGGTTTACAGGCATGTCTCCTCAAAAGCCTGGTTTCCAATACCAGCTGAGGGCTTCTCCTGAGGCACCCATCAGAACAAATCTCGTCTACACATGGGAAACTTGCATGTTGGAGCTCTCTCAAAGCCTCTGGTTAGAAGGACATTTCAGGTTCCCGGTGCCAGCACCTCATTCCAAGGTCTCCATGGAGACACACCCACATTAGGACCCATCCACAGGAGAGTCCATTTCAACTCAGCCCCCTCAGTTGCTCCCCCTGATCCAGCAGATCTAACCCGTCTTGTCGCTAGGAGATGATTGGAATGAGAGGCAGGCTTCCCAGACATCCATACTTAGAACCATTCTCAGAATTATGCTGTATGGGAAGTCCTGGAGCCAACCAACAGGTCTCAATAGTCCCGCAGAAGAATCTTTACTGTTTGGAGCATCTCACAACTCCCATCGTGGGCAAACCTCCATGGCCTCGTGATTTCGCCCCCTGTGCTTCATGAAGGGGCCATCAGGGACAGAAGCTCCAACCTGAGCGATCGTCTGATCCTCGCCCTGACTTCAGATGCAGGACATCTTGATTCATCTCTGCAGAGTGTGTCTGCCGTGCCCTTGCCCAGAAACGTAAGTCTAATTTGTGTTCTCAACTTCCATCCTCACATTCCTGGCCCACAAGCCCTCCAGTTTTGCAATTCCAGAACTACAAGGCAGCACTCTGCCTGCTTTCCGGAAGAAAAACATTGCCCTCTGGGGCTACCCAGATTCCCCAAATGAGGATCAACCTGCATGCCACTTGACTGGACCCCAATTATACAGGCTGCCCTGGGCACTACTGCCCTTTCTGGCACAGCCTGAGACTGAACCTCCTCGCTCGCACCCACCCAGCTAGCCACACACTGAGCACATCAGACCCGCCATGGCCTTAGGTCATCATCTCTTTCCAACCTCGGTTTTCAGGCTTCAGAACCTAAACCTTATCTCCAGTCACCACCCAGGGTTGAACATGATGCAGGAATCAGAACTCCTTCCCCATGGCAAGAAACCTTGTGGTTGGCATGTTGTCCAACGTAAAATGTAGTTGAAACCAGTGTGGCCCATGAGGCCCTGCAGATGCTTGAGGACCAAGTCGTTCACAAACATGCATTCTGACCCTCAACGTGAGCCCAGTTCTCAAGTAAGGCCTCTCAGTGGCTGGACCAAAAGACAGCATATTGGGCTTGTCATGCCCCTAGGTCCCAATTTTTAACCAGATTTCTGGTTGTCCAGTCTCCCCTCCCCAGGGCTCGGCTTTGGAATCCCTCTTTTGGTGGGACACCTGAGGTAACAAAACTGAAAGGACTCCTCCCATCCCACAGTTTGACCCAAAACAATTGGAATCGGGCCAAATCCACAGAGCGGAAGACTCGTCCATGGCCCATGAGGCCTCCCGGACATTCCACGCCCATCGTTGACACAAAATCCAGAAACAAAAGCCTGAACAAGTGCCTCACAATCTCTCTTTCTTCATATCTGGAAGAATTCTCCTCACGGTCTGTAGATCGGGCCTGCCATACCTACGTCCCTAAACCTAAACTGAGTTTGTGTTTTAGACTTCTGTCTCCACAGTCCTGGTGCACACACCCTGCAGGCTGGGGCCCCTGGAGCCACATCAAAACTGTGCCTTCCCTCTCCACGGGAATTCTGCCCATTCCATTGTCCATAATCATAAAATTAGGAGAAACCTCCAAAGTCCCCAAGGCCTTCACAATAGTGTAGGCCGCCTGGGACAAACAAGGGCCATCTGACAGCAGCTGAGCATCTAACTCCACTAATACCTTAGATGGATGTACACAGAGAAGAAGATTCAACCGGAGAGGCCCCTAGGCTCTAAACGGAGCCATTGCTTTGGTTTCCAGTTATCTCTCTTCAGAGGCCTATATTCCAATAACAGTATATGGGGGTTTCCTGAGGCACCAATCAGAACAAATCTTGTCTCCACATGGGAAACTTGTCCTTTGGAGATGTCTCAAAACCTCCGGTTAGGAGAATCCTTCAGGGCCCATGCACCAACGCCCCATTCCAAGGTCTCCATGGACACAAACCCACATTAGCATCCATCCTCAGGAGAGTCCATTTCAACTCAGCCCCCTTGGTTGCTCTGACAGAGCCAGCATATCAAACCTGTCTATTTGCTAGGAGACAACTGCAATGTGAGGCGGGCTTCCCATGCATCCATCCTTAGATCCCTGCTCTGGTGTCATTCTGTATGGTATGTACTGGAGTGATACAAAAGGTCTCAATTGTTGATCAGAAGGAATCCTTGTTGTTTGGAGCATCTCACAACTCCCATCGAGGGTAAACCTCCATGGACTGGAGATGCTGTCCCCTTCATAAAGTGGCCAGAATGGACAGAAATTCAAACCTAAGCCTAGGTTTGAACCTCGCCCTGACTTCAGATTCATGATATCCCGATTCAGATCTGCAGAGGGTGCCTGCCGTGCCCTCGCCCAGAACCTACGCCTAACATGTGTTCTCAGACTTCCGTCCGCACACTCCCCGTCCACAAGGCATCCACTTTGGAAATTCCGGAGCCACAATGCAGCACTCTGCCTGTCCTCCAGAAGAAAAACATTGCCCTTGGGGCTACCCAGAAATGCCAAATAAAGATCAACCTGCACGGCACTCAGTTGTACCCCAATTATACAATCTACCCTGGGCACTAAGGCCCTGTCTGACACAGCCCAAGCTTGGACCTCCCGACCAACACCCAGACAGCTGGCTCCACGCTGAGCATATCGGACCCGACATGGCCTTAGGTCGTCATCTCTTCCCAACCTCGGTTTTCAGACTTCACAACCTGGACCTTATGTCCAATCACTACCCAGGGGTGAATGACATGCAGAAATCAGAATTAATACTTCCCCATGGCAAGAACTCATGTGGTTGACATGTTGACTATCATTCAGTGTAGGAGAAACAAGCATGCACCATGAGTCCCCACCCATGCTTGAGTACCACGAGGGCATAAACACGCATTGTGACCCTCATCATGAGTTCTGTCCTCAATGAAGGCCTCTCAGTGGCTGGACCATTAGAAGGCATATTGGGCTTGCCATGCCCCTAGGCCCGTATTTTTAGTTAGATTTCTTGTTGTCCAGGGCTCTGCTCTGGAATCCCTCTTTTGGTGGGACACCTTAGTTAACAAAACTGAATCCCACAGATTAACCCAAAACAATTGGGATCTGGCCAAATCCACAGAGAGAAACACTCTTCCATGGCCCATGAGGACTCCTCGACATTCCACGGCCATCATTGACACAAAATCCAGGGGCAAAAGCCTGACAAGTGTCACACTTTCACCCTTTATTCAGATCCCAAAAAGTTCTCCTCATAGTCTGTAAATCGGGCCTGCCATACCTACGTCCCCAAACCTAAGCTGAGATTGTGTTTTAAGACATCTGTCCCCACAGTCCTTGCCCACACACCCTCAAGGCTGGGCCCTTGGAGCCACACATCAGGTCTGTGCCTGCCCACTCCACAGGAATTCTGCCCATTCCATTGTCCATAATCATACAATTTAGGAGAAACCTCCAAAGTCCCCGAGGCCATCCCTATAGTGTAGGCCGCCCGGACAAACAGGAGCGGTCTGACACCAGCTGAGCAACTACCTCCATTTCATAAAATAGACAGATGTCGACAGAGAAGAAGTTTGAACCAGAGAGGCTCCTAGGACCTAATTGGATGCATTGCTGTGGTTTCTATGTATCTCTCCTCAGAGGCCTGGTTCTAATACCAGCATATGTGGGTTTCCTGAGGCACCAATTAGAACAAATCTTGTCTCCACATGGAAAACTTGCTCTTTCGAGTTGTTTCAAAATCTCCGGTTAGAATCCTTTAGAGCCCTGGGGCCACCACCCCATTCCAACGTCCTCATGGACACAAACACACATTAAGACCCATCTTCAGGAGAGTCCATTTCAACTCAGCTCCCACGATTGCTCCTGCATAGCCATCAGATCGTACCTGTCTTGTGGCAGGGAGACAATTGGTGTAAGAGGCAGTCTGCTCAGGCATCCATCCTTAGAACCCGGCTCTGGAGTCATTCCATATGGGATGTCCTGGAGCCATCCAACAGTTCTCAATTTTCCCGCAGAAGGAATCCTTGCAGTTTGGAGCATCCCACAACTCCCAACGTGGGAAAACCTCCATGGCCTCGAGATTCCACCCCTTTGATGAAGGGGCCATCATGGACAGAAACTCCAACCTGCGCCTAAGTCTGATCCTCGTCCTGACTTCAGATGAATGAGATTTTGATTCGGATCTGCAGAGGATGCCTGCCGTGCCCTCGCCCTGAAACGTAAGTCTAGCTTATGATCTCAGACTTACGTCCTCCCACTCCTGGTCCCGACGCCCTTAAGTTTGGCAATTCTGGACCCACAATGCTGCACTCTGCCTGCCCCAGTGAACTTCCCTGACACAATAAATGAGGATGAACCTACATGGAACTCAACTGTACCCAAATTATACAGTCTAACCTGGGCACTAATGCACTGTCTGACACAGCCTGAATCCATACCTCCTGAACAACACCCAGAAAGCTGACCGCACACTGAGCACATCGGACCCTCCATGACCTTAGGTTATCATCTCATCCCAACCTCGATTTTCTGGATTCAGAACTTAGATCTTATCTCCAGTCACTGCCCAGGGGTGAACATGATGCAGAAATCAGAATTCCTCCTTCCCCATGGAAAGAAACCTTGTGGTTCGTATGTTGTCCAAAGTTCAGTGTAGGAGAATCAAGCATGGCCCATGAGTCCCCGCCCATGCTTGATGCCTACATTGGGCACAAACATGCATTGTGACCCTCAGTGTGAGCACTGTACTCAAGTAAGACCTCTCAGTGGCTGGACCAAGGTACCCCATATGGGGATTGCCATGCCCTTAGGCCCCCAATCTTATACAGAGTTCGGGTTGTCCAGTCGCCCCTTCCCAGGGTTCTGCTCTGGAATCCCTCTTTAGTGGCACACCTGAGGTAAAAAAAAAAAAAAAAAAAAAAAAAAAAAACAGAATGGACTCCTCCCATCCCACGGAATGACCCCAAAATATTGGGATCATCCAAATCCCCATAGAGGAAGTCTCACCCATGGTCCATGAGGACGCCCCTACATTCCACGGCCATCAGTGACACAAAATCCAGAGTCAAAAGCCTGAGCAAGTGCCTCACACTCACTCTTTGTTCATATCCTGAAGAGTTCTGCTCAAGGTCTGTAGATCGGGCCTCCCATACCTATGTCCCCAAACCTAAGACGAGTTTCTGTTTTCAGACTTCTGTCCCCACAGCTCTGACCCACACACCCTCCATGCTTGAGCCCCTAGAGCCACACCTCAGGATTGTGCCTTCCCTCCCCAAAGGAATTCTGCCCATTTCATTGGCCACAAACTTGCAAATTAGGAGAAACCTCCAAAGTCAAAGTGGCCATCCCAATAGTGTAGACTGCCCAGGACAAATAGGGGCAATCTGACACCAGCTGAGGAACTACCTCCACTCAATCCCATAGACAGATGAACCGAGAGAAGAAGATTAAACCAGACAGGCCCCAGGCCCTAATCAGATCCATTGCCTTGGTTTCCAGGCATCTCTCCTCAGAGTTCTGGTTTCCAATACCAGCATATTGGGGGTTACTGAAGCACCAATGAGAACAAATCTTGTTTCCCCATGGGAAAAATGCTTCTTGGAGCTGTGTCAAAACCTCTGGTTAGGAGCATCCTTCAGAGCCCTGGTGCCACTGCCCCATTCCAAGGTCTCCATGGACACAATCCCACATTATGACCGATCCTCAGGAGAATGCATTTCAACTCAGCCCCCTCGGCTGCTACATCATAGGCAGCAATCAAACGTGCCGTTTCGCTAGGAGACAATTGGAATGCAAGGCCGGATGCCCAGGCATCCATCCTTACAACCCTGCTCTGCAATTGTTCCATATGGGATGCCCTGGAGCCATCCAACAGGTTTCAACTGACCCGCAGAAAATCCTTGTGGTTTGGAGCATCTCACTACTGCCATCATGGGAAAACACCAATGGCGGTGTGATGACCCCCCTTCATGAAGGGGCCATCATGGACAGAAACTCCAACCTGAGCCAACATATGAACCTCGCCCTGACCTCAGATGCATGAAATCTCAATTCAGCTCTGCAGAGTGTGCCTGCCATGTCCTCGCCCTGAAACCAAAGCAAAGCTTCAGTTCTCAGACTTACATCCTTGCATTCGTGGCCCCAAGGACTCCAGTTTGGCAGTTCCGGAGCCAGAATGCAGCACTCTGCCTGCCCTCCAGAAGAAAGACTTTGCCCTATGGGGCTACTGAGAAACCCCAAATAATTATCTTCTGCATGCCACTCAACTGTACCCCAATTATACAGCGTATCTGGGCACGAATGCCCTGTCTGGCACAGCCTGAGTGCAGACCTCCTGAACGACACCTAGAAAGCTGACCCCAAACTGAACACATCGGACCCGCCATGGCCTTAGGTCGTCATCTCTTCCAAACCTCGGTTTTCAGGCTTCAGAACCTAGACCTTATCTCCAATTAGTGCCCAGAGGTGAACGTGATGCAGAAATCAAAACTCCTCCTTCCCCATGGCAAGAAACCCTTAGGTTGGCATGTCCAAGGTTCAGTGTAGGAGAAACCTGCAAGCTCAATGAAGTCCCGCCCAATATTGAGGACCACCTTGGGCACAAACACACATTGTGACCCTCAGCATGAGTCCACTATTCAAGTAACGTCTCTCAATGGCTGGACCAAGAATCTGCATATGGGCTTGCCATGCCCATAGGACCCCAGGCCTAACCAGAGGGTGGGTATTCCAGTTGTATGTACCCAGTGCTCTGCTCTAGAATCCCTCTATTGTGGGAACACATGAGGCAGAAAACAGGACTCCTCCCTTCCCACAAAATGACCCCAATCTCTTGGGAGCCGGACAAATCACCAGAGAGGGAGACTTCCATGGCCCATGAGACCATGCTTACATTAAATGACCATCATGAATACAACATCCAGAGACATAAGCTTGAACGACCGCCTCTCACTCGCCTTACTTTCTAATCACAATGAGCTCCCCTCACGGACTGTAGATCACTCCTGCCATAACCTCAGCCCCAAACCTCAGCCGAGTTTGTGTTTTTGGATGTCTGTCCCCACAGCCCTGGCCCACACAGCCGCCAGGCTGGGGCCTCTGGAGCCACACCACAGGACTGTCCTGCTCTCTCCAAGGAGACTATGCCCATTCCATTGCCCATAACCCCACAGAATAGGAGAAACCTCAAGGCCCCCGAGGACATCCCACTACTATAAGCCTCTCTGGACAAAGGCATCCTGACACAAGCTGAGCAACTACCTCCATGCAGAAACACAGACAGATGTCGGCAGAGACAGTAGATTGAACCAGACAGGCCCCTGGGCCGTAATCTGAACTCTTGCTTTGGTTTCCAGGTGACACTCCTCAGAGACCTGGGTTTGAAGACCAGCATCTGGGGCTTTCCTGAGACACCAAACAGAACAACTATCGTCTCCACATGGGAAGCTTCATTGTTGGAGCTGTGTCAAACCCTTCGGTTTGGAGAAATCTGCAGAGTCCCTGAGCCAGCGCCACATTCCAAGGTCTCCATGGCCACCAACCCACAGTATGACTCATCCTCAGGAGAGTCCATTTCAACTCAGCCCTCTGAGAAACCCGCCCAAGAGCCTGCAGATTGAGCCTGCCTTGCCCCAAGCAGCCAGTGGGAATGTGAGGTGGCATTTGCAGACATTCATGCTTAGACCCCTTCTCTCGAGTCTTTCTGTAGGGGTCATCCTAGAACCATCTCATAGTACTCGACTGTCCTACAGAGGAAACCTTGATGTTTGGGGCAGCTCATAACTCCCAGCGTTGGGAAACCTCCCTGGCCTCATGACGCCCCCACCCCCTTCAGGAAGGGGCCATAATGGACACAAACTCCAACCTGAGGCAACGTCTGATACTCGCCCTGACCTCAGATGCAGGAGATCTTGATTCAGTCTCTGCAGAGTGGGCCTGCCATGCCCCAAACCTAACGCTAGCTTGTGTTTTCAGACTTCCCTCTTCACACTCCTGGCAAACAAGCCCTCCAGACTGGGAATTCCAGAACCACAACAAAGTTTTCTGCCTGCCCACCAGAAGAAAAATGTTGCCCTATGGGGCTCTCCAGAAACCACAAATGAGAACCAACCTGCTCTGGCCTCGACCGCACCCTAACTGGAAAAGCTACCCTGGTCAGTATTGCTCTGTCTGACACAGCCTGACGTCCCGACAGACAAGGAAACAGCTGGCTGCACACTAAGCACATCAGACAGGCCATGGCCTTATGCTGTCATCTCTTCCCAACCTGGGTTTTCAGACATCTGACCCTAGATATTATATCAAATCCTGGCAAACGTGGGCAACTGAAGCACAAATCAGATCTTCTCCTTCCCCATGGCTGGAAAGCTTGCTGTTGGCATGGAGTCATACCTTCAGTGTAGGAGAAACCTTCATGGCCCCTGAGGCCAAGTCTAAACTTGAGTGCCTCCTTGGGTACAAACTCGCATTGGGACCATCAGCATGGGCCCCATGTCGAAGTAAGGTCTCTCAGGGCCTGGACTAAGAGCCCGCATATGGGGCTTGCCAAGCCCCTATGATCCCAATCTTCACAAGAGCTCGAGTATTCCCTTTGCTCGAACCCAGGACTGTGATCTGGAGTCCCTCTCCTGGAAGAACACCTGAGCCAGACAGCAGGACTCCACCCTTCCCACAAAATGTCCCCAAAATCTTAAGAGTTGGACCAACTCCTCAGAGAGGGTGACTCTTCCATAGCCCCTGAGGTCACCCCTACATTCCACGGCTATGGGAGACAAAATATCCAAGGACAAAAGCTTGCGTGACTGCCTCCCATTTGCCCTTCTTTCATAAGCTGAGGATCTCCTCTCACGGTCTGTGGGTCCATCCTGCAATGCTCTCGGCTCCGCACCCAAGCCGAGTTTGTGTTTTCAGACTTCTGTGCCCACAGCCCGGACCCACACACCCTCCAGGCTAGGGCCTATGGAGACACACTGAAGGACTGTGCCAGTCCTCTCCAAGAAAACTGTACCCAATCCATTGGCCACAACCCTAGAGATTAGGAAAATCCAATAAGGTCTCCAAGGCCATGCCTCGGCCATGGACTAAGAGGGGCACTCTGACACCAGCTGAGCAACTATCTCCACTTAGATACTCAGACAGTGTCCCCAGAGACAGAAGATTGAAACGGACAGGCATCTAGGCTCTAATCTGAACCCTAGCTTTGGTTTCCAGGTGTCTCTACTCAGAGAACTGGTTTGAAGACCAGTATCTGGGGCTTTTCTGAGGCACCAAAGAGAACCTGTCTCATCTCCACATAGGGATCTCTTTTTAATTGGAGCAATATTACACCCTTCGGTTAGGCGAATACTTCATGGCCCCTGAGCTGCCAACATATTCCAAGGTCTCCATGCACACAAACCCACATTATGACCCATCCGCAGGAGAGTCCATTTCAATTCAGCCCCCTAGTTAGCTCGCCCCAGAGCCAGTAGTTCAAACATGTCTTGTCACAAAGAGCCAATGGGAATGTGAGGTATGCTGTACAGGCATCCATCCTTCGAATCCTGCTCTCCAGTCTTTCCGTATGGGACATCCTGGAGTCATTCAACAGGACTCGACTGTCCAGCAGATGGAAAGCTTGTGGTATGGGTCAACGCACAAACTAGAATTTGTGCTGGTGTCTAAGGTGCTGTGCAGGATTCTCCAATCTTGAGGGTTTGGCACAGGTCGAAGGGCATGGTTCCCTACTGGGGACAGGAGATATTCTATTGTGTGGCTCAGGGACCACATGTTGTATCCTAAGTTGGTATTTCAGAACAGGACCCTGAGGACAGATGCCTGAAAACCTAATCTAGTGTTCCAATGACGTCCTAGGAGCATGTCAGGTACAATCTTCTGACCCAGGAACATTGAAATGGCTGTCTGCTTGGATGTAGGTGATCAGGGCGTTTCAGACTGGCATTTGTGTCCAGTGCTGCCGACAATATTGGGTTGGGCTCAGGGCTCTTGCGTGTTTCTCCTAAACTGGAAGGTTTGGGCAGGTTTGACGGGCACAGTTTCCTTGGGGATGGCAGGCCTAGTCATATGTTGTGGATCCAGAGACCCTGTCCTGGAGGGCATATGAGCCATGGTTTTGGGAGAGAAGTCTGCAAACACAAATGTGGGTTATGGTTAGTGGAAAGGTGATCACAGGCCCAATGAGTAGACCTGGAGTGCAGCTTGTCAGGAGTTGTAATTAGGGTGACTGGAAGGCAGTAGCACAGGCTTTTCTCTCTATATTGTGTGTCCAGGATGGCCTCGGAATGCAGGTATAGTCTCATGGGTCCATGGGAAACTTTTCCTCTCTATGGATCTGTGCAGCTCATAGTTTGGTGGCTTTTTTGGGGAAGGGAAGAGTGTTGTTTTCCATCTTATGGGTGCCCCAAAACAGGGATTCCAGATACAGGCTCTTTTTCTGGGCATCTGGGACTTCCCACCAAGGGTTAGGATTTGCACCTAGGGGTGTATGAGGCCTGCAATGCGGGATCATGATGGTGCAACTGAGAGGGATTGTTTGAAAGCTTGCTCAGGCTGAGTCTCACAATGCCTGTTTGCTCCCATGGCGGCCCTCAGGAGTGGGAGTGGTCTCATTGGTCATATATCTGGCTCCCTCTTAGAGAGTTGGACACCCAACCCAACAGCCAAATGTCCTGCCATGAGGAAGGATGAGTTCTCTTCCGTCAGGTTCCTCTGTGCTTCAGGTTGCCCCATTGGCAGGGTTTCCAGCAAGGTCTCGAGATAGGTGCCTGAATACCAAGGATGGGTGGAGATGACGTACTTGGGCCATAGCAATCCCAAATGCTAGATATGAGGCCTAAAACTCGGTCGGGGCTCAGGCTCTGTCAGACACAGCGCTAGTGGCCATGGCAGCCTTTATATCAGAGTAGATTCGAGGGCGGAGCAGATTGATCCTCATGTGGAGTTTCTTGGGAAGATTCCCAGGCATTTGTTCATTCAATAGGGAAGGCAGAATGCTGTGTTGTGGCTCCAGATTTCCCAATCACGAGAGCTTGGGGACCAGTCAGTTTTGGGTGGAATTGTAAACAAAAGCTATGGTTCAATTCAGTGCCAAGCAGAAGGCAGTTCCAATTTGTAGCAGTTTACTCGAGACATCCAGCACTGGAATAAGGGTGGATGTCAGATGCTTGCTCACACTAGAGTTTTTGTCTATGATGACCGACAAGTGGAGGGGTGGTATAAAGAGGCCATGGAAGAGTTCACATGCTGAGGCCTGTGAACTGCTGCAAAAAGTAACATTTCTTTGTACAGAGTAGGTGAAGTCTGGTTTGTTTACTCTAGGTTTCCCCATGTGGAAAGTTTGTGAAGAAGAGCTCTCCGGCATGGATGCCAGGAAAGCACACCTCCATTGACAATTGCAGCTGAGGAACATGTCTGATTCGTTCTGGTGGCTCTGGGACAAAGTGCCAAGGCCTTGAGTTGACATGGGATCTCTTGCAGATGGGTCACAATGCTTGTTTGTTACCAGGGAGAACTTAGAATGTGCTGGTTGCTAAGGTGCCATGCAGGATTCTCCTACCCTGAGGGGTTGGCACAGGTCGAAGAGCATGGTATTCTTCTGGGGACAGGGGATGTTCTGTCGTGTGGCTCAGAGACCACATGATGTGTCATAGATTGGTATTTCAGAACAGGCCCCTGAGGACAGATGCCTGAAAACCTAATGGGGTTTCATTGAGAGCCTACTGGCATTTTAGGTTCAATCGTCTATCTCACGATCATTGACTTGGCTATTTCCCTGGATGTAGGTGATAAGGGTGTTTCAGACTGCGCATTTCCATCCCGAGTGGCCGGCAATATTGGTGTGGGCTCAGGGGCCACACAGGTTTCTCCTAATCTGGAAGGTTTGGGCAAATCTGATATGCACAGTGTCCTTGGGGTTGGCAGCCAGAGTTCTGTGGTGTGGCTCCAGAGATAACATTCTGGTGGGCATGTGAGCCATGGTTTTGGGAGAGAAGTCTGCAAACACAAATACAAATTAGGGTGAGTGGCGAGGTGATCACAGGCCCAATGCGTAGACCTGGAGGGAAGCTCGTCATGAACTATAATTAGGGAGACTGGAAGGCAGTAGCACAGGCTTTTCTCTCTGGATTGTGTGTCCAGGATGGCCTTGGAATGCAGGTGTGGTCTCATGGGTCCATGGGAGTATTTTCCTCTCTATGGATCCTGGTGGCTCTCCATATTTGGTGGCTTTTTCGGGGAAGGGGAGAGTGATGTTTTCCACCTTATGGGTGCCCCAAAACAGGGATTCCAGAGTCGGGCTCTGGTTCATTGCATCTGGGACATCACAACAAGTGCTAGGATTTGGGCTTAGGGGCATATTAGGCCTGCAATGCGGGTTCATGGTGGTGCAACAGAGAAGGATTGTTTGAAAGCATGCTCAGGCTGAGGGTCACAAGGCCTGTTTGCCTCCAGGGCATCCCTGAGGAGTTTGTGTGGTCTCACTGGACTTGTAAATGACTCCCCCTTTCAGGGTTGAACACCCATCCTAACAGCCAAGTTTCCTGATATGAAGAAGGAGGAGTTCTCTATTGTGCTTCAGGATGCCCCATTATCAGGGATTCCAGCAAAGGTCTGGGGACAGGTGCCTGAATACCAAGGATGGGTAGAGATGAAATACTTGAGCCATGGCATTCCCAAATACTAGATGTGGGGCTCAAACTCTGGTGACTGACACTAGGTCTGGGCTCAGGCTCTGTCAGACACAGCACTAGTGGCCAGGGCAACTTATAAATCAGGGTCCCTCCGATATAGGGCCGAGCAGATTGATCCTCATGTGGGGTTTCTGGCCAGACTCACCAGGCACTTGTTTCTATCGGGAAGGCAGAATGCTGTGTTGTGTCTCCATAATTCGCTATCAAGAAGGCTTGGGGACCAGTCGGGTGAGGAAGGAATTGTAAACACAAGCTACAGTTCAATTCACTGCCAAGCGGAAGGCAGTTCCTGTGTCCAGCAGCTTTTTCGAGATATCCAGCACCTTAGTAAGGGAGGACGTCGGATATTTGCTCACACTGGAGTTTGTGTCTATGATGACTGACAAATGGAGGGGTGGCGTCAAGAAGCCATGGAGGGATTTTCACGTTGAGACTCCTGAGCTGCTCCAAATAGCAAAGTTTCGTTCTACTGGACAGGTGGAGTGTGGTTTATTTGCTCCAGGGTCTCCCATGTGGAAAGTTTGGGTAGCAGAGCTCTACCGCATGGATGCCTGGAATGTTCAACTTCATTGACCATTGCAACTGAAGAACATGGCAGCTTCATTCTGGTGTCTCTGTAGCAAAGTACCAAGTCCTTGATTTGACATGGAATCTCTTGCAGATGGGCCACACAGCTGGTTTGTTACCAGGTAGATCTTAGAATGTGCTGGTGGCTTAGTAGTTGTGCAGGAATCTACTACTCTGGGATTTTGCACAGATTGTAGGGCACGGTTTCCTTCTGGGGACAGGAGATGTTCTGTTGTGTGGCCCAGCCACCACATGTTGTATCATAAGTTCGCATTCTAGAACAGGCCTCTGAGGACACATGTCTGAAAACCGAATCAATGGTTCCAATGACGTCCTAGGGGCATGTTAGGTTCATTATTCTGACTCAGGACCATTGACTTGGCTGTGTTCCTGGATGTAGGAGATCAGGGTATTTCAGACTGTGCATTTGTGTTCAGAGCGGCCGCCGAAATTGGGGTAGGCCCAGAGGCCTTGTAGGTTTCTCCTAATCTAGACAGTTTGGGCAACTGTGATGGAAACAGTTTCCTTGTGGATGGCAGGGACAGTCCTGCAGTGTGGATCCAGAGACCCCATCCTGGAGGGCATGTGTGCCATGGTTTTGGTAGATAAGTCTGCAAACACAAATTCGAATTAGGGTGAGTGGCGAGGTGATCACAGGCCCAATGCATTTACCTTGAGAGCAGCTCATCTGGAACTGTAATTAGGGTGAATGGAAGGCAGTAGCACAGGCTTTTCTCTCCGGATTGTGTGTCCAGGATGGCCTCGGAATGCAGGTGTGTTCTCAAGGGTCCATGGGAGACATTGCCTCTCTATGGATCCTGGTGGCTCCTCATAATTTGGTGACATTTTTGGGGAAGGGATGAGTGCTGTTTTCCATCTGAAGGGCGCACCAAAACAAAAATTCCAGAGATGGTCTCTGGGTCTGGGCACCTCGAAAATCCCACCAAGTTTTATGATTTGAACCTACAGGCATACCAGGCCTGAAATGAGGGATCATTGTGGTGAATCTGAGAGGGATTTTTTGAAAGCATGCTCAGGGTGAGGGTCACAATGCCTGTTTGTGCCAAGGGTAGTCCTCAGGAGTGTGTGTGGTGTCATTGATGTTGTAACTGGCTCCCCCTTTGAGGGTAGAACACCCATCCCAAAAGCCAGGTTTATTGCCATGGGGAAAGAAGAGTTCTCTATTGTGCTTCAAGTTCCCTAATTGGCAGGGATCCCTGCCAAGGTCTGGGTTCAGGTGCCTGGATATCAAGGATGGGTAGAGATGACATACTTGGGCCATGGCAATCCCAAATGCTAGATATGGGGCCTGCTCTCTAGTGGCTGAAACTCAGTCGAGCTCAGGCTCTGTCAGACACGGCACTAGTGGCCATGGCAGCCTATAAATCGGTGTTGACTCGAGGGCTAACCTGATTGATCCTCATGTGGGTTTTCAGGGCAGACTCACCAGGCATTTCTTCATTCGATGGGGAAGGCAGAATGCTGCGTTGTGGCCCCAGATTTCCCTATCAAGAGGGCTTAGGGACCAGTCAGGTGAGGATGGAATTGTAAACACAAGCTATGGTTCAATTCAGTGCCAAGTGGAAGGCAGTTCCAATGTGCAGTGGTTTATTCAAGACATCCAGCACTGGGATAAGGGTGCATGTCAGATGTTTGCTTAGACTGGAGTTTGTGTCTATGATGACCGACCAATGGAGTGGTGGCATCAAGAGGCCATGGAGCAGTTTACACGCTGAGGCCTGTGAGTTGATCCAAACATAAGGTTTCCTTCTACTGGACAGGGGAGGTCTGGTTTGTTTACACCAGGTTCCCGCATGTGCAAAGTTTGGGTAGCATAGTACTCGCACGTGGATACTGGAAAGCACACCTACATTAACCATTGCACCTAAGGAACATGGCAGGTTCTTTCTGGTTGCTCTAGGGCAAAGTACCAAGGCCTGGATTCTAATGAAGTTGGGTCACAATGCAGTTTTGTTACCACGGAAATCTTACTATGTGTTGGTGGCTAAGGGGCCATGTATGATTAGTCTATCCTGATGGTTTGACACCGGTCGAAGAACACGGTTTCTTTCTGGGTATCGGAGATGTTCTGTTGTGGGGCTCACGGACCAAATGTTGTATCATAAGTCGGTATTCCAGAACAGGCCTCTGAGGACAGATGCCTAAAAACTTCATCTAGGGTTCCAATGAAGTCCAAGGGGAATTTCAGGTTGAATCATCAGACTCAGGACCATTGACTTCAGTGTCTGCCTATATGTAGGCAACCAGGGTGTTTCTGACTGTGCCTTTGTGTACAGAGTGGCCTCCAATATTGGGGTGGGCTCTGGGGCCTTGCAGGTTTCTCCTAATCTTGAAGGTTTAGGAAAATTTGTGGGCACGGTTTCCTTGGGGGTGGCAGGCACAGTCCTGTGGTGTGGCTCCAGAGACTCCATCGTGGAGGGCATGTAAGCCATGGTTTTGGGAGAGAAGTCTGCAATCACAAACTCGGATTAGGTTGAGTTGCGAGGTGATCGTAGGCCCAATGCATAGACCTGGAGGGCAGATCGTCAGGAACTGTAAATCACGTACCTCGAAGGCACTAGCACTGGCTTTTGTATCTGGATTGTGTGTCCATAATAGCCTTGGAATGCAGGTGTGTTCTAATGTTTCCATGAGAGTATTTTCCTCTCTACGGATCCTGGAAGCTCCCAATAGTATGGTGGCTTTCTCGTTTGAATGGAAGAGTGCTGTTTTCAATCTTAGATGTTCCCCAAAAAGGGATTCCAGAGAAGGGCTGTGAGTCTGGGTGCTTGGAAAATCCCACCAGGATTAGGATTTGGGCCTAGGGGAGTACCAGGCCTACAATGTGTGACTTGGAGGTACAACTGAGAGCGTTTGTTTGAAAGCATGCTAGTCTGAGTGTCACAATGCCTGATGTGATTAGGGCAGCCCTTATGAGTGGGAGTTGTCTCCTTGGCCATGCAGCTGGCTACCACTTTAATGTAGGACACCCATCCCAACTACCAGGATTCCTGCCATGGAAAAGGAAGAATTCTCTATTGTGCCTCAGGTTCCCCCATTAGCAGGTATTCTAGCAAATGTCTGGGGACAGATGCCTGAATACCAAGGATGGGTAGAGATGAGGGACCTGAGACATGGCCAGTCTCACATGCCTGACTCTCTGAGTAGCTGACATGAATTGAGCACTCAGGCTCTGTCAGAAACAGAACTAGTGGTCAGGGCTGAGTATGAATCAGGGATCCCTCAAGGGCTGAGCAGATTGATCCTCATGCAGAGTTTCTGGGCAGAATCACCATGCCCTTCTTCTTTCTAAGGGGAAGGCAAAAAGCTGTGTTGTGGCCCCAGAATTCCCTATCAAGCGGGCTTGGGGACCAGTAGGGTGAGGATGGAATTGTAAACTCAAGCTAAGGTTCAATTCAGTGCCAAGCAAAAGGCAGTTCCATTGTGCAGTGTCTGATTCCAGATATCCAGCACCTGAGTAAAGGTGAAAGTCAGACATTTCCTCATGCTGGAGTTTATGTCTATGATGACCGATGAATGGAGGGGTGGCGTCAAGAGGCCATGGAGGATTTCACATGCTGGGGCTTGTGAGATGCTTCAAACAGCAAAGTTTCCTTCTACCACACAGGGGGAGTCTGGTTTATTTGCTCCAGGGTCCCCCATGTGGAAAGTTTGGGTAGCAGAGCACTCCCACGTGGATGCCTGAAAAGCGCAACTCCATTAAAATTGCAGCTGAGAAACATGGCCAATTCGTTCTGGTGGCTCTTGGGCGAATTACCAAGGCATGGAGTTGACATGAAGTCTCATGAAGATGGGTCATAATGCAGGTTTGTTACCATGGAGACCTTACAGTGTGCTGGTGGCTAAGGGACCATGTAGGATTCATCTACCCTGAGGGTTTGACACTGGTCAAAGGGCACGGTTTCCTTCTCGGACCAGAGATGTTCTGATGTGGGGCTAACGGACCAAATGTATCATAATTTGGTATTGCCGAACAGGCCTCTGAGGATAGATGCCTGAAAATTTAATCTAGGGTTCCAATAAAATCCTAACGGAATGTCAGATTCAATCCTCTGACTCAGTATCATTGACTTCAATGTCTGCCTAGATGTAGGTGATCAGGGTGTTCCAGACTGTGCATTTGTGTACAGAGTGGCAACCAGTATTGGGGTGGGCTCAGGGGCCTTGCAGGTTTCTCCTAATCTGGAAAGATAGGGCAATTTGATGGGCACAGTTTCCTTGGCAATGGTGGGCACAGTCCTGTGGTGTGGCTCCAGAGACCCCATGCTGGAGGGCATGAGAGCCATGGTTTTGGGAGGGAAGTCTGCAAACACAAATGCGGGTTAGGTTTAGTGGCGAAGTGATTGTAGGCCCAATGCATACTCCTGGAGGGAAGCTCCGTGTGAAATGTAAATCGCATGCCTCAAAGGAGGTAGCACAGGCTTTTTTATCTGGATTGTGTATCCACGATGGACTAAGAATGCAGGTGTGGTCTCAGGTGTCCATGGGTGATATTTCCTCTCAAGTATCCTGGCGGCTCCTTATAATGTGGTGGCTTTCTCAGAGAGGAAAGAGTTCTGTTTTCCATATTAAGGGTGTCCCATAACAGGGATTGCAGAGAAGTGCTCTGGCTCTGGGCACCTGGAAATACCCACCAAGGGTTATGATTTGGGCATAGGGGCTTACCAGGCCTCCAATGCAAGTCCTGGAGATACAACTGAGAGCGTTTGTTTGAAAGCATGCTCAGGCTGAGGGTCACTATGCAAGCTTTTGCATAGGGTGGCCCTCAGGAATGGGGGTGGTCTCAATGGCCATTCAGTAGGCTAACACTCTGAGTGTTGGACACCCTTCCGAACTTACAGGAATCCTGCCATGGGGAATGAGGATTTCTCTATTGTGATTCAGGTTCCCTCATTGGTAGGGATTCCAGGAAAGGTCTGGGGACACATGCCTGAATACCAAGGATGGGTAAAGATGACAGCTCTGTTCCGTGGCCAGTCTAACATGCGGGATATGGGCCCCGCCTTCTAGGTGGCTGACACGAGGTCGGGTCTTAGGCTCTGTCAGACACAACACTAGGGGCCAGGGCTGTCTATAATTCAGGGTTCCCTCAAGGGACAAGTAGATTGATCATAATGAGGAGTTTCTGGGCAGACTCACCAGGCCCTTCTTCTTTCTATTGGGAAGGCAGAATGCTGTGTTGTGGCTGCAGAATTCCCTATCATGAGGGCTTGTGGACCAGTAGGGTGAGGATGGAATTGTAAACCCAAGCTATGAATAAATTCAGTGACAAGCGAATGGCATTTCCAGTGTGCAGCGGCTGATTCGAATATCCAGCACCTGAGTAAGCGCAGACGTCAGATGTTTGCTCAAGCTGGAGTTTGTGTCTATAATGACCGACAAATGGAGAGGAGTTGAAAAGAGGTCATAGAGGATTTCCCACACTTGAGCTTGTGAGATGCTCCAAACAGCCAGGTTTCCTTCTACAGGACAGGGCAGTCAGATTTGTTTGCTCGAGAGTCCCCCATGTGGAAAGATTGGGTAGCAGAGCACTCCCACATGGATGCCTGGAAAGCACACTTCCACTGAACATTGCAGCTGAGGAACATGGCAGGTTCTTTCTGAAGGCTCTGGGGTGAAGTACCAAGGCCTGTAGTTGACATGGAATCTCATGAAGATGGCTCACAATGCTGGCTTGTTACCAGTGAGATCTTAGAATCTGCTGGTGGCTACGGGCCAAGTAGGATTCATCTACCCTGAGGGTTTGACACAGTTCCAAGAGCACGGCTTCCATCTAGAGAAAGGAGATGTTCTGTTGTGGGGATCAGGGACCATATGTTGTATCTTAAGTTGGTACTCCAGAACAGGTCTCTGATTACAGATGCCTGAAAACCTAATCAGGGGTTACAATGAGGTCATAGGAGCATGTCAGGTTCAATCTTCTGACTGAGAAACACTGACTTGGGTATCTGCCTGGATTCAGGTGATCAGCGTATTTCAGACTGCACATTTGTGTCCAGAGGGGCCTCCAGTATTGGGGTGGGCTCAGGGGCCTTGCAGGTTTCTCCTTATCTCGAAGTTTTAGGCAAATGTGACGGACACATTTTCCTTGGGGATGGCAGGCACAGTCCTTTGGTGTGGCTCCAGAGACCCCATCCTGGAGGAAATATGAGCCATGGTTTCGGGATAGAAGTCTGTAAGCACAAACTCGGGTTAAGGTTAGCGGTGAGGTGATCGCAGGCCCAATGCATAGACCTGGAGGGCAGCTCGTCTGGAACTATAAATTAGTTGCCTTGAAGGTGGTAGCACAGGCTTGTGTATCTGGCTTTTGTGTCCAGGATGGCCTCGGAATACAGGTGTGGTCTCATGGATCCATGGGAGATTTTTCCTCTCAAGGATCCTAGCGGCTCCCTATACTATGGTGGCTTTCTTGGCGAAGGGGAGAGTGCTATTTTCCATCTTAGGGGTGTCCCAAAACAGGGATTCCAGAGACAGGCTGTGTTTCTGGGCCCCTGAAGAATCCCACCAGGTGTTAGGATTTGTGCTTAGGGGCATATCAGGCCTGCAAATTTGGATTCTGGAATGCAACTGAGAGTGTTTGTTTGAAAGCATGCTCATGTTGGGGGTCACAATGCCTGCTTGTGTCCAGGGCGGCCCTCATGAGTGGGCGGGTTATCATTGGCCATTCAGCTGGCTACCACTCTGAGGTCTGGAAACCCATCCCAAGAGCCATCATTCCTGCCATGGGGAAGGAGGATTTCCCTATTGTGCTTTTGGTTCCCCCATTGGCAGGGATTTCAGCAAATGTCTGGGGACAGATGCCTGAATCAAGAATGGGTAGAGATGACAGCCCTGGGACATGGCTGGTCTCACATTCTGGAGTTGTAGCCCAGTCTCTGGGTCCTGACACGAGGTCAGAGACGAGGTTCTGTCAGACTCAGCGCTAGTGGCCAGGTAAACCTATAAATGGGGTTCACTCGAGGGTCGAGTAGATTTATCCTCATGTAGGGTTTCTGGGCAGTCTCTCCAGGCTGTTTTTTCTTGCTATGGGGAAGGCAGAATGCTGTGTTGTGGCTTCAGAATTCCCTATCAAGAGAGCTTACTGAACACCAGGGTGAGGATGGAATTGCAAACCCAAGCTACTTTTTTTTTTTCAAGATTTTATTTATTTGTCAGAGAGCGAGCGAGAGCAAGCACAGGCATACAGAGTGGAAGGCAGAGTCAGACAGAGAAGCAGGCTCCCTGCGGAGCAAGGAGCCTGATGTGGGACTCGATCCCAGGACGCTGGGATCATGACCTGAGCCGAAGGCAGCTGTTTAACCAACTGAGCCACCCAGGCGTCCCGCCAAGCTACTTTTAAATTCAGTGCCAAGCATAAGGCAATTCCAGTGTGTAGCAGCTGATTCAAATATCCAGCACTTGAGTAAGTGCAGATGTCAGTTGATTGCTCACGCTGGAGTTAGTGTCTATGATGACCAACAAATGGATGGGTGGCCTCAAGAGGCCATGGAGGATTACCCACCCTCAGGCTTGAGATACTCCATACAGAAAAGATTCCTTTTACCGTACAGGGGAGTCTGGTTTGTTTCCTCCAGGGTTCCCCATGTGGAAAGTTGGTATCAGAGCACTCCCGCTGGATGCCTGGAAAGTACACCTACATTGACCATGGCAGCAGAGGAACATGGCAGTTTCATTCTGGTGGCTCTGGGCCGAAGTACCAAGGGCTGGAGTTGTCATGGAGTCTCATGAAGATGGGTCACAATGCTGGTATGTTGTCAGGGAGATAATAGAATGTGCTGGTTGCCAGGGGGCCTTGAAGGATTCATCTACCCAGAGTGTTTGACACAGGTCCAGAGCACAGCTTTCTTCTAAGGACAGGAGATGTTTTTTTGTGTGGCTCAGTGACCATATTGTATCATACATTGATATTCAGAACAGCCTTCTGAGTACAGATACCTGAAAACCTATTCTAGTGTTCCAGTGAATCCTAGGAGCATGTCAGGTTCAATCTTCTGTCTGAGGACCATTGACTTGGATATCAGCCTGGATGTAGGTGATATGGTGTGTCAGACTGTGCCTTTGCATCCAGAGTGGCCTCCAATATTGGGCTGGGCTTAGGGGCCTTGCAGGTTTCTCCTAATCTAGAGTGTTTGTTTAATAGTGACAATCACAGTTTCCTTTGGGAAGACAGGTACAATCCCGTGGTGTGGCTCCAGTTATCACAAACTGGAGGGCATGTGAGCCATGGTTTTGGGAGGGAAGTCTGAAAACACAAACTTGGGTTAGGGTTAGTGGCAAGGTTATCACAGGCCCAATGCATAGACATGGATGGCAGCTCTTCAGGAACTGTTAATCGGGTGACTCAAAGGCAGAATCACAGGCTTTTTTCTCTGTATTGTGTGCAGGATGGCCTCAGAATGCAGTTGTGGCCTCATGGGTCCATGGGAGATTTTTCCTCTCTAAGGATCCTGGTGGCTCCCAATAGTTGGTGGCTTTTTCGGGGAAGGGAAGAGTGCTTTTTTTCATGTTAGGGGTGCCCCAAAATATGGATTCCAGAGACGGACTCTGGGTTTGGTCCCCTGGAAAATCCCACCAAGTGTTAGGATTTGGGCCTAGTGGCTTACCAGGCCTGCATGCAGGATCCTGGAGGTGCAACTGAGAGGGCTTGTTTGAAATCATTCTCAGGCTGAGGGTCACAATACTTGCTTATGCCCAGGTGGCCCTCATGAGTGGGCGTGGTCACATTGGCCATGCAGCTGGCTCCCACATTGAGGGTTGGAAAACCATCCCAACAGCCAGAATCCTGCCATGGGGAAAGAGGAGTTCTCTATAGTGCTTCAGGTTCCCCCATTAGCGGGGATTCCAGCAAAGGTCTGGGGACAGAGGCCTGAATACCAAGGATGGGTAAAGATGATGGACATGGGCCATGGCCAGTATCAAATCGTGGATATGGGCCCCGATCACTGGGTGGCTGACACTAGGTCTTGGCTCAGGCTCTGTCAGACACACCACTAGTGCCCAGGGCAGCCTATAAATTGGGGTTCCCTCAAGTGCCGAGTAGATTGATCCTCATGTATGGTTTCTGGGCAGACTCACCAGGCCCTTTTTGTTTGTAAGGGGAAGGCAGAATGCTGCTTTGTGGCTCTAGAATTCACTATCAAGAGGGCTTGTGGACCAGGAGGCTGAGGATGGAATTGTAAACCTAAGCTATGGTTACATTCTGTATCAAGCAAAAGGAATTTCCAGTGTGCAATGTTTGAATCCAATATTCAGCACTTGAGTGAGGGTGGATGTCAGATATTTGCTCATGCTGGAGTTTGTGTCTATGATGACACAAAAATGGAGGGGTGGCGTTAAGAGGTTATGGAGGATTTCCCAATCTGGTGTTTTTGAGATGCTCCAAACAGCAAGGTTTCCTTCTACCAGACAGGGGCAGTCTGATTTGTTTCCTCCATGGTTCCCCATGTCGAAAGATCGGATAACATAGATCTCCCACATGGGTGACTGGAAAGCACACCTTCATTGACCATGACAGCGAAGGAACATGGCATCTGGTGGCTTTGAGGCGAAGAAATAAAGACTGGATTGGACATGGAACCTCATGAAGATGGGTCAAAATGTTGGTTTGTTACCAGGGAGATCTTAGAATGTGCTGGTGGTTAATGGGCCATGCAGGATTCATCTAGCCTGAGGATTTGACACAGGCCCAAGAGCCCGGATTGCTTCTGGGGGCAGGAGATATTCTGTTGTGGGGCTCAGCGGCCATATGTTGTATCATAAATTGGTAATCCAGAACAGGTCTCTGAGGACAGAAGCCTGAAAACCTAATAAAGGGTTTGAATGAGGCCCTAGGGGAATGTCATTCAATCTTCTGACTCAGGATCATTGACTCTGGTGTCTGACTGGATGCAGGTGATGAGGGTGTTTCAGACTGTGCATTTGTGTCCAGAGTGGCATCCAATACTAGGGTTGGCTCAGGTTCCTTGCAGGTTTCTCCTTATATGGGGTTTTTGGACAACTGTGATGGGCAGTTTCCTTGGGGATTGCAGGAACTGTCCTGTGGTGTGACTCCAGAGACCCCATCCTGGAGGACATGTGCGCCATGATTTTGAGAGAGAAGTCTGCAAACACAAACTTAGGTTAGGGTTAGTGGCAAGGTGATCATAGTCCCAATCCATAGACCAGGAGGGCAGCAAGTCTGGAACTGTAAATCACGTAACTCAAAGGTGGTAGCACAGGGAATTGTATCTGGATTTAATTTCCAGAATGGCCTTTATTGCAGGTGTTGTCTCAAGGGTCCATGGGAGATTTCTCCTCTCAAGGATCCTGGCGGTTCTCAATAGTTTGTTGGATTTCTCCGGGAAGGGATGAGTACTGTTTTCCAGCTTAGGCGTGCCCCAAAACAGGCATTCCAGAGATGAGCTCTGGGTCTAAGTGCTTGGAAAATCCCACCAAGGGTTAATATTTAGGCCTAGGGCCATACCAGGCCTGCAATGCGGGATCCTGGAGGTGCAACTGAGAGCGTTTGTTTGAAAGTATGGTCAAGCTGAGGGTCCCAATGCCTGCTTGTGCCCCGGAGGCCATCAGGATTGGGCGATGTCTACTCAGCCATGCAGCCAGTTCCCATTCCTAGGGTTGGACACCCATCCAAAAGCCAGGATACCTGCCATGGCGAAGGATGAATTCTCTATTGTGCTTCAGGTCCCCCCATTGGTAGGGATTCCAGCTAAGATCTAGGGGACAGATGCCTGAATACCAAGGATGGGTAGTAATGACAGCCCTGGGCCATGGCCGGTCTCACATGGTTAATGTGGGCCCCACCCTCTGGGTTGCTGACACGAGGTAGGGGCTCAGGCTCTGTCAGACACAGCACTAGTGGCTAGGGCAAACTATAAATAGGGGTTCCCTCCTGGGCTGAGTATATTGATCTTCATGTGCAGTTTACGGGCAGACTCACCAGGTCCTTCTATCTATGAAGAAGGCAGAATGTTGCGTTGTGGCTCCAGAATTCCCTATCAAGAGATATGGCAGACCAGTAGGGTGAGGATGAAATTGTAGTCTGAAGCTAGGCTTAAATTCATTGCAAAGCGAAAGGCAGTTCCAGTGTGCAGCAGCTGATTCCAATATCAGCGCCTGAATATGGGCGGATGTCAGATGTTTGCTCAGGCTGGAGTTTGTGTCTATGATGACCAACAAATGGAGAGGTGGCGTCAAGAGGCCATGGAGGATTTCCCACCCTGGGGCTCAGGGGCCATAATTTGTATCATAAGTTGGTATTCCAGAAGAGGCCTCTGAGGACAGGTGACTGAAAAGTTAATCCCTCTTCCAATGAGGTCCTAGGGCCATGTCAGGTTCAATTATCTGACTCAGGACCATTGATTTAGGTGTCTGCCTGGCTGGAGGTGATCAGGGTGTTTCAGACTGTGCATTTGCATCCAGAGCAGCCTCCAATATTGGGATGTGCTCAGGAGCCTTCCAGGTTTCTCCTAATCAGGAGGGTTTGGGCAACTGTGATGGGCCCAGTTTCCTTGGGGATGGCAAGCACAGTCTTGTGGTGTGACTCTAGGGGCCCCATCCTGGAGGACATGTGAGCAATGGTTTTTAGAGAGAGATCTGCAAACACAAACTCGGGATAAGGTTAATGGAGAGGTGTTCACCGCCCCAATTCAAAGATCTGGAGGGCAGCACGTCAGGAACTGTAAATCAGGTGACTCGAAGCCAGTAGCACAGTCTCTTGTATCTGGATAGCATATCCACGCTGGCCTCGGAATACAGGTGTGGACTCATGGGACCATGGGAGATTCTTCTTCTCAGGGATCCTGGGGGATCCCATTAGTTTGGTGGCTTTCTCAGGGAAGTGAAGAGTGCTGTTTTCCATCTTAGGGGTGCCTCAAAACAGGGATTCCAGTGACGGGCTCTGGGTATGTGCACATGGAACATCCCACGATGTGTTAGGATTTGGGCTTAAGGGCATATCAGGCCTGCAATGCAGGATCCTGGAGGTTCAACTAAGAGCATTTTTTTGAAGGCTTGATCAAGCTGAGGGTTACAATGGCTACTTGTGCCCAGGGCAGCCCTCATGAGTGGGCATTGTCTCCTTGGCCATGCAGCTGGCTCCCACTTTGAGGTTTGGACACCCATATCAACAGCCAGGATTCCTACCATGGGGAAGGAGGAGTTCTCTATTGTGCTTTAGGTTACCCCATTGGTAGGGATTACATAAAAGGTCTGGGGACAGGTGCCTGAATACCAAGGATGGGTAGAGATGATGGACTTGGTCCCTGGCCAATCTCACATGCTGGATATGGGCTCATATCTCTGGGTGCCTGAAACTAGGTCTTGGCTCAGGCTCTGTCAGACACAGTACTAGTACTAGTACTAGTACTAGTGCCCAGGACAGCCTATAAATCAAGGTTCCATCGAGTGCCAAGTAGATTGATCCTCATGTGGAGTTTCTGGGAAGATTCACCAGGCCCTATTTCTTTCTAGTGAGAATGCAGAATGTTGCCTTGTGGCTCCAAATTCCCTCTCTAGAGGGCTTGCAGACCAGGAGGCTGAGGATGGAATTCTAAACCCAAGCTATTGTTAAATTCAGTGTCAAGTGAAACGCAGTTCCAGTGTGCAGTGGTGGAAAAGAAAATGCAGAATCTAAATAACGGCAGATTTCAGATGTTTTCTCATGCTGGAGTTTTTGTCTATGATGACTGACAAATGGAGGGGTTGTGTCAAGGGCCATGAAGGATTTCTCCTGCTGGTGCTTCTGAGATGCTCCAAACAGAGGGTTCCCTTCTACTGGTCAGTGGCAGTCTGGTTTGTTTGCTCCAGGGTCCCACATGTGGAAAGAATAAGTAGAAGAGCACTCCCACATGGATGCCTGGAAAGCACACCTCCACTGACCATATCAGGTGAGGAACATGGCAGGTTCATTCTGGTGGCTCTGGGGCGAATTACCAAGGACTTGAAGTGACATGGAATCTCATGAAGATGGATCAAAATGCTGTTTGTTTGTTACCAGAGAGATCTTAGAATGTGCTGGGGGCTAAGGGGCTGTGCATAATTCATATACCCCGACCCTTGACACAAGTTGAAGAGCACGAATTCCATCTGGGGACAGGAGATATTCTATTGTGGGGTTCAGGGACCAATCTTCTGACTCAGGACCATTGACTTGGGTGTCTTCCTGGATGGAGGTGATCAGGGTGTTGCACACTGTGCATTTGTGTCCAGAGTGGCCTCCAATATTGGACTGGGCTCAGGGGACTTGCAGGTCTCTCCTAATCTGGAGGGTTTGGGCAACTGTGATGGACACAGTTTCATTGGGGATAGCAGGATCTTTCCTGTGGTGTGGCTACAGAGACCCATCATAGAGGGCATGTGAGCCATGGCTTTGGGAAAGAAGTCTGCAAACACAAACTTGGGGTAGGGTTAATGGCGAGGTGATCACAGGCCCAATGCATATGTCTGTAGGGCAGCTCGTCTGGAACTGTAAACCAGGTGATTCGAAGGTGGTAGCACAGTCTCTTGTATCTGGATTGTGTGTCCAGGATGGCCTCGGAATGAAGGTGTGGTCTTATGGAGCCCTGGGAGATTTTTCCTCTCTACGCATCCTGGCAGCTCCTAATAGTTTTCTCAGGGGAGGGAAGAGTGCTGTTTTCCATCATAGGGGTGCTTCAAAACAGAGATTCCAGAGACGGGCTCTGGTTATATTGGCATGGAAAATCCCACGAAGTGTTAGGATTTGGTCCTAAGGGCATACCAGGCCTGCGATGCGGGACCCTGCAGAAACAACTGAGAGCATTTGTTTGAATGCATGCTAAGGTTGAGGGACACAATGCCTGCTTTGGCCCAGGCGGCCCTTATGATTGGGCGTTGTCTCATTGGCCATGCACCTGGTTCTAATTCTGAGGGTTGGGCACCCATAGCAACAGCCAGGCTTCCTGCCATGGGGAAGGAGGAGTTCTCAATTGTGCTTCAGGTTCCCCCACTGGTAGGGATTCCAGCAAAGGTCTGGGATAGTTGCCGGAATACCAAGGATGGGTAGAGATGACTGGGCCATGGCCAGTCCCACATGCTGGATAAGGGCCCCACACTCTGGGTGGCTGGCACGAGTTTGGGGCTCAGGCTCTCTCAGACACAGCGCTAGTGGCCAGCGCAAAGTATAAATCGGGGTTCCCTCGAGGGCCAAGTAGATTGATCTTCATGGGGAGTTTCTGGGCAGACTCACCAGGCCCTTCTTCTTTCTATGGGGAAGGCAGAATGTTGCGTTTTGTCTCCCTAATTCCCTCTCAAGAGGACTTGCAGTCCAGTAGGGTGAGGATGGAATTGTAAACCCAAACTATGCAAGAATACAGTGTCAAGTGAAAGGTATTTCCAGTGTGCGTGACTGATTCGAATATCCAGCACCTGAGTAAGAGCAGATGTCAGATGTTTGCTCATGCTGGAATTTGTGTCTATGATGACTAACAAATGGAGGGTTGGCATCAAGAGAATGTGGAGGACTTCCCAGGCTGGGGCTTGTGAGATGCTCCAAACAACCAAGGTTTCCTTCAACCTGACAGGAGCAGTCTTATTTGTTTGCTCTAGGGTTCCCTATGTGGAATTTTTGTGTAGCAGAGAACTACCTCTTGGATGCCTAGAAAGCACACGTCCATTGACCTTTGTACCTGAGGAACATGGCAGATTCGTTTCATGGCTCTTGGGCAAAGTACCAACACCTTGAGTTGGCATCAAGTCTCAGGAAGTTGGGTCACAATGCTGGTTTGTTACCAGGGAGATGATAGAAGCTGCTGGGGCTAATGTGTCATGCAGGATCCATCTACCCTGAAAGTTGGACGTAGATCCAAAAGCACATTTTCCTTCTGGAGACAGGAGATGTTCTGTTGTGGGAATCAGGGACCACATGTTGTATCATAACTTGGTATTCCAGAACAGGACTCTGAGAACAGATGTCTGAAGACCCAATCTAGGGTTCCAGTGAAGTCCTAGGGGCATGTCAGGTTCAATCATCTGACTCAGAACCATTGACTTGGCTTTCTGCCTCGATGGAGGTGCTCAGGGTGTTTCAGACTGCACGTTTGCATCCAGAGCAACCTCCAATATTGGGGTGGGTTCAGGGGCCTGGCAGGTTTCTCCTAATCTGGAGGGTTTGGACAACCTGATGGGCACAGTTTTCTTGGGGATGGCAGGAACTTTCCTGTGATGTGGCTTGAGGGACCACATCCTGGTGGGCATGTAAGCCATGGTTTTGGGAGAGAAGTCGGCAAACACAAACTGGGGTTAGGGTTAGTGTCGAGATGATCACAGGCCCAATGCATAGACATGGAGGGCAGCTCGTCAGGAAATGTAAATAGGATGACTCGAAGGCGGTAGCAAAGACTTTTCTCTCTGGATTGTGTGGACAGGATGGCCTCGGAATGCAGGTTTGTTTTCATGGGTCCATGGGAGATTTTTTCTCTCTAAGGATCCTGGCGGCTCCCAATAGTTTGGTGCCTTTCTCAGGGAAGGGAAGAGTGCTGTTTTCCATCTTAATGGTGCCCCAAACAGGGATTCTGAGACGGACTCTGGGTCTGGGCACCTGGAAAATCCCACCAAGGGTTAGGATTTGGGCCTAGGGGCATACCAGGCCTGCAATGCTGGTACTGGAGGAGCAACTGAGAGTGTTTGTTTGAAAACATGCTCAGGCTGAGGATCACCATGCCTGCCTGTGCCCATGTCGGCCCTCAGGAGTGGGCATGGTCTCCTTGGCCATGCAGCTGGCTCCCACGCTGAGGGTTGGACAACCATCCCAACAGCCAATATTCCTGCCATGGGGAAGGAGGTGTTCTCTATTGTGTTTCAGGTTCGCCATTGGCAGGAATTCCAGCAAAGTTTGGGGGACAGATGACTGGATACCAAGGATGGGTACAGATGATGGCCCAGGGCCATGGCCGATCTCTCATGCTAAATATGGGCCCTCACCTCTGGGTGGCTGACACGAGGTCGGGGCTTAGACTCTGTCAGACACAGCACTAGTGGTCAGGGAAATCTATTAATCAGGGTTGCCTCGTGGTCTGAGTAGATTGATCCTCATGTGCAGTTTCTGGGCAGACTCAACAGGTCCTTCTTCTTTCTATGTGGAAGGCAGAATACTGCGTTGTGGCTCCAGAATTCCCTATCAAGAGATATTGTGGAGCAGTGTGGTGAGGATAGAATAGTAATACAAAGCTATGGTTAAGTTCAGTGAAAAGCAAAAGGCAGTTCCAGTGTGCAGCTGCCGTTTCGAATATCCAGCACCTGAGTAAGGGTGGATGTCAGATGTTTGCTCACACTGAAGTTTGTGTCTGTGATTACCCACAAATGGAAGGGTGGCGTCAAGAGGCCATGGAGGATTTCCCATGCTGGGGCTTGTGAGATGCTCCAAATAGCAAAGTTTCTTTCTACCGGACAGGAGAAGTCTGGTTTGTTTTCTCTGGTTTCTCCATGTGGAAAGTTTTGTAGCAGAGAACCCCACAGGGATGCCTGGAAATCACCCCTCTATTGACCATTGCACCTGAGGAACATGGCAGGTGCATTCTGGTGGCTCTGGGGCAATATATCGAGACCTTGAGTTGACATGGAGTCTCATGAAGATGGGGCACAATGATGGTTTGTTACCAGGAATATCATAGAATGTGCTGGTTGCTAAGGGGCCATTCAGGATCCAAATACCCTAAGGGTATGACACAATTCCAGGAGCATGGCTTCCTTTTTGGGGAGGACATATTCTGTTCTGTGGCTCAGGGACTATATATTTTATCATAAGTTGATATTCCAGAGCAGGCCTCTGATGACAGATACCTGTAAACCTAATCTAGTGTGCCAATGAAGTCCTCGGGGCATGTCAGGTTCAATCTTCTGACTCAGGAGCATTGACTTGGGTGTCTGCCTGTATGGAGGTGATCAGGGTGTCTCAGACTGTGCATTTGTGCCCAGAGCGGCCTACATTTTTTGGCTGCGCTCAGGGGCCTTGCAGGTTTCTCCTAATCTAAAGGTATCGGGCAAAAGTGATGGGCACAGTTTCCTTGAGGATCTCATGCACAGTCTTGTGGTGTGGCTTCAGATGCCAGAACCTGGAGGTCATGTGAGCCATGGTTTTAGGAAGGAAGTCTGCAAACACAAACTCAGTTTAGGTTAATGGCAAGGTGATTGCAGGCCCAATGCATAGACCTGGAAGGCAGCTCGTCAGGAACTGTAAATCCCGATGACTCAAAGGTGATAGCACATGATATGTATCTGGATTGTATGTCCAGGATGGCCTCGGAATGCAGGTGTGTTCTCATGGGTCTATGGCAGATTTTTCCACTCAAGGATCCTGGTGGCTATCAAGAGTTTGGTGACTATCTCGGGGAAGGGAAGAGTGCTGTTTTCCATCTTAAGGGTCCCCCAAAATAGGGATTCCAGAGATGGGCTCTGTGTCTGGGCCCCTGTAAAATCCCACCAGGGTTAGGATTTGGGCCTAGGTGTGTACTAGGCCTGCAATTCGGGGTCCCAGAGATGCAATTGAGAGCGTTTGGTTGAAAGCATGCTCAGGCTGAGGTCACAATGCCTGCTTGTGCCCGGGGAGGCCATCATGAGTGCACATGGTCTCCTTGGCCATGGAGCTGCCTTCCACTTTGAGGGTTGAGCAACTATCCCAACTGTCAGAATACCTTCCATGGGGAAGGAGGAGTTCTCTATTGTGCTACAGGTTCCCCCAATGGCAAGGATTTCAGCAAAGGTGTGGGTACAGATGCCTGAATACCACGAATAGAAGAGAAGACAGACTTGGGCCATAGCTGGTCTCACATGCTGTATATGGGCCCTGATCTCTCAGTGGCTGACACTAGGTCCTGGCTCCGGCTATGTCAGACACAGCACTAGTGCCCAGGGCAGCCTATGAATCAGGGTTCCGTCTAGCACCGAGAAGATTGACCATCATATGGAGTTTCTGGGCAGACTCTCCAGGCCCTTTTTCTTTCTATGGGGAAGGCAGAATATTGTGTTGTAGCTCCAGAATTCCCTCACAATAGGGCTTGTGGACCAGTAGGCTGAGGATGGAATTGTAAACCCAAGATATGGCTTAATTCAGTCAAACTAAAGGCAGTTCCAGTGTGCAGCGATCGAATTGAAATCCAGCACCTGAGTAAGGGCGGATGTCAGATGTTTGCTCATGCTGGAGTTTGTGTCTATGATGACTGACAAATGGAGTGGTGGCTTCAAGAGGAAATGGAGGATTTCCCACGCTGGGGCTTGTGAGATGCTCCAAACAGAAGGTTTCCTTCTACCGGACAGGGGCATTCTGTTTTTTTGTCTCAAGGGTCCCCGCCAATTGCAAAGTTTGTGTAGCAGAGCACCCCCGTATGGTTGCCTGGAAACCACACCTCACTGACCATTGCAGCTTAGGAACATGGCAAGTTCATTCTGGTGGCTCTGGGGCGAAGTACTAAGGGCTTATTTCTACATGGAATGTCATGAATATGGGTAACAATGCTGTTTTGTTACCTGGGAATTCTTAGCCTGTCATCTGTACACATCCTTGGTATTAAGGCAACTTTCCGAGCTAGATAGCTTATCTAAAGATTGCAAACACCTGAAAATCCATCGGCAGACCGAAGAGAAGAAGAACAGCAATTCTGGAAACAGAAAAACAACCACTTTCTGAAAGGTAGGACCGGCGGAGAAGTGAATCCAAAGCGACGGGAAGATAGACCCCGGGGGGAGGGGCCGGCTCCCGGCAAGCGGCGGAGCAACCGCGCACAAAATCAGGACTTTTAAAAGTTTGTTCCGCTGAGGGACATCGCTCCAGAGGCTAAACCGGGGCGAAGCCCACGCGGGGTCAGCGTGGCCTCAGGTCCCGCAGGGTCACAGAAGGATCGGGGGTGTCTGAGTGTCGCAGAGCTTGCGGGTATTGGAACGGGAAAGCCGGCTACAGAGACAGAGCCGACAGTAAGCTCACAGCTCGGGGTGACCTTGAACCGATCACAGTCTCGGTGAGCTCGGAGCGCGGCCGGAGGTCAGGCAGACGGGAGTGACTGGGCGCTGTTCTCTGAGGGCGCACTGAGGAGTGGGGCCCTGGGCTCTCGGCTCCTCCGGGCCGGAGACCAGGAGGCCGCCATTTGTGTTCCCGTCCTCCGGAACTCTACGGAAAGCGCTCAGGGAACAAAAGCTCCTGAAAGCAAACCCGAGCGGATTACTCACCCCGGCCCCGGGTAAGGGCGGTGTAATTCCGCCTGGGGCAAAGACACTTGAGAATCACTACTACAGGCCCCTCCCCCAGAAGATCAACAAGAAATCCAGCCGAGACCAAGTTCACCTACCAAGGAGTGCGGTTTCAATACCAAGGAGAGCAGCAGAATTCCAGAGGAGGAGAAAGCAAAGCACGGAACTCATGGCTTTTTTCCTGTGATTTTTTTTTAGTCTTGCAGTTAATTTAATTTTTTCTTTTTCATTTTTTTTTTTCTTTTTTTCTTTTTCTTCTCGCCTTCGGGTAAATTTTTTTTTTTTTTTAACTGTTACCTTTTTCTTTTTTAACGATTTTTTACTAGTTTATCTAATATATATATTTTTTCTTTTTTACATTTTTCTTAGGTGTTTTCTTTTTTTAAAAAATTTTTTTTTCTTTTCTTTTTTTTTCTTTCTTCCTTTTTGAACCTCTTTTTATCCCCTTTCTCCCCACTCACGATTTTGGATCTCTTCTAATTTAGTTAAAGCATATTTTCCTGGGGTTGTTGCCACCCTTTTAGTATTTTACTTGCCCCTTCATTTACTCTTATCTGGCCAAAATGACAAGACGTAAAAATTCAACGCAAAAAAAAGAACAAGAGGCAGTACCAAAGGCTAGGGACCTAATCAATACAGACATTGGTAATATGTCAGATCTAGAGTTCAGAATGACAATTCTCAAGGTTCTAGCCGGGCTCGAAAAAGGCATGGAAGATATTAGAGAAACCCTCTCGAGAGATATAAAAGTCCTTTCTGGAGAAATAAAAGAACTAAAATCTAACCAAGTTGAAATCAAAAAAGCTATTAATGAGGTGCAATCAAAAATGGAGGCTCTCACTGCTAGGATAAATGAGGCAGAAGAAAGAATTAGTAATATAGAAGACCAAATGACAGAGAATAAAGAAGCTGAGCAAAAGAGGGACAAACAGCTACTGGACCACGAGGGGAGAATTCGAGAATTAAGTGACACCATAAGACGAAACAACATTAGAATAATTGGGATTCCAGAAGAAGAAGAAAGAGAGAGGGGAGCAGAAGGTATACTGGAGAGAATTATTGGGGAGAATTTCCCCAATATGGCAAAGGGAACGAGCATCAAAATTCAGGAGGTTCAGAGAACGCCCCTCAAAATCAATAAGAATAGGCCCACACCCCGTCACCTAATAGTAAAATTTACAAGTCTCAGTGACAAAGAGAAAATCCTGAAAGCAGCCCGGGAAAAGAAGTCTGTAACATACAATGGTAAAAATATTAGATTGGCAGCTGACTTATCCACAGAGACCTGGCAGGCCAGAAAGAGCTGGCATGATATTTTTAGAGCACTAAACGAGAAAAACATGCAGCCCAGAATACTATATCCAGCTAGGCTATCATTGAAAATAGAAGGAGAGATTAAAAGCTTCCAGGACAAACAACAACTGAAAGAATTTGCAAATACCAAACCAGCTCTACAGGAAATATTGAAAGGGGTCCTCTAAGCAAAGAGAGAGCCTACAAGTGGTAGATCAGAAAGGAACAGAGACCATATACAATAACAGTCACCTTACAGGCAATACAATGACACTAAATTCATATCTCTCAATAGTTACCCTGAATGTGAATGGGCTAAATGCCCCTATCAAAAGACACAGGGTATCAGAATGGATAAAAAAACAAAACCCATCTATATGTTGCCTCCAAGAAACTCATTTTAAGCCCGAAGACACCTCCAGATTTAAAGTGAGGGGGTGGAAAAGAATTTACCATGCTAATGGACATCAGAAGAAAGCAGGAGTGGCAATCCTTATATCAGATCAATTAGATTTTAAGCCAAAGACTATAATAAGAGATGAGGAAGGACACTATATCATACTCAAAGGGTCTGTCCAACAAGAAGATTTAACAATTTTAAATATCTATGCCCCCAACGTGGGAGCAGCCAACTATATAAACCAATTAATAACAAAATCAAAGAAACACATCAACAACAATACAATAATAGTAGGGGACTTTAACACTCCCCTCACTGAAATGGACAGGTCATCCAAGCAAAAGATCAGCAAGGAAATAAAGGCCTTAAACGACACACTGGACCAGATGGACATCACAGATATATTCAGAACATTTCATCCCAAAGCAACAGAATACACATTCTTCTCTAGTGCACATGGAACATTCTCCAGAATAGATCACATCCTCGGTCCTAAATCAGGACTCAACCGGTATCAAAAGATTGGGATCATTCCCTGCATATTTTCAGACCACAATGCTCTAAAGCTAGAACTCAACCACAAAAGGAAGTTTGGAAAGAACCCAAATACATGGAGACTAAACAGTATCCTTCTAAAGAATGAATGGGTCAACCGGGAAATTAAAGAAGAATTGAAAAAAATCATGGAAACAAATGATAATGAAAATACAACGGTTCAAAATCTGTGGGACACAATAAAGGCAGTCCTGAGAGGAAAATATATAGCGGTACAAGCCTTTCTCAAGAAACAAGAAAGGTCTCAGGTACACAACCTAACCCTACACCTAAAGGAGCTGGAGAAAGAACAAGAAAGAAACCCTAAGCCCAGCAGGAGAAGAGAAATCATAAAGATCAGAGCAGAAATCAATGAAATAGAAACCAAAAAAACAATAGAAAAAATCAACGAAAGTAGGAGCTGGTTCTTTGAAAGAATTAATAAAATTGATAAACCCCTGGCCCGACTTATCAAAAAGAAAAGAGAAAGGACCCAAATAAATAAAATCATGAATGAAAGAGGAGAGATCACAACTAACACCAAAGAAATACAAACTATTATAAGAACATACTATGAGCAACTCTACGGCAATACATTTGACAATCTGGAAGAAATGGATGCATTCCTAGAAACATATAAACTACCACAACTGAACCAGGAAGAAATAGAAAGCCTGAACAGACCCATAACCAGTAAGGAGATTGAAACAGTCATTAAAAATCTCCAAACAAACAAAAGCCCAGGGCCAGACGGCTTCCCGGGGGAATTCTACCAAACATTTAAAGAAGAACTAATTCCTATTCTCCTGAAACTGTTCCAAAAAATAGAAATGGAAGGAAAACTTCCAAACTCATTTTATGAGGCCAGCATCACCTTGATCCCAAAACCAGACAAGGATCCCACCAAAAAAGAGAGCTATAGACCGATATCCTTGATGAACACAGATGCGAAAATACTCAACAAAATACTAGCCAATAGGATTCAACAGTACATTAAAAAGATTATTCACCACGACCAAGTGGGATTTATTCCAGGGCTGCAAGGTTGGTTCAACATCCGCAAATCAGTCAATGTGATAGAACACATCAATAAAAGAAAGAACAAGAACCATATGATACTTTCAATAGATGCTGAAAAAGCATTTGACAAAGTACAGCATCCCTTCCTGATCAAAACTCTTCAAAGTGTAGGGATAGAGGGCACATACCTCAATATCATCAAAGCCATCTATGAAAAACCCACCGCAAATATCATTCTCAATGGAGAAAAACTGAAAGCTTTTCCACTAAAGTCAGGAACACGGCAGGGATGTCCATTATCACCACTGCTATTCAACATAGTACTAGAGGTCCTAGCCTCAGCAATCAGACAACAAAAGGAAATTAAAGGCATCCAAATTGGCAAAGAAGAAGTCAAATTATCACTCTTCGCAGATGATATGATACTATATGTGGAAAACCCAAAAGACTCCACTCCAAAACTGCTAGAACTTATACAGGAATTCAGTAAAGTGTCAGGATATAAAATCAATGCACAGAAATCAGTTGCATTTCTCTACACCAACAGCAAGACAGAAGAAAGAGATATTAAGGAGTCAATCCCATTTACAATTGCATCCAAAACCATAAGATACCTAGGAATAAACCTAACAAAAGAGACACAGAATCTATACTCAGAAAACTATAAAGTACTCATGAAAGAAATTGAGGAAGACACAAAGAAATGGAAAAATGTTCCATGCTCCTGGATTGGAAGAATAAATATTGTGAAAATGTCTATGCTACCT